>NC_051066.1:54286981-54586981 GCF_004664715.2 Peromyscus leucopus | reverse complement strand
TTTGTTATCATGTATCCCTTTTCTATCAAGTTATGGAAAGGACACTTGACCCCTCTGCTCTTCTTTTAAAATGTCACAACTCCAATCCTACCGTGAGAAAGTATCTGACAAATCTAAACTGAGGAACATTTATAAAATACCAGAGCAATACTTTTCAGGCTTTTTAAGACCATGGTTTAAAACGTGAACAACTGAAAACTGCCCAAAGTAGAAAAAAATTAAAGATGCAAAATGATTAATACTAGACAGGAATAGTACAATGGAGTGAGGATAGCAAGGCCTGAGTCAATGCTGTGATTCAGTTAATAGGAATTGCTGATATTAATTTCTTTTTTTTTAATTTAGCCAACCCACATCATAAGCATTTGTCAAAACACTATGTTCTATCGAGTGTGTCCAACTTGTAGTTTTGGCTGTGTTCAGCCACATGTGGCTCAGGAGAGCTATGAAAGATGGCCAGCATAAAATTACTTTAAACATTAGAGTAGTGTGTGTGTGTGTGTGTGTGTGTGTGTGTGTGTGTGTGTGTGTGTGTGTGTGTTGTGGGATGTCTTTCTGTATGTTGTGAATATGTGTTGCTATAATTGGTTAATAAAGAAGCTGCTATGGCCTATGGTGAGTCATGTTGTAGCCAGGCAGGAAATCCAAGACAGAAACAGGAAGAAGAAAGGAGAGTAGGGGAGAGATGCCAGCCTGCCGTCCAAGGAGCAGCATATAATGGGACACAGGTAATGCCACAGCCATGTGGCAACATACAGATTAATAGAAATAGACTGAGTTAAGTTATAAGAGCTAGCTAGCAAGAAGCCTGACTCATAGGCCATACAGTTTGTAAGTAATATAAGCCTCTATGTATTTACTTGGGACCAAGCTGCTGTGGGACATGGTTGGGAGAAATTAGTCCTGACTGTGTGCCAGGCAGGACCAGAAAAACTTCTGACTACGTGTGTGTGTGTGTGTGTGTGTGTGTGTGTGAGAGAGAGAGAGAGAGAGAGAGAGAGAGAGAGAGAGAGGAGAGAGAGAGAGAGAAGAGAGAGAGAGAGAGAGAGAGAGAGAGAGAGAAGAGAGAGAGAGAGGAGAGAGAGAGAGAGATTGATTTCATGGTTCTCAAGCATGAAGTTTGTAGATGACAATGTAATATTGCGGTGTGAAAATGTTGGACATGGTTGCATCCACCCTATAAATTCAATAGCTTTGCTTCATCTGAAATTTTGCTTTTATAACTTAATTCTGTTCAACTGTGGTTTGAAAATGTTAAATGGAAATGCCATAAATAAACAATGTGTTAGTTTTAAATGCCTACCATTCTGAGTAATATGATATCTGCTGTCATCCTTTATCCCAGCCTCATACCCAGGATGTAAATCATCCCTCTGCCCCTCAAATTCACACTGTATAAGCCACTCATGTACTGTTACTTAGTAACTATTTTAGTTATCATACCAAATGTGGATTGGAGTATTCACCTGTGTTCAAGTAATTGCTCTTAATGATGAACCCAAATGTGGGAGTGGTAGTCTTGGGAGTTCAGCTATGCCATTGAGAAGCATAAATTCTTCCTTGAAGTGAACAGTAGTTCTTGAATTAATAAGATAAACATTTTAAAGTCATATGCTAAGATCTGTAGTAAGAGTAAATTTCAAGCCCATAAAATTTTAAAGAAGAACAAATGTATCTAATGTTGATGTTGAAATCAAACTGTAGAAGTTAGAGCCATAACATGTGACAAATGATTAGTTATAATGAAAGAGCAAAAGCTTTCCATGTTATCCATAGTTTCTGTTAAACACTGCAAGGCTTAGGACTTATCCCCTGAGTAAGGTAAGGAGAATACTATATCAAATTAGTTTCTTAATGTTAACAAACATACCACAGCCATATAAAATGGTAAGAATAGAAAAAGGGACACAATGAGTATATAAGAACTCATCATTATCTTCATATTTCCTATAAATTTAAAATTATAAATTTAACTTTTAAATATAGGTTATTTGAGCCAGGCTTTGTGGCCTTTAATCTCAGAACTTGGGAGGCAGAGGCAGGCATATCTTGTGAGTTCCAGGCCAACCCGATTTATATACCAAGGTCTATGCCAACCAAGGCTACATAGTGAGACCCTGTCCAAAATACAAACAAAACAAAAACATAGATGGATGGTAGATAGATAAATAGATAGGTAGGTAGATAGATAGACAGATACATACATACATACATACATACATACATACATACATACATACAAAAAGATAAATGGTTCAATGGCTACATGGATGCATAAATGGATAAATGGTAGACAGACAGATAGATCAGTTGATGGATGGATAGATAGAATTGGCAACATTTTAAACCTGCTGTGCATTTTAAGCCATTATCTCCAATGGATGCATTTGAGTAGACTTTTCAATTGTACAACATCTTTGTCTAGTTTTTCCCCTGCCATCTGCTCAGGACTTAAAGGGAAACCTAAGGATAATAATAAAAGAGTAAAGTACACATGAAAACCCTCTGTTCTGCCTCTGAGCTGTTGTTATTTCTTGTGTATTTTTCTGTGTATTAAAGCAGCCTCACTAGCCCATCATTTCACAGCCCAGAAGCAGCATATTTTCTTCCCAATTTCCTTAATAGAGCATTTTATAAGGGATACATTTTAAGAGGTGTTGGTAGCTGTCTGGCTCTTTACTAGAAAAAGAAAGGTTTGTAGCCCTGATTCTCTAGCGCCTATTCACTCCATTGAACTAATCAGCCGTTGTTGAGTCCATGTCCTGTGAGATTAATAGATCAGGCATTAGAACATGTCACAATTCTAATGTCTTATAAATCAGTAATTTCTGTCTGTCAGTATAAGAAATATAGAGCCGGAAAGACACTAGTCAAACTCCTATCCTCACTACTTGCTGTCTGTGTGATTGTGAGGAACGCCTGCCATACCTCTGTGATTAAATTTACTAGTCAAACTCAGAGAGTGGTCCCTTATTAAAAATTTGTAAAGTCTACTTGTAATGAAAATGCAGTTCAGTTACTGTGAGAACAGCTCAAGTATCCAGAGGTTCTCTCCAGATGTTCATCTGTCTCATCAGTAAAAACCTGGAATGATGTGAAAGTGTACTGGGCACCCAGACTACTACATCTTTCTGCATAGGCATTTGTGATCTTCATATCTGTTTTGCAGTTTCAACTCTAGTCTCAACCACTAGTACATTTCACAATTCAAATAGGAAGTTATCTATAAGAAGTATGTTCCTTGTAAGGGCATGACCTGGAAGCTAATCATTTCCACTCAAAGCTCATTGGCCACAACCTACTCATGTGGCCCCAACTAACTACAAAGAAAGCTGAAGATACGTTTTAGCCAAGATACAATTTACTAACTTATATTTCTGGTTTCATGGAGATTGACAAAACAAACAGGAGTTTTTATTGTAAGTACCTGGGGTGGTGTCTTGTGTCCAATAAATGCCTGCCAGATGTTCTCTTTAAAGCATTTATAAGACAATTAATGGGAAAGAAGAAAGAAAATACCGAGACTTGAACCTGACTTTTTAAATCACTGAGAATTTAGAATATACTTTTTTTTCTAGGCAGATATATTTTCATTTGGAACTTGTTATGTTCATCAATGAAAACACAACTCCCAAGAAGTAAGCTTTCTATTCACCCTAAAGAAAAGAACTTACAGCCGGGCGGTGGTGGCGCACGCCTTTAATCCCAGCACTCGGGAGGCAGAGCCAGGCGAATCGCTGTGAGTTCGAGGCCAGCCTGGGCTACAGAGTGAGTTCCAGGACAGACACCAAAACTACACCAAGAAACCCTGTCTCGAAAAACCAAAAATAAAAAGAAAGAAAGAAAGAAAGAAAGAAAGAAAAAAAAAAAAAAAAAAGAAAAGAAAGAAAGAAAGAAAGAAAGAAAGAAAAGAACTTACATAGGCCAGTTCTGAAAACATAGTTTTATATGCATCTACTTCAGTTAGTTAGTGTTCCTACCAGCTCAGGAAACACCAGTGGACCAACCCAGGAGGAGCGAAGCTTCCGTGCAGACCAGAAGATACGGAGAGAACATGGTACTTACATTTAACTTAGAAATTCTTTTCTTGGTTCAGTTAGCCAAACTGTAATTTTATTAATCTGAATTTTTCTGTTGTTTACTCTTGGTACGGGTTTGGTTTCAGCCTTTTAACATCTTAATAACAGGTGTGGAACTTCACCTGTATTGGCCTATTTCCATTTTTCTTGTTTAATATGAGTGCCTTCCTGAAAATATTTATACTAACCTAATGAGTTGCAACTGTTTTATACTGGACCCCATTCATGATAACCTTGCCTAGGACATTCTTACATTCCACAGGACACAACCCCAGCTTGTCAGCTTCTTGTGTGATTTATCTAACCACACTGTTACCCAGCTGGCAGCTGAACAGGGCTTATTTGGCCCTGCTCTTTGGGTGACATTGGCAACATGAGGGGTGAACATGATACTCGTTATATTAATCTGCTTGGGCTGCCATAACAAAATACCTAAGACTTGCTTAACATTTATTTCTTACACTTAGGGAGACATAGAAATTCAGGACCAAGGTCCTAACTGTTTTCATGTCTGGCGAGGGGTCTCTTCCTGGCTTGCAGACATCTTCTCATGTGTGTAGAGGGGTCGGGAGATGGAGAGAAGGATGGACAGAAAGCCGTGAGAATAGAATCTTTGTTGCTTTCTCTCATGTCATATTCCAATGCAATTATATGGTGTCTGTGTGTCAATATACAGGTTGAAGGGAGCACACATGTGTAGTCTGGGACTTGTCCTGTGCTACCCTGGGCAACCTGTCAAAAACGTCAGTAGTACTAGAAGAAAAGATTGCCCAGTGGCTTCCTAAACTCTCTTTCTCTAATGAGACCTCTGGTTTAATTCATTTTGTGACCACACAGAGGACTTAGGAATTTGCAAACAGTTCGGATACAATGATTTAAGAAGTGGTATTTTAGAGTACTCTACAGTTTTCCTACACTAGCCCCTGAATCCTCATAGTAACCTTGGTTTAAAAAAAAAAAAATGTTTGGATTACTTCTTTGCCTCTATTGTACAGCAAATCGAAGTTTGAAGAACTTCGCTGGTTTGTCTGAGGTCTCAGAGCTAATAGTTAATAGACACTGAGATTCTATTCCAGGCCTTTGGGTTTTTAAACCACATTAGATCAATCGAAGCTGGAATTTGGCTCAAGAGCCACTCAGGTTTGGTTTTGATTCAAGTTCTGTCACTTATTAACAGGAAGTAGACAAGTTACTTAACTCACTAGAGTCCCTCGGTCTTCTCTGTGATGTGGAAATAACTGAGTGTGTTCCATAGGGCTCTAATGAAAATCTATACGTAATAGAATCCACTTAGAAAAGCACGTGCTGTGTAGAAGAGAGTTCAAAATCACTGGCTTTTATCTCTAAGTACAGATCAAATCCAATTAAATTTAACTCGGAAACTAAATTTATACATTCTATTGGACTTCATAATAAAGTCTAATTCAATTTATATATTATATTGACAGACTGCAAAATACTTTATTTACAAGCTTGTAACATTTATAGAATTCACAATTCAGGTGTGAGGTTCTTCTCTGTCTTACTTATACTTATTCACGTATTTATTCAAGGTATGTTTATACCTGCTCCAGCAGTGGGTTTAAACAGCAAATAGTTGGTGGATACTTGATGAACTTGTATTGGTTACAGTTTAACCAAGCCAATGAGTTCTTACATTTATCATCATCATCATCATCATCATCATCATTATGATTCCATTGGTTTGTGATTATTTAGTCCTTATTAATAAAAGAAACTGACTTTGGAATTGTCATTTTTATCTCACACCAGAAGGTCAGTAATGGATACTGATGAATGCAGGCTAATAAATTGTTATCAAAGAAACAAACAATAAAAGAAAATTCACTGCTTGAAATTTGGGACACAAAAAAAGTCAAATTAATATTTTCAGTTTTTATATACATTTCTCAGGACTTGATCTCTATCATAATACTTTATCTTTCTATTAGTTTGATTCCACAAACTCAGCATAAGAGCCTGTAGTACCCTCAGCTGATATAAGCCATCATGACAGGAAGTATCCTCCTAATATGCCTAGATTTGAGAATATTTAAATGTGCATGCTAAGGCAAATTAGCAACATATACTTGCTCATCAGTCCTGGTTCCCATCTGGAAGAGGTAATTATGAATTTTCATTCATTTATAATTTAGTATGTGTCCATGCCTGTGGATGAACAATGAAAGAAATCTTATTTGGATAATTATTTTTGGTTAAACTTTCATACAGGAAGCCATACATTTTTCTTGGCTAGAAGAAACTAGACCAAACCAAAACTTACCTTACTAGAAGCAAAGTACATTAGTAACATAAATGTCATTGCCTCTGTTCTGTGATCAGCTGAGCAAACAGTCGAGGGCCAAGGTGACTTTGAGGCTTTAGGAACAGAGTCTAATGATTTTGAAAGTCAAAAAGAAGGAAGGAAGGAAGGAAATTTTAAAAACCACTTCAGCTGTGTATGGTGGGTAGTCAGTTCTGTTCATGATTGAAAATTACTAATGAGTTTATTAGAAAATGTTTTTTAGAGTCAGGGCAGGGTGTCTATGAACATGTGCATGCTTGAGATGAACTACGACATAAAATTTGTCTCTTAGCTTTATAAGTAGTCCTAGAGTGACTGTACATACACGGACATACATCTTCTCAAAGTCTTGATGTGGAGGGCAAAATGAATATTTTTTTAGTTTACTTTTCTGTGTAATTGTTATATTGCTACAGTTCAACATTGTGTCACATACAGCTCTTCACTTATGTTTATTCTGTTTCTAGTTTCTTTGGTTTTTAAATGTATCATTATCATTCCACAAAGTGCACTTAAAGGTCAGAGTACAACTTTTAGGGATCATTTTCTCCTTTCACCTTGATGAGGAATGGACTCTTTGGTTGTTTCTGCAGTGTTAAGTATTCCATGCTAGCTGGCCTGAAAGCTTCTAGAGCAGTGGTTCTCAACCTTCCTAATGCTGCAACTCTTTAATACCATTCCTCATGTTGTGGTGATCCCCAACCATAAAATTATTTTGTTGCTACTTCATAACTATAATTTGCTACCATGATAAATCATAATCTAAATAGCTGATATGTGACCTCCCCCAGGGGGTTGTGACCCCCAGGGGAAGAACCACTGTTCTAGGCAATTCTCCTGTCTCTGCCTCCCATTCTGCAGTTGAAGTGTTGGGTTTATAGATGTGTACCTTCAAATCTAACGCCTTTAACCTGATGTGGATCTGTGCAAGCAGATTTACTACTGAACCATCTGGCTAGGCTCCAGCTAATTTTTCAAAAGCAGGGGTATCATGTCTTTCTCAGGATTAATACAGGGCCTAGATCAGGGTAGATGCAAAATAAGATTTCAAGTGAGTAGTTTGTGCATCATGCATATATATGAACATCATTGATGCACACATACATATTTCCCATATTCGAGTACTGTTACCAGTTAAGGAAGTTGATCAATGCCTAAGATGTCTAGCCTACAACAATATATAAGTATATAATGAAGAATCTCTGAAGTATGGGAAAATTATTAAACACTTACTAAATTCTTCTATTTGTTTCTGTGTGTGGTCTTTATGTTTGCGTGTTGAGAGTACACATGTGTGTATGTATACATATAGAAGCCACAATTAACATCAAGTGTCTTGCTCAGTCACTGTGTACCATACGTTTTGAGGCAGTGACTATCACCCGAACCTAAGCTCATCACTTCGGCTAGACTAGCAAACTCTAGATATCCTCTGGTCTCTGCCTCCTGAACACTGGGATTACAGGTGCATGGTACCACACCCAGCTTTCACTTGACTGCTAGGGGTAGAGTTTTGGACCCCATGTTTGTGTAGCAAGCACTTTAGTGACTGAGGCTGAGCCAGTTCCCCAGTCCCCACTTGACTTCTTAATATGAAAAATGGTGATATATATATCACTTTAAATATTATGAGAATTAAATAGATTAGCCCAAGAAAACTTTAAAAATGTAAGCATCTTGGTATATACTTATAGCAGTCAGTTTTTCTTGATTTACTTGTTTTAATAAAGAAATGCTGTATATACAAGCCACCAAATGATTATTTTATGCATGATTTTCCATGCTATAAAAGATGCCTAGTAATTCATGAAAATTTTTACTTACATACAGTCATCCAAATTTTTATTACAAAGGAATTTAAAGATTTTTCTAAGAGTAAAAATGTATAAAGTTTTGAACTTTTCAATAAAACAACTCGGTTTCCTTCTGAGAGACCTCAAGTCCAATTGCCACACGTTTTGCTAGAAATAAACTGACAGCCATGGACAGGGTTTGCTTTTAAAATTGAACCCAGTTCTTCACAATTAGAGAACACAGCACTAGGCCTTACAGAGGGAATGAGCTATATTCATCTATAATTTTGGTGTATGTTGTTAGAGATTTCATGTTTCACTATGAGGTTTATCTGCCTAATAGTGATCAGCTCCATATTATGTATTCTTGATTGGAACTAGAATTAGCTTAGAAGACAAAAAGAATCTACACTCTGATTATAGGAGGTATCATTGGAGTATTCTCCAACAATCTTGGTCTTAAGAAACAATGCCCAGTCACCTCGGGGAGCCTGCATATTGTCTCACAGGGAGTTCAGAAAGCTTCTTGGATGCTGTGGAGCTCTTCCGTGCATTTTATATGTGATAATACTCACTTCTACTGCCTTAATATATTTTCATAGCCAGTTTTCTCCTGGACTGCTGTTACCTCACATGAAGAATGTTTGAAGCTATCATTAAAGAAATTTTCCTGAAATTTTCTTCTGTGTGAAAAGAACAGTTTTATCACAACATATCAAACTGACACATCAACCAGAAAGACATATATAACAATGATCAGTTGAATAAAATAGACTGTATTTGTTAAACTGCCCCAGTTTTCAAGCCTGCGGTGGGTATGAATTAGACCTGGAACCTAAATGTCTCCTGCCTCCTTCATTCTTTCCTGAATTGTGACTCTCTATACTATTGGTATCTCTTTGCCATTGTTGTCTCCTCAAATCATATATATCATCGTATAGCTTTCACATACTATGATTAGTATAACACTTAAATCATGTTCAGGATGTGCAGCCATTAAATGTTTGTCTGCAACTGAGTATACATAAAATTATTATGTTCACATATGAATATTGCAATGTAGTGTGGTAGATATAATGATATGGAAATCAGGTATTATAAGAATTAGTAGTATTGCTTCAACTAGCTTGAGTGGTTCAAAATAATGTCCTCACTTTAAGTGATAGGAGTAGGCAGATGAATGTGGGCGAGGAGGGTAAAGGGCAAATGTAGGAAAATCACAGGCGTGTGAAACAGTATAATATATATATGGAACTGTAAACAGATTGAATTGCCAATGCAGTGTTGGAGACAGACGGTGACGAATGAGGCTCAGACAAGTGAAGCAGAGGTAATAAACAAGGGCCTCATTGTGGAGGACCATGTAGGGCATGTTCATGCAAATGACCTGGGGGAGGTGACAATCCCTAGCATGGGGACCTCATCTGTCTTGGTCTTGTCTCCACCACATTCCTAACTCTGTGTGCAGATCTGGCTCACAGTGCCTGTCGACGGTGTTGAGTGGATGCATGATGATAGGTCAGTCAGCAGCAGAGGCATGAGCTTCCACCTCTGTCTTAGATCCACTGCTCCAGCAGCAGCATGCGACATGACTGTGAAGACATTAAGACTGAGGTAAAACAGCCCAGTGATGGTGAGGAAGGGTGAACCCGTGGGCGAGGTGGTGACAGAGGAGTGAATTCCAGACCTTTGGCAGACTCAACAGACGACGCTTGCGATTAGGAGCCAGTGAGAAGAAAAGCAAAGCTAGGGTACTGGGACCCCACACTTGATTGAAAGAATACAAAGAAAGACACAGACTAGAAGAAGCAAAGTCCTCTACAAAGACCTTGCCACTTAGAGTGTTTCAGCCTTCACTTTTAAAATGGAAAGCTGAGGGTCAGCAAGCCGGGCCCGTGAGTAAGGGCACCTAATGCCAAACCTAATGACTTTCCAGTGCTCTGGACCCACATGAAAGGAGGAGAAAAGCAGCTAGCTCCCTCAGGTTGTGCTCCACACACCCGCCATGACTTGCATGCATGTATGCATACATGTAATATTAAAAAGGAAGGTTGATAAGTGGCTACTGTGTGAAAGTTAGTGAGATCAGAGACATAATTTGTTCTGACGTTACACTGCAGAAAACTATGAACCATAATAGAATACTGGTTATTCCAAAATAGCCAGATGAGATCTTAAATAAGTTTGTCACAAAAAAGCAGACATTTCAGGGAATATTATTACCCTAATTTGAACATTTTATAAAGTGTGTGTGTGTGTGTGTGTGTGTGTGTGTGTGTGTGTGTGTGTGTATCTAAACATTACATGGTACGTCATAATTATATATAATTGCCAACATGTCAGTTTAAAAAGGGAACCCATGGAGGACTTCTAATAGATTTTCAATGAAACTCTAGTAATAGTTCAATTTAAAAAACATATATATCCTGTGGACATGTACACCAGCACTAGGTAAAAAAAATAAATAAGCTCAAAACAGATGTGCCTGTTAAACTACTTTCCCCAGGTAAATCCATTACCAGTCACCCCACATAGAGCAATGGCAGAGTAAAGAAATGATTACCTCCAAATGTACCCTGTGAGTAACTCTCACAGCTTCATCACCAAAAAACATGTTAGCATAGGAGCTGCTCTACTGAGGTCTTCGTTAACTTAGCCACTCATGTCCAGAGGCCAGCCGCAGCTGGCATGGGAGTCCATGCAGCTTGTCAAGGGCGGGAAATGACAGGAGGAAGGGAGTGACTATAATCTCAGGGGAAGCTTTGGTGACCCTCCCCAAAGAAGGGGAGTGTCAGTGGATCCAATCTTGGGGATCTCATGTTGATTTCAGGGTAGCAATGGCTAAGTCATTCTCAGAGGACATAGTCTTCCGCTATGCTTTCCTTACATTAAGACTCTCCACACATCTGCTCTTTACCTTCTTTGGGATCCTGCCTTTCTTCCATGGAGTGAGCAGTCAGGTATTTCACAGAGCTTCACTCCAGGACACGTGGCTTCTTAAAGTTTGTATACTTTGCATGGGGAAATGAAACAATGATTGTAAGCCAAGTAGAATTCCAAATAAATACCATTTCATTTCTTTTTTTTTCAGTCGAATTCTAGCATTTTGTGAGTTGGAAACAGATCCAAACAAAAAAAGAGCTTTAACCACTGAGCCATCTCACTAGCCCTAGAAATGTGTTTTATTTTAACAAGATATTCCTTTAGGAGTAGTGATTTCTTTCTGCCAAAGGAAACTCAGCACAAGTCAGTTTAACTTTACCCATGGGTCTGGAGTATCTAGTTGGCAGCACCATAGGTGTCTGGATGTGCTCTTGGGAGCAGAGTCAGCCCCGAGCTCAAAGGTCAATAGCTCTTGGGGACATGAATGTGTCATAGCTCACACATAGAGATCAGAGGGCAAATTTGTGGAGTCAGTTCTCTGTTTCCACTTTTCACATGACCCTGGGGATCTAATTTAGGTCCCAGGCTCACACAGCAAGAACCTTCACTTACTGTGCCAACTCACCGATGGGCAATCAGTGGTTCTCAAAAAGGGCTCTCGTGCACAGCAGATGGCAGCCCCAGACACCAGCGTTGACACCTCAACACAGCATCCACAGAGCCAGAAGATGAAGATCTGCTCGACCAGTGAGGTCAGAGAAGGATCTGGGTAAAGAGAAATTCCAGAAGGTGGGGATAAAATGAAGGTCTTGAAGGAAAGAATGAGACTAAGTGAAGCCCAGAGTTTTCCCTCTTCCGCAAAACCCTGTTTCTCTATATTTGGTCCATCCTTTCCTCACTCTCAGAAGCCAGCAGAGAGGAGGATAGCAAGCCCTTGCCTCTTCAAGTGTGTTTATGAAGGATGACAGTGTGTACACAGTTGACGTTAGAGTACTTCCTTTTTCTTTCCTTAGTATTATTTGCATCTGGTTTAGTTACAGGATCTGTGCCCACTAATATAATTAATTTGACTACCATGCTAGCATTTCATTGCTTATTATTTTTGTGGTTATCTAACACATCTCACCATTGTTTAATCAGTGGGATTTTTTCCCAACCTCTTCTGCCCCTGTTCAATATGAAGCATAAAGACCTTGCCCAGAGCCAAACAGAAATAGCTTGTATCCAGCTTTTAGGAGCTATATACTTACTTCACTGTGAACACATGAAAAAAAAAAATCTGTAAAAATCTTAGAGAAGGATAAACAGGAAAGTTTATCTGAGTGATGGTATATTCATTTGTTGTGCTTAGCAGGAACTGTGCTGGCTGTCTGATTGTATCAGTTCTGATCTGTGTTTTAGCCACAGAAGAGTGGGATTCTGCCCTCCGCCCACTGCTCACTATATAAATCAAGGTTGAGCTGTATTTGCCTATGTTAAATGCAATTGGTATACAGGATTTTTAAATCCTTAGTCTGGGTATGAATGGTAACTTCATTAGAATACCTTCACTTTGATGATTTTTCATTTCTTCATCCCTCATAGGCCACGATTTTATTATTTTTTTAAATTTTCCAGTGGAAGTGTTAGAGTGAAGAGATGATTTTTAAATCCGTTCCTTTTCGTTCACAGAACCAGTTCTGTTTAAAGATGAAACCGGATGTATCTCATAATAACTGTAGACTTTTTACCAACTGACCGTCAGAGTTCATTCTTTCCTGGGGCATCTTGAGGAGTATGTTTTTATTCTATTTCTCCTGTTCATGAAGGAACTGAAATGTAAAGAAATTAAGAATTTTCCCACCATCACAGAGGCAGATCTGAGTAACCTTGGCGTTGCTGACCATGACCTTACCTTCTTCCTCTGAGCTGCCTTGAAATATTAATGACACCCTTGAAAGCATTCTCATCCGGTTTTTGTTTTTGTTTTTCTCAAGCAGTATTGATTTATACATTTTTTTAAACTTAAAAACTTCACAAAAGACAATTGCTAAATGGTTCAAAGTTATTTTGATTTCAAAGTAAAACCTACCTGTAAATTTGACATGTCTGGTTGAAAAACATAATAGACTTCACTTTTGACAAGTTTCTCAAGAAGCACAGACCTCATTCTTGAGTACTTTTGGGTTTGATCTTTGGTTTTCTTGCTGGTAGCTACTAGCTTACCAGTTGTTTAGTCTGGCAAAAATTAATGATATTTAATTTAAATGATAGTTACTTTGATCCAAACCTAAATGTTATTACTTAATTTTAAATTTTTTTCACTTATTTGTAATTTATTGATCCAAACCTAAATGTTATTACTTAATTTTAAATTTTTTTCACTTATTTGTAATTTATTTATTTATTTTGCTTTCAATACCAATATTAGAGATTAAGGGAAAACAACAATTCAGATGGGCTTATAAAGCTTAATTGCTGATATAATTTATTATGAAATGCACATACAAAGTCTGAGAAGATATATTTTGGAGGATATAAATTGATCTAAGTAACTTCTTTTTTAAAAACCTTTGGAAGATCATCATTAATAAGCCAACTTCAAATAGTTGAGAACATGATCTTAAAATACTTACTAAATAAGAATTCTTGCTATAATATTTAAGATACCTGAAAACCAAATGGAACTGTAGAAATTCAGATATTTTGTCATTTAGTGAATAGTCCCACAGACTTTTATGATAACTAATAACTTTAAGTAATGATTATCTGTGAGTAAGGGCTTGCTTATAGATGAGAGCCTCCCTCAGGAATCCCCTGTATTCATGGTTGGTATTTGTCTGTCCTTCCTCCTGGTTGCTTAGGAGAAGCAGAACAGAGTGAGGAGTGGGGCTCAACACAGTCCACTACATGGGATTCAACCCCCAGGCTCCATGTATCATAGTGAAGGATGGAAGTTCAAATCCGGGATTGGAGGGGTGCTCAGACCAAAGATCAGAAACTGAATGTCCCTGCAAGCTGATCCTTACCCCTGTGCTCCTTTTCTTTCTCACACTCAATCTTTGCTTCAACCCGTTAGATAACAGCCCCAGCTACCATGTTTTGCTGATGGTACCTTTCATCTGTGTGATTTTCTCAACCTCAGTTCTTAATTTCTAGAATGTGAGATGGCCAACTATTTTTTTCCGAATCCCAATATCCTTTGCCATTCTGTGCCAAAGCACAGAAGCAGGCCTGTCTCCTGTCCTGCTCCATGGCCTATGTAGAGATAGCCCCACTTCCAAGGCCAAGCTTTGACTATGGCTCCAGAAGACAGTCACCTTGTCTGTGGACCTCAGGGGCAGATCTGGAAGGCAGTTCTATGCAGGCATTGGAAGCAGTTTCAGGGCCATCAGCACATGTGCTTCTGGAACCCCATAATAAGGTCTGGAAGAGAAGAACACAGATTTCATGTAGGCAGATCCACTTGGCCTATAGACTAAGGAGAGGTGTGACCAGAAAGATTGTATCTGATGTAGATATTGCAATCCAGTTATTTTAAAAACTCCATCCAAATATGTGAATAGACTTTGAAGGCTGAAGATATGTCTTTCCTACATAGCCTTTTAACAACTTATGTTTCAAGATCGTGTGTCTCTCAGCCCCGTGGTGTCCTGGGAAGTAATTTCAAGTAGTGCTTAAGAGCAGTCTTGCAAGCCGAGGCAGAGTTCTGAGTTGGTTTGATTTCTGAGTTGTCCATTTTCTGACCCTTAGAGCCCTGGGCAGAGTGCTTTATCTGCTGAGCAGAGGTAATAAAATCTTCCTGCGGATTGTAGCTCAAGTAGGAGAGGTTAAAGTCTTTAAGAGGCTTAGCTCAAGTAACTGCTCCGTCGATCATTGGGCTGTCATCATCTTCATAATCACTGACATGATTCTCACAGCTGTTAGTCCTCATTGTCCATAACTATTGTGATGACCTTGGGCAAATCTCATGGCCTTTCCAAACCTCCATTCCTTCATTTATACAGTATCTGCACACGGGATAATTAAGAGTCTGTCTAGTTGAGCAGGAACTTTGTACAGTGCTTCCTTTCATTTGTACAGTGCTTTCCATTCAACTTGATCATAACTCCCCCTTCAATCTCTCTTGTAAATTGGGCATGGAAGTTAGCTACTACACATGTAATACTACCATGTACTATATTTTGATTAAACTTGGTATGCGAAAATGGGAATCTTTTGTGCAATACTGAAATATTCTGGATTAAAGATGCAGTTATGATATAAGTAGCTGCCCACAGGATGATACATTATAGAGTTCCTGTACTCACAGGCTCTTCTGGTAAATTAAAAATCAAATCTGATTTACAAAAAGATACTCCGTTTGCCTGTAACTCTTCAGAAACATATAAGTACTTTTTTAATCTCTTTGAATCACAGTCTTTCAAGAGTTGATTTAATCAGATTTCTCTCTCTGACAAACAAGCATGACTACAAATATTTGCAGCCAGTCTGGAGAAGAGGTAGTCCATGGATCCTAAATCAAGAACCCTGGCATCAAACCAAAACAGAGATAAAGCCAGGGAAAAAATGGAATATGCTGAAGATGATGGAGCCCTTTCTAAATTCTGGCTTCAATCACCTAGTCTTACAGCATCATGGAAGCAAAGAGAATAGCATCTACCACTGGTGGTACTCTGTACCAGGCACAGAATCCTGCATTTTATAAGTGTCATCCCTCATCCAAAATGAAAAGACAGGTCTTTCTGATAAGGAAACCAGGACTGAAACAATCCAACATCTCCTCAGTAGAAAACAATGGAAGCAAAACTTACAATTGGGACTTGCTGTAAAGCCACTGCAGTGTGGGGAAAGGCTACATTCTTTCCTGTTTCTTCTCAAGCTCCCAGATCCTTACAAAAGAGGTCACAGAAATGCTGAGATCGCTCTTCCTTGTGATCTTTGCCCAAAGAACCTCCTTAAACCAGTATGGTCCTGGCAGCCAGTCTTGCCTTCTCCCGTGCTGGGAGCTTGGCTGTCTTGCAACAGTGGTGTGTCGCTGTTGGGATGGACAGGGTGGGCAGAGGGTTGAAAGATGCCAGACTCTTGGCTAGACATGACTCAACAGTTCTGATCCCCTACGTGCCCCAGTAAAAGTTTCCGGCTGATGGCTATATAAAGCAGTTGTCAGCAGAGGTGGCCTGTCAGATTCAGAATGTCCCATCTGCCAAATCCCACACGAGAAAAGTGAAGACAGGGAAGACAGGGCCCATTTGGAAAAGAAGATCTGCTTCTAGAAAGATTTATTACACAGGGGTCATGTTGCACCCATGAACGTGCTCACCCCACTTGACTCCTCCTTGACTCACTCATTCATTCACATTAAGATGACTCATTAATCTTTTCGAAAAGGAAGAATAAACAGAGGGCCTTATATGAGGGACAGAACAACCGGAGTCTTACTGGAATTCTGTCCTGGTATTATAATATAATTATAATCTAATAGTGACCTTTCCTCATAAATAGCCCAACCCAATAGTGTGAAGTAATCACTGTGGTTTGCATAGTTTAAAGCCTCCTATGTTAGGGTAAGGCAGGTGTCCCCATGTTCTAGCCTGTCTAAGTAGAACATTCTTAGTGAGCTGGGAATATGCTCACAGATCCATTTTTGGTTCCAAGTCATTTTAAGATATGCTATCTTATCACTTCAGACTTCACAGTGTGTCCTAGAAAACCACGCTGTTTTCACACTGATATTAAAGGCACAGTGTGGCTTGGGATTTGATTTAGATTTTCCTTGTGATTTCCCACATGATCCAAAGTGTCTGACCTTTATTTGGCAATAATGAGGAAAACATACCTTGAGAATATTTGAGAGGAAATATGCATATTTAGGAATAAGTGACATCTTATGTGCCATTTTTCTCACAGACTGTGAATGGTACAAATGATAAAATTCTTAGACCTCCAGTGAAAGGAAACTCTCAAGAAATGTTAATATAAGAACCATTGATATACAAACATGTAGAGATGAACAATAAATTCATTGAGTGTTACTTGGTCTTAAAAATACATTAGTGAGATGGCTCATTCAGGAAAGATAATTTAGATTCCACAGGACCCAAATAAAAAGTTGCACATGACAGTATGTGCCTGCAGTCTCAGCTCTGGAGAAGCAGAGACAGGGATCCCTGTGGCTGGCTAGCCAGTCTAGGCAAAATCATAGAGCTTTGGAGTCATTGGAAGACCCTGCCTCAAAAAAATAAAATAACGACAAAAGTGGTAAGCAATTGAAGAAGATACCTGATGTGGACCTCTGCCTTCCGTATCACACACACACACACACACACACACACACACACACACACACACACGATAGCCGGCGGGGGGGGGGGGGGGATAAGTTGTCAGGGCTAGGGATATAGTTTAGTTGGTAAAGTGCTTTCCTGCTATTACACAAAGCCTTGGCTTTGATTGCCAGCACACATATTCTTCAGTGTGATGGTGCACACATAGAGTCTCATTGCTTAAAAAGTGGAAGCAGGGGCATCAGAAATACAAGGTCATCTTTTAGCTACATAGTGAGTTCAAGGCCTGAAATGCTTTAAGCCCTGTCTCAGATAGATAGATAGATAGATAGATAGATAGATAGATAGATAGATAGATAGATAGATAGATAGATAGATAGATAGATAGAGATTAGTTGGTCTCTTTCGAGTTTAGGATAAAGATTTATAGACAGTGTATTCTCTGTGTCTTGAGAAAGCTCTAACCAGGACACTGCTGTTCCTTTTGTCCTCTTCTATCAAATCTACATATAAGTCAGTGGGTTCCTGGCTGAGGATGTTTACACACCTATAAATGGAGATAAACACAAAGTATTTGGTAGACTGAGCAAATACCAAGTCTCATACATACCCAAGGTGATATTTTTTCCAATGTGTGCATCCCAACTATGATAATGAAATACCACTTTATTTTGAATGTTACTGGCTCCATAAGAACTTTATAAATACTAAGAAAACTATAACATTAATAATATATAAGAAGTGCTTAAAAATCATATGATACTAAAATTGTGTGTCTTCGTTGGGAAGACTGGAGGAAGTGTGGCCATTCATTCATTTAAGATCTCTCCTGAGTGCCTGCTCTGGGCCTTACACTGTTCCAGAAGCTGGGAAGATCTTCTGGAAAATGGCTGTTGTGTTCTTGCTGACTAAATTCCAGAGAGGAGACAAGGAGTGTCCATATATCTAGGCTTGGAGAGGGGAGCCCCATGGCAAGAAAACCTCTTCTGAAGGTAGTAATTTGGCATTCTGGAACAGAGAAAGGAGACTAAGACCTGGGGAAATGGGGAGGAAGACGTTATATGTAGAATCTAAATTAAGGGCATCACCATGTGGTAACTGTAGACAATGCTAACACGTATGACTTCCTTTAAAGTGTGGTGGGAAAGCCTCTCACTTTGGCATCATCAGATGGATGTTTCTAAGTAGTTTGCTTGGTTGCTAGGTTGAGAGCCAAGTGTAGGAGAGCATCAGTGGCTCCACGTAGACCTGGTAAGAGCTGATAACTGGAGGGCAGACAAATGTGGTCTGGAACTAGACCATGGAATGACACAGAAAGTGCTAGAAGCTTTGCTATCTGTATGGGAGGTAGAAACTATAGGATTTGATGGCAGTTGGGATACAGGTAAGCTATAAAGGGAGCATCAAAGAAGCACACATATGCCGGGCGTTGGTGGTGCATGCCTTTAATCCCAGCACTCGGGAGGCAGAGCCAGGCGGATCTCTGTGAGTTGAGGCCAGCCTGGGCTACCAAGTGAGCTCCAGGAAAGGCGCAAAGCTACGCAGAGAAACCCTGTCTTGAAAAAATCAAAAAATAAAAAAATTAAAAAAAAATAAAGCACACATATTAAGAACTTGCTTACGTCTTGACTTTCAGTGAAATGTTCTCTGGTCATTCTAACCCTTTTAGTTTCTCCTTCTATGACGGTAGTTGATTCTTGAGCTCATCATATTAGTATGTCTTGAGCATGGCTGCTGGTGTTAGGAAGTATTAGTGAATGTAGGAAAGATTTCTACCTTTCTGGAGGCCATCTTCCTGTACTGTAGCGTTGTGCTTTGTTCTGTTTCATTTTTCTTGCCTGGTAATTTTTACAAGATTTTATGTGTCTTATTAGTCTCTAATTGTTTTAGAGACCCACTTTTCAGTGTCCACATGTCTAATTGAGTAAGGGAGGAAGCGAAGGTTAATACAGATACTCCATTTTCTCCATAGGTAACTTTATAGGTTTGCCTGCTTTGAGTATGCATAGTTGGACAACACAAAGCTACCGTGACGTCATTGAAACACAATCATTTTTACATTAAAAGGGCGTTATTTACTCTCTCCAGAGTTACTTTGACACTGCAGAGCACTCGAGTGACGTAATCAGGTTTGTCAGTTAGTCATCATGTACTTGTCAAAAGGACTTTAAACAAAAGTGCTGATGCTGAAATACCAGAGGCCACCATCAACTAAAACTTGGTTCACAATGAAGAAAACAGAAGCTAAAATTTGAGATTTGATGTTTAAAAAGTGGTCATTTCTGATCTCAAAACATTTCAAATATATTAAATTCTTACAAGATTTGTTTTGTGAATTTATACCAATTATAAATTGGTTCTTTAACAAGGTCATGTTCATGTTCACAGAAAAGTCAGCACTCCTTCACACACAGAGAAATGAGCTCTGGTTACAGGTTTCTGAGTACGTCTTCACGTACAACAGAGACCGTGGTTCAGGCTTTCCGAGGCAGACAGGCCGTAACAAGGAGGATGCTGCCTCCGTTTCAAGGCCCAGTGTGGCAATGTTGCCATTGAGGTGCTGTTGCTGGCACGTTGCTGTGTTGAATGCAGCTATCCTGTGGGTTAGCAGAGTTCCTGAGGTCTACCCAGGAATTCAGGGTCCACCTGTGATCCTGTGTCCAAGGAAAAGGCTTCTGAGTTCTAGGATGCTGACCTCTAATTGCAGGGCTGGAGATACAACTCAGATGGAGGAGTGTTTGCCCAGCATACAGGAAACCCTTGTTCAATCCTCAGCATGCAATACACTAGGTGTTAGGGTTGGGGGGCAGGGGTCAAGCCTATAACCCCAACACTCAAGAGATTGAGGTAGGAAAATCAGAAGTTCAGAGTCATCTTCAACTATCTAATGAGTTTGAAGCCAGCTTGGAATACATGAGACCCTCTCTCAAAAGGAAAAATAAAAGAATGGACCCCATTTGTAAGGAGTAGACCTGTACTCTTAACAGTGTTCATAATTATCAATGAGAAGTAAGAGCATTAATTAATGTATAATAGCAGGGTTCTTATGATAAAATATAGGTGCTATTCCCTTCATCTCACTCATTATTTCATTGAGTACCTTTTCTAGACAGAATGGTAGGCAAAGAAGTGAGCCAAATTTAGTCTCTAGCCAAAGAGCTTAGCATTCCCTAGGGAAGAAGGTATCAACACAGTAATACACAAACCAGTGTCTTAAGTACCGTAATAAACATTGCAGTGAATACATTGCAAGTTTGGAAAGAAAGAAGATACTTATGAAAGTAAAGAATACCTTCCTGAGGGGCAAAATGGAATCTAAAACTCATTTTTAAACAGAAAGGACTTCAAATAAGACAAAAGGGGAGACACATCCTGGGAGGTATGACATGAATGAAATAATACAACCAAGAAAGCATGCCCATCCTAGAAACAACTGCTGCCTCATGTGGTAAACATTCCTGGGGCATTGGCCCCATATCTGGCACCACCTGAGGGCCAGAAGATAGGAGATAAATAAATAAACAAACAAATAAGTAGGCATTGCTCTTGATGGAAGCCTGTGTTTAACAGATTTTATAAAACGTAAAGGAGTAACTAGTTCTGTTAAATACGAAGATGGCAGTGGACGCTGAGTTGAAGCCATTGGAAGGGAATCCCATGGTGATGGCTGAGTGATGTTGATAACACTCACTGAGTCCTTCAATAGTCTAGGCACCGTAATAAGAATTTACATAGTTATTTCCCTCAGCTCTGCTCAGGAGATGATATTATTATTTTATTCTTGCTCTTCAGTTGAAAGAATTATATCTTAAAAGGCAATTAATTCATGAAATATTCAGTTAGTGAGTAGCAGAGTGTAGATTTGAATGAGTATGTTGAATTTCAGAGCCTATAACTCACTGAGGAAAGCCACAGAAAACACTTGAATGGGAAAATGGTTGACTCAAGGTGCTTTTAAGAATCCCACTGAGGGATGAGAGGGGAATCTGTGGTTGGTATGTAAAATGAATTTAAAAAATTTAAATACAAAAAATAATGAAAAATTTAAAAAGGTCAAAAAAAGAGAATTCCACTGGTTAATATTGAGTCCAATTGGTAAATATTACGTTAGTGGATTGGAGATTTTGAGGAGTCCCATCTGGGATACCACATGTTACTAAGGAGACTGAGGTTCCTTTCTCAGGGTTCCGAGTCTCTTAATAAAAGAATTCAACAACAGACTCTGAAGGATGTTCATGGACAATTTCATTAAAGTTGAAAAGAACCACAGGACAGGTAAGCCATAAATCTCAGTAGCTGCGTAGAGGAGGAAGATGGGGAAGAGAGGGAATGCCTTATTGAGTTAGGCATGGAGGCAAAGCAGCCCCATGGCAGAAGGAAGGTAACATCAGAAAAAAGACTAAAAAAGCCCAAAGCACACAACAAAGGAGACGTAGGCTCTGGCCAGTATCTGAAAGAAAGATGCATAAAAGAAAGAAAAAGAAAAAAATGCAGCTTTCTGTGTGAAGACTCTTGAGAAGCTGAGGGACCTGACAGCCACAGAGAGCGAGGATGCTGGAAAGGAGAACATTCTCATTAAAGGAACCATTATTTCCTTCACCTCTTCAGTGTCATGTTAGGTGAATCTGCCCTCCCAAGGGGTGGTCTCCTACCAGGAGGACTGACCTGTCCCAGTAGGTTAACTCTTGTGTTTTGAGTAGCTTGGAATGATAGGTCTCCACCCAGGAGGAAATAGTGTCCCCTCAATGGCCTCCAGTGCTACTACAGTGAAGTATAGATACTTCATTCATTCATTCATTCATTCACGATATTTCATCCATGCCTTCTATACCTACTTCTATGCCTGCTACCTTAGAGAGCAGCAAGTGTGCAGCTCAGTGAAGGCAGCGGTAATGAGTATGAAAAGGAAAGGAAACTGATGTCATAAAGATCACTAACCTGATTGGAGAACTCAGAAGAGGAGAAATCAAGCATCACATCATAACATCAGGTTTCCTACAGTCTAAATGAGAAGCTGCTGGTGCTAGACTATGAAATAGAGACGGGGGGGGGGGGGGGAGCGGGCAGCGGGGGCAGAGTGCAGGGGGCCGGGGCAGCTGCCATGGCAGGGCTGTGATAATGATGTTTTCATCCAGCGTGAGTTGGAGGTGAGGTGTCCCTGTGATACTGGCAGGAGAGATCAGGGAGGTGCTTAGAATCTCAGAAGAGAGACAACTGAGATGTGGGATTGTATTCTGCCAGTGGTAAGAAGGTCATGAATGACTAGTTAAAGGCTTTTAAACCCTGCTAGAGAAAATGGAAGTGTAGGCTACTCTGAAGGGAGTGAAAAGTCCAAGGACAAGAAAGTAGTTTAGACTGCAGTTCATAGGCTGCAAGAAGTTTCCCTCGAGAGTCGAATGGCTAAAGAAAGCTGTTGAGTCAAGTCTGGGGTGGGTGGGCTGCACTAACACCAGGGACTCAGTTGCTGCTGATCCATCCAAACTCCTCCCATCCTTTAGACAACCACTTACATGCCACCTCTCCACAGAGCCTTTATCCCTCCCCCAGGCTCACCCTGGGAGATGTAAGCATTCTTTATCCCATTCTCCTACAGGCCCACCCACCAGTAGAGAGACTCCGCCTGCTTCCGGTTCCCTGGGGGTGGGACTTGTGAAAAACACAGATTTGCAGTGCCCCACCCCAGGAGGCCTGGGATGGGGACTGGGGATTTGTTTTTCATACACATTTGGGGGAAATGCTGATGTAGCTCACCTAGGGCCCACACTTTTGAACACTGACAGAAACTAAAAGTATATAGAAGTATAAGTAAAGTTTGAAAGTTCACCAGTTGCAGACCCAGAGATAGTCCTGAAAACTACTCCAAATGGGTGCACAATACTTTGTCTACTGCCCATGGGCTCCTTAAGGGAGCTACATCATGGGTGAAAGTTTAATTTCACAAAGAGGCAAAATCCCGGCACGACTGTCTTTTATGTTATTCCTTGGAGACTAAACATTATGTAAGACACACACAAGTGTTAGCTGGAGGGAAATGGGCTCAGAGCTAACCTACCACGCCCCACTTCGTGTACTGTTTTACTGCTGCTCGGGCCTGGAGAAGCACACGATCTAGGAACTGACTTTATAATCACCGTTTTGAACGCCGCATCTGGTTATTATGTTAGGCGGTTTACCTTTCCCCGGTCATGACTGTGCAAACCCGACATGATTGGTTTTGTACATCTCAAGGGTTGGCTCTGGCCGGCAAAAGTACTAAGTTGCACAATGCCTGTGCAAACATCAGTGAGATGCCCTCGAGGCAAAGTCACCTGTGTTGGTGGCAAAACACCACACAGTCCCCACCTCCGCAGTCACAGCCCCACTGTGCAGCGTGGACAGATCACCATCCTTATTCTGACCACAGAGCCAAATGACACGAGATGGAGGGCTGCATTAGTTAAAGATGGGAGTAGATCCTGTATCATTTTACTCCCAGGCCTAGACAAGTGCTAATTTCAACATGATAATTCCCCCATAGAGCTGAAATTAGGGTTTTGAGTTGGAATGCATTGACATCACTGCTAATGTTGTCAACATCAAATTGTCATCAGCTTTAGTCTTTTTTAATTATATGCTCTAAATCTTTACTTAAAACCTAAATTTCCATGGGAAAGAAAGCACTTTTTTTTTTCCCTCACACCAAATAGCTTGTAAATAAACCGTTTTCTGCTAACAGAATACAAATCAGGTTCATTTGGGAACAGGTTCTGCTCTGAAATAGAAGGCAAATTTAAATTTTAGATATGGCTGCCCATTTAGGGAAAAAAAAAAAACTCTTTAAATCTAAGTGATACCAAGAATTCCAAATCAGTGTGATAGATACTCTGTGATCATTAAGCTGTTTTACTGGGGGAGAGGCATCTGATTCATCTTGCCCCAGCGGACTGCATGGGGGACTGAGAAAAAACAATAACAATAGAGAAAGTGACTTGTCAGTCTTTTAGGATATATTTGGTTGGCTGTCGTCAGAAGGTAGCCTGCCCTCTCCCAGGAATCGTGTTGCAAACACTCTCCTCTATAGTAATTAGAGCTAGGCAGCAATTAGAGACTTGTGATTTGTTCAGACACACTGCCTGCCTGCCTGCCTGCCTGCCGGCCTCTCCGAGCGAGCGAGCGCCACATCTCGCAGGAGCACCGGGCGGCAGAGATGATGGAAGGATTTATCTCTCCCTCCGTGTAATGCCGCCGCGCACAGTGAGTGAGCGAAGGCGTGAGTGCCGACTGTAATCTTGAAAGTGAAGGTAAGCATTGCTGGCTGCTCAGCACTCACACTGCAGGGGACTTTCTCCACCAAGTGTGTGACAGAAATATAAAATGGTCCAAAGCAGCTGCAGAAAAAGGAAAAACATCAGAATCAGGAAAAATAACACTTGCTAATTTTAAGACACCCCCGATCCCCCACCGGGCGCGCACTCCTGGTCTTACTTTTGGTTTTCCTGACTTGTTTGTATTTAGAGTGTGTGGTTGAGGCACTTGGCTAAATATCATAAAGATGTGGTTGGATGATTCCCTGTCCTGTCTGTCTGAGCTACAGTTCTTTTTCCTTTTGAAGTTTGTCTTAGAATAACTGCTGGATAGTGTGTGAGAATAGCCTCTCTTTCTCTTGTCTTACTGAGGTTCCTTTAAGCTGAGGATGTACCCCACATTCATATTGACAAAACAGTGACTGGTCGCCTGCAATAAAATGGAGCGATGAGGGTGATTTGTGCTGTTTGTCCTATGATTTTTATGACAAGCAGACTGCAGGCTGTAACGGTCCATCTGGTTTTAGTCAAACTCAGTGGTTTGATGTTTGTTTGAACTCTTGGGCATAGAACTCTCTCGGGACAGCAGGTAAGGACAGCTTAGCTCCTCCAGAGGGAGTAGTGTCTGCTCTAAGGATGGGTGGATTTTGCGTGTATAAAATAGGTGCTTGTGACATCTCACTTCTACTTGGATGTACCCAACTTTGTTTTCTCGTCCTTTTTTTTTTCTCCTTTTCTTTTCAACGTTGCTGTTTGTAAAACATGAATAAATGTTACTGCTAGGAAAGGACTTGGGAACCCTTGGCAGCGGGAAGATGTTTTTATCTCACAGTCCCCAGTGGGATTTTAGGTGGTTTGGAAAATATTGAAACAGCGTCAAGTTCTTGTGTTCTGCCTCATGGTGGATTAGAGGTATAAACACTGAGGGTTCAGTGAACTCTTGCAATAAAAACGAGTGTGTTAAAGCCAAAGCTCATTAATGTTTCCAAGGTCCTTCAAGCTCTGTGATGTGTGACCTCTTAGATTGCGCTACTCAATGTCGTCATCACAGTAGACTGGCACCTGATTTCAGCAGGATTTGTCTAGTCCTCTGTCCACTATGTTACCGTTTTCTATGATTGCTTTCTTTTCTTTTATTGTCATTTGTTCTGTGTGCATATGATATATACGTGTGCTTGTGTTCATGTGTGCATGACCATGGAGACCAGAGGTCTGTCTCTCTTCCCCCTTACACTTTGCGATGGAGTCTCCTACCTGGAGCTCACTGACTAAACAAGACGAGCTGCCAAGGGAGCTCCAGTGATCCAAACGTGGGCCATCACACCTGCACAGCAAGCGGTTTACAAACTAAGCCGGCCCCCATAAGGCCCTGCGTGTTTACCTTCTTATGGAATTGTTTACCCGTGTGTATCACTTCATTTGTCCGAAAAGCATAGGATGATCATAGTCCATCTAGGACTCTAGAAGACATCTTATTAAATACATATGTAAGAAGTCTAATTGATATGTCTAGTAGGACCATGAGTCCTGAAGTGAAAAGGGATAGGTGCTTGTGTGACCCAGGACACAATGCTAAGTTTTTTATAAAAATACACCCTAAAAGTCCATGATGCATTTTGAAAATATATACTTAAAGTCCTTGGGGGCATCTAAGTTCCTAACTTGTCCCATAGTATCACAAGTTGAGCAGATACCGCTGTGGAAGCACATAGGAAATCAGTCCTTAATTGTTGCAGCCAACCCAACCACTTGAGACATAACCAGAGATGTGTGGCCTAAGAGAATTGTGTTGTGACCAGATCCTCAAGTAGTCTCCCTCTCAGTCTCTTAATTTATAGTGAAACAATGCAAGGAATGAAATCAGAATTAAGCCAGCAAAGCTGCAAAGGAGGCGGAGGCAAAAATCTCATGAGTACATTAGTTCCCGGTAGTATTATGATGAGTGATGGACAGAGGGACAGGAAGACAAAACAGAGGACAGACCAGCTCACACAGAGCCTGGAGAGAGAGAAGAGATGAGAGGCAGGGAGGACTGGCAGGTTGAGAGTCAGGGTTGGCAGTGGTGAAGGACACGAGGAAGACAGAGGTCTGTGCTGTCAGAAAAGAGAAGAGGTAAGTGGGAAGATGGAGAGAGACGATGCAGTGTGGAACTTTACCTGGAATATCTTCATCAAAGATCAGGTCCATTTTTGTGGTTTTATTTTTCTTTCCATTGGTGTCTTTTAAAGCAGGGGTTACTTAGAGGGCTGTGTCAAGTCCAGAAGAGACCAAGAGTTAAAACAAACGTATTCTAAAAGAAAATATTTCCATCCCTTTGCTGCCTTACGACATAAATCACTGAAAAGATGAATATTGTTTACCATGAAAAATTCTTTACTCTTGTGGGAGCCTCACTAAAAGCCCGTTATATGTCTATCACTCCCCATATTTTCCTGATGAGCTAAGTATTGTGCAGGGGTAAGCAATTCCATGAGAAGGAAAGATACAAAAAGAAGCCAGTAGTGAGCCCTGGACTAGAAAATTTGTTTATTGAGTGAGCAAGGGAGAGACATTTGGGGAGTCAAAAAGATATTTCGTGGTAAGGAATATTACCTAGCTTGAATACAATCCCGTCATTTGCAACCATATGGATGAAACTTAGTATGATGAGTGTCTTGGTCAGGGTTTCTCTTGCTACTACAAAGCACCCTGACCAAAAAGCAAGTTAGGGAGGAAAGTTTATTCGGCTTACACTTCCACGGCACTGTTCATCATTGGAGGAAGTCAGGACAGGAACTCAAACAGGCAGGAACCTGGAGACAGAGGTTGATGCACAGGCCATGGAGAGGTGCTGTTTATTGGCTTGCTCTCCATGGCTTGCTCAGCCTATTTTCTTAGAGAACCCTGGACAATCAACCCAGGGATGGCCCCACTCACATTGAGCTGGACCCTCTCCCATCAATCACTAATTATGAAAATGCCTTATAGCCAGTTTCTTATGACAGACGGCATTTTCTCATAACTCTAGTTTGTGTGTCAAGTTGACGTAAGACTAGCCAGCACAATGAGCTAACTAAATAAGCCAGAGAGAAAAATGTCACACGTCTTCTATGTGGAATCTTCAACAAAATCCGAAAGTGTGAAAACAGAATAGCTAGGAGCTTACCAGAAAAGTACAGGGAGGAGGGCAGAGGGCAGTGTAGGTCTGAGGGTGCAGACCTGAACTTACATAGCAAGGATAAATCTGAAGATTTCACAGACAGCACAAAGGTGACCATAGTTAATGATATCATTTGGCATACTAGAGATTTTTCTGGGAATAGGTTACACGTGCCCTCACCACACACGAAGGTAATTGTAGGATGATGTTAAACTGCTTACCTACAGTAATCACCTAGTGATGCTGAGCATAATATTCACTATTTATCTTTTTATTTTATATATATTTTATAATATTGCAAACCGTTTACTACATAAAGAATAGCAAGACAGATAAAACATTGAAGTCAAGTTAGGAAATAAAAATTGCAATGACTTTGATGTGTATATTCTTTAAATTTGAAAGGAAGGAAGGAAGGAAGGAAGGAAGGAAGGAAGGAAGGAAGGAAGGAAGGACAGACTTGGGAGATGGCCTGGTTAGTAAAATTGCCTGCCTTGTCAGGGAGCCTGAGTTCAGTCTGCATAAACTGCTGAAAAAAATACCACGCATGATAGCTTGTATTTGTAATCCCAGGGTTGGGGAGGCACAGTTCATTAGGACCCCCTGGCCAGTCAACCTAACCTACTTGGTGAGTTCCAGGCCAGTAAGAGACCCTGTCTAAAAAATAATAAAAGGATGAAAGTAAAAATGTAAAACATAAACAGTGACACTTGGAATTACATTCAAGGTTGTCCTCTGAACTTCACATACACATAAGTACATGTACTAACACACACACACACACACACACACACACACACACACACACACACACACCACGTTTCTGCACACACATGGACACACAGAGAAAGGAGGAGAGGAGGAGGAGGAGGAAATCCCATGAAAGAAA
This sequence comes from Peromyscus leucopus, assembly GCF_004664715.2. Taxonomy (NCBI): domain Eukaryota; kingdom Metazoa; phylum Chordata; class Mammalia; order Rodentia; family Cricetidae; genus Peromyscus; species Peromyscus leucopus. The sequence goes on along the minus strand of NC_051066.1, from coordinate 54,558,344 downwards.
AACTAGAACAAAGCCAGGGCGATAGAACAAGAGTAAACACGCGGCCCAGGGCCGGGCTATCATTTCTGAGGAAACACACCCAGTGCAGACAATCCTGGGTATTCATGCAGGGCCTTATCTGATGCTGTTTTGCATATCACTCCTGGCTCAGGAACTGCTGCCTGACTGAAACAAGTGGAATCAATTGCGAAGATGTCAGAGGTGGCAGAGTTCCAAGAAGTCAAGCCAGGCTTTGCCCCCCACCCCACCCCCGTCTGCTAAATGCCCACCAAATCCCCTGTGGAGTGTAGGCCCCCCTGGGCTACAGGATGCTCTGTGTTTGTCACGATGAGGGTGATCGCACATTGCTTCTGGTTGCTGAGCTCCGGTGTTTGGAGGAGTTTGATGCGCTGCTTTATTAGGTTGTTGCTTCTCATGTAATTTTTGCTCTGTTCCGTTTTTGCTACACAGAAAAAGATGATGGGGTGGACATTTTCGGAGATAAAACTGGGAAGTGCTAAATAAGGAAATGGTGATGGTTCCAGTCCTCTTTGCAAAATGAAGACACACTCAGCCACCGTCCTTCCTTCCCTCTCCTGAGCCTCTCTCAACCGTTCACCCGTATCAACCCTAATGTTACCTCATTTCTCACACCCGCTCATCCCATTGCCTGGTATAGTGAGGTCACACACTCCCATAGCAGGTTCCCTGGGGATGTGGTAATGGTCTTCGTGCTGCTTGTGGCGGTGAATGTCAGCTGGGAACCATCTCTTTCATGGTAGAGGGTCAGGAGAACCCCCTTTGATGATGGCTGCCATGGTTGTTAACTGGCCACTGGCAGTTTTCCTGAATGCCCTGGAGCTATTATTATGATGGCTGTGAAGAGTCAGGTGCACAAGGGGCCAGTGGTTTTTACGGTTTTCATCAATTATTCCCAAGCTGTGCTTTCTGGGAACCTATTGCTTTTTCTTTGCGGGGGGGGGGGCAGCAACAGTTTTTGAATAGCTTTGAAGTGTTTGGTTAATATTTAAACCCAAGAAACCTTTTCCTCTTTATCAAGGTGGGAGTAGAAGGCTCAGGGAGAGCAAATATTAACTGTGTTTCCTTAAATTGAGCAAGCTTGGGGGAGGGTACCTTTTTAAGAGCATAATTTACATATACCACAGCTCCTCTAACCCGCCCCTTTTTAGTTTCTTAGATGTAAATAGCCTAAATATTGAATGCAGGAACTGAAATTTGTTCTCGCCAGGGCATGAAACATTTCGTGTCCTGGAGCTAGAATTTACAGCAGCAGCTGGTACACTGACCTCCTAGGTGGCTGTATCCAGCCCCTTTCCTGCTGGCCCTTTGTGCCAGGCTGGCCCGAAGAGAGCCAGAGGCCAGAAGGTCCCGCTGCTTTGATCTGCTCCAGTGGAAGGCCAGTTGCCATTGCTTGGGAAACTGTTTTTTCAGATCGTGAGTTCACTGCACTTTTGATGGTGCTTCTCTACAAACCCACCAACCCAAGTGTGAGTGTCCCCGACCGACCGCAGTGCTGTTTGAATTCATTATATTGATCCAAGCCATGTGGTTAAAAGCCTGGTTTTAATGGACTCTGTTGCTCTCTCCTTGTCCCAGTGGGGAAATGGAAAAACTCATTCAAAATGAGCTGCTGCAATCCTCCTTCCGCCCTTCTTTAAACTGGGGAGAAATGCCAGTCCTCGGCCACATCAGCTCCTCTCTCGTCAGATAGATTTCTTTCTTCCATTATTCAGAGTAACAAAACATTGACATTAAAATCCTCCTTGAAAAAAAGCGATTATTTTTTTTTCTGTTGAAATTCAAAGTTAGAAAGCAGAACAGACCAGTACAAGCTTACATGACTGAGGACAGTGGTGCCCGCTCGAGTAGTGCACATTTGTTACCTCGGTTCTCGAGAGGAGGAGGCAAGAACGAACAAGAGACCGATATCTCAGCAGCACGGTGAGTTCTAATATTCAGGGCCAGCCTAGGCTACAAGAGTCCCTATCTCAAGCCTTCCCCAACAACCCAAGAAAGAAGATAATGAAAATAACATGTAATCCATACGCAATTTAGGTTGTGCCAACTTCAAAATGGTGACGCTGGGCAGTGGGCTCTTTGTTCACCAGTCAGGTGCCATGGTGAAATCTTATTTTACTCAAATCAAATCTAAACTGTATTTATCTCTAATAGTATATGAGATAGAACTTCTCTAGGAGTATTTGATCACTTGAGAAACAGTGTTGTCTTTCCTAGGAAAGTCTGTGTTTTCAGGACACTTCCTAAAATCAGCCATCGCTCTATGGTGCTGTTAGTTTTCTATCGTGTTGTGTGTGGGGACAGCAGACCGTAGCTGTGGTTGTCACATTAAGCTTTCAGACTGCATGGAAGTCTGGATGCCAAGGCTAGGAGTCACAGAACTGACATAGCTTAGGACCATCTCCCTGAGTCTTTTGGCCAGAAAAATGTCACCAGGCTCCTGTGACCTCCCAGGCCATGCCTGTCCTCAGACAATTTTAGTAAATCCATGTCTGGAGATCATTCTGACATCTCTAAACAGTTGGTAATTCAGGAACCAGCGCATGACATTCCCTTTTGATAAGTCGGGTGTATTAAAATGCTGCTCTCAGACCTCGAGAAAGCATCTGTTAGGGGGCCTGTTTTTCCTTCTTTGAGTCTTCTACCTCACACAATTGTGCTTCATACTATTGGGGAACAAGTTGAGGGACTAGACTAAAGCTGAAGTATTTCAAATTTACTTTTGACTGTATCAACTGAAATTTGTGAAATGCTGCTGTTTTTTTTTTCTCAAAAGATTGCAACTGCAGCAAACATGTCACATGCCTCCCTAAACCACTAATGTGCACTGCATAGTTAATAAACCTCGCTCATTCTTTCAACACTTAAATATAAGAAATTCAGTGTGTGGGCCAGATAGTCAGAGAGAAATCAATAGCTACCTGGCTGTTTGGACTCCACCGCCACAGCATGCGAAAAGCCATCTTCCTGATGAATTCATCACTTCGTATAAAAGCTGTGCATTATGACTAAACTGAAGGACATCATGGCTTACAATCCATCACGACAAGGCTTCACTGCTGTTTTCTCATGCAGAACATCATTACTGCTTGCACACCAGAGCGTGGGGTTCCCAAGGATTTCCTTATAAATGCAGCATTCCCCCGGGCTCCTGCAGTGGCAGATGCTGAGGAATCTCTCTGCAGGCTGAGGGGCATGGGGAACCTTTGCTGCCCCTAAACCCAGAAGCCAACAGTTAAAATTGTGTAGAGTCAGCAGGCTGAAGAGGTGGGTCAGTGGCAAAGAGCATATACTGCTCTTCCAGAGGACCTGGGTTCAATCCCCCACACTTACATGGATGCTCACAATTGTCTATGAACTCCAGTTCCAGGGACTCACTTGTCTTCTTCTGCACCAGGCATACATACAGTACATACACTTACATACATTCAAGCAAAATGTTCCTACACATTAAATTAAAATAATGAATCTTTTTTAAAATTGTATAGTCTCAGACTTCTAGATATACACTAGCCTCTTGGACAGTCTCCTGTCTGTTTCCTAAGGAAATGCCAACATCATGGAATGCCCATTAACCGACAAGTCTCTTAGAGCACAATCAAGCTGGCCGTGCAAAAAGAAACACAGAATTCACTTAACACACTATAATAACCTTACAGTATCCAGAAATGTCCTTTTTATTGGGGAGTTTTCCTCTTATTTGGAACGATTTTCTTAACAGACTGATCCTGTTTTTAAAAACAGCTGGCAATGTACACAGAAAGGCACCCTGGGAGCTCTTTTCCTTATCATTGTTTTTTTCTCATACATTGTGTTACTCACTATTGTATATAGTTTGGTATCATTTGTTCTCACTACCAGAGTCCATTGTTATGAATGTTTTGTTGTATAAGATCCTAAAATTATTTTATTCTTTCTCTAGTTGATGTGTTGATTGACTATTTTCCAGTTGGAACTATTGTTGCTATGATTATTCTATAATACATACTGCTTCTGTCAGGCATCTCTCTGGAAGCAGAACTGCTGAGTCATAGGATATGGTATACTATGCTTATGGGAACATTGTCAAATAGATTTTTCCAAGTAGTTGTAATTTATGCTTCATTATGATTCTACCTGCTTCCTCAAAGCTTAGTCTCTCTTCATTGTAGATATAATCTCAGGACTATGTAGTAGCATCTTCTTTTAGTTATAATCTCACATCCCTAATGTCTAGTGTACCACATTTTGTAGAACTAGCCATTTTAATAACTACTTTTATGAAATGGCTCTTTGGTTTTTTTCCTCATTTTTCTTGCTCTAATGTCTTATTGTCTTTCTATAGACAAGGACGTGAACATATACCATCTATACTATATTGTGTGTGCGTACCTGTGTGTGTGTGTGTGTGTGTGTGTGTGTGTGTGTGCGCTAGTTCTCTCCCACTCTGTAGGTTGTCTTTTCAGTTCCTTGTAGGTTTTTTTTTTTTTTTTTTTTTTTTTTTGGTTTGGTTGGTTTTTGTTTTGTTTGGTTTTGCTGTATCCTTGTTTTTAGTAGAATATGTTCTTTCATCTTTTCCTTTTGTTATCAACACCTTCAACTTCCTGTTTAAGAAACGTTTGTTTATTGCAAGGTCATAAAGATGTTCTAGTTTTTCTCTTCATTGTTTTACCTGTAATCCACAAACCCTAAGAATACCTTGAGGGTCTACACTGTTTCACTTAAATATATTTTTTCACTTAAATAAATGTTTAACTTAAATATATTAAAAATATTCTTTCATGTGCTTAAGTGGTCCACCGTATTCTTCTGTATTCACCTTCTAAAACACTAGCCATTCCTTAAGATTGATCTTAGGAGTCAACTCATCTAGGGACATGTTGATGAAACCAACTCACAACCAGATGCAATTCTTTCTCCCTTGAACCTCCTCAACAGTGTGTTGATAACACACGCTATTCCCTCCACAAGTATTGACTTTTAAGAGAAATATTGATGGACTTAACTACTTGTGCTTTCCCAGGGTGTGACATGGTATCTGGAACATAGGATTAACCAATGACCTTAGTTATTACAGCTTACACAACACGGGCTGTGTCTCAGGCACACTGTTCAGCACCTTCCAAAGAAAGATCCCAGGACTTTGCTTACCCATGAGGAGCAACTGCTCTCCCATTTGAACTGTATCCTCATCCCTGATGGTGGAACCTTTTCACATAGCAACTTTTGATTTATGTAGTAATGGTCTAGGCTTTTGAGTTAGAGGAACAGGAGTTTGAAGCCAGGCCATAGCCCCTACTAAGTGATCTTAATTGCTCTAAATCTTACCATTCTCTTCTGTAAAATGGAGATAATAAAACATAATTTACATTGTAATTTAATAAAACAAATGATGCAGATCACCTTACATAGTTCCTAGCATGTCGTAGAATCACAGTAAATGCTTGTACTTGTTATTAGTATTTTCCTTTTCTCTCTTAAAAGTGAAATAAATCCTGACATGGTTTATAAGCCCATCAGTACCATTCCTTGCCAGTCCCTTATAACTATTGAATGATATAATACAGCTCCTTGGGAAAGATTATTTTTAAATCAATACATTCTAGAACTGGATCTCATAGAACAATTTAGAAAACCTTACACACACATTTTAGTTATCTCAGATTCAGACATTATATTCATGTCAAGAGTTTTAGCTAATCCCAGCAGCAAACATTTCCTGTTTTCAGATTGAATGTTTTAGATAGCTTGGTGTGAGGTTAAAATCCTCTTCTCTATAGCTGAGGAATGTACCTAAATAATGAAGAGAGTCTTCAGCAATAACCCATAATGAAAACCAGGAGCCAGAAGTCAAATTGCCTGGATTTGGATTTGAATTCTTACATCTGTGCATATAAATTGTGTGAAGTTGAACTCACTCTGTGCCTCAGTTTCCCATCTCTGAAATCAGGCTAATAATAATAATATCTTGTTTGTTTATTGGACTGTTGTGAGGATCAAATGAATATAAGTATAAATATATGTGAGTGTATATGAATGTACATTGATATGCATCGCTATTTACCTATATGTGAATATTAATATCTGTGCAATGTGTAATGTGATTGGATAGTACTTGGTCCATTCTAAAACCACTTTGGAAACAAAGCTTTATCAATCTCAGCCTACGATCACATGGCTGCCTCCTAGCGGCCATGCTTTGTCAGTAGACCTCTTGGTCTTTTCTATTTTCCTGACACAATGGGCTAAGAGAAGACCAGGGGATGCTCTGTTACTGGTTGTGCTGGTCAGAGGGAGAGACCTACAGTGTGAGGGGCCACAAAGCTGGGAAAGCAATGAAAAGGAAAAATTGAGCTGCCACTCATTTTAATTTCTTTAGAGAAGTCATTAGGAGTTCCGTATTTGGCATGCATGGCATGATAAGTTTTCTGTTTCAGTACCTGCAGGAAGGGACGTACCTGGCAATGACATAGGGAGCAAGTCTTGCATGGTTAAGAACAGACTTCATCTCACTCTGTAAATGTTTCTTCATTCAGGTTGTCTTGTCTGGCTCTCCTGTCTAAGAGTTAGATGCTTTGTTTGTTTCTGTTATGGCACAAAGATGAGGCACCAGGAAGCCTTGGGATTATAACCTAAAAGGGCCTTCAAGATCACATTTCTAAAGGTCAGAGACTAAGGCAATAATTCCAAGTGTCACTTGGCCCTCAAATGAGCTTTCATTGTGATGGATTATGACATAATCCATTGACATGATAAGGTACCTATAATGTTACAGAGGCAGTTGGCTGAAATAATAGGATTTTTTTTTTTTATGATCACAGTGGTGAGTCTTTCATGTATTACTGGCTTCATAGGATAGATAAATATAACTTCTATTTGTTGGGACTCAGAAAACTGTAACTGTGCCCCCAGAGTAGGGTACCTTGCCATGCTGAGCATGGTGAATTGACAACAATTGGAAGTTCTCAGAACATGGAATTAAGATCTCTCTGACTTTGTCTCTCCTCCTCTTCCTTCCCTCTCCCACTCACTTCCTCTTCCCCCTTTACATTCTTTTCTCTAAGGAAGTGTCTCCCCCACCCCCAAAAAAGAATTCACCAGAACCAGAGGAATGTGTGTATGTGTTTCCTTTTAACAGGAAGTTTGATAAATACATATGATATAAAAAGCCTCATCAAATAAGGGGAAACCCTATTTTGACTTTCTTTGTTTCTATGAGACTCAGCACTTTGTACACTAGCCTAAAAGGGTTAGTGTCCTAGATTGCATTGCATTGCTGTGATAAATACTGGCCAATCAGCTCTAGGACAGAAAGGGTTTATTTCATCTTACAGGCTACAGTCCACCGTCAAGATCATTGAGGCAGGAAACTGGAGGCAGGAACTGTAGCAGAGACTCTAGGGGAGCCCTGAGTACTGGCTGGCTTCCATGGCTTGTTGTTCAACCCAGGACTACCTGCCCAGAGATGGCACTGCCCACAGTGGGATGGGCCCTCCTACATCAATCATTAATCAAGTAAAAGCCCCAGAGATAGGCCTACAGGCCAATGGGATGGAGGCAATTCCTCAATTAAAGTTCCCTCTTCTGAAGTGACTCGAGTTTGTCAGGTTGACAAAACCTAACCATTACAGTTAGTAATTAAAAACAAACAAACAAAAACCAACCAATCTGTCAGTGTTGGAGCGAGAGCTCATTGGATAATAAGAGTGTGTGCTGAGTTTGGGTCCCAACACCTATCGAAAAGTCCCTCAAGGTACAGTGTGTTTGTAACCCCAATGTTGGGAGCCTTTGGGTGGCAGGGCACAGAGACAAGAGGATGGCTGGAGCTTGTTGACTGCCCAAGCGTAGAGTCAGGTTCAGTGAAAGATCCTACCTCAAAAGCAGTGAGTCAGAAAGTGACAGACTAGGATACCTGTCCACCTCCTCCGGCCTCTGTGTACAACCCACCCACGCTCAAGTGCACATTTATCAGATTTATAACACACACATACACTTTAGGGTCATATATATTGCTGAATGATTGCAGAAAACCCAAAGTTGGTAACACTCTCGCCAGTGGGCCACGTCCACTTTGCCCTGGGCGTGGACCCCTGCAGCTGGGTTTAAATCTGAGCTGAAGCACTCTTTTTAATCTTAATTAATAAACTGTACTTTACTTTATAACCGCTTCCATTTCCCCTTAACCCCAAAGTTTGCTTTTTGAAAAAGTTAAATATTGTTCCTGTCTCCTGAGAATAGCAATGCAAAGTTGGGGCACTTTTGCACGAAAAAATGGTCATTATTTCATTGTTAACCTTTTTTCCCTTTTTTCCTTTTCTTTTTCTTTTTTCTTTTTTTTTTTTTTTTTAATCTCAGCAAGTCTTTGGCTCTTAGAGAAAGTGAACATTCTCTTGCAGGGCGCAATGCCTCTTAGCCAAATTTCTGCTCACAACTCTCACTGACTTTCAGGCACCCAAAGGTGGCAGGAAAGGCTTTGCCAGCAGTAGAAGCAAAATCTGGAGTAAAATGACAGAGAATCAAAGAGTGAATAACTTTCGAATCGCTTTGTGCTTTGTCTTTCATTTCGTTCTGCAGACGCTTCTGCGGAAAAGTCAGGCTTGGTGAAGCCCAGCTTAACAACAGAAAACGGCAAGAGTGAGGTGAAGGGATTGATGGGAGCGTGGTTTGTTCCGAAGACCCATCAGTACTTTAAAACAATCTGTGTTTAACATGGCAAATTGTGTGTCATTAAAATGCTAATGAGACGGTAAACAGCTGCTAAGTTTTTATGCTAATGAATGGTGGAAGCTAAGTAGTCCTCCAGCCTCCTGTCTATTAGCATAGAGATGTGATTGGGTAAGGAGGATTGCGGAACAGTCTGACCTTCGTTGATGGAGCAGCCTGTTTATGAGTTTCCCCATTGCATTCGGTTTGATTTGAGTTTGTTAGTACAGAGTGACTCTCACCAGGCCCTGGGGGCCTCTGTATTACACACCGTTATCACAGCCACCATGGAGGCCTTAGAGATGAAGATTGGCTTCCCTTTCAGAGACCAACAACCACAAAACACTTGTGTTTGTTCAGTAGGCGACCTAGATTAATACTACCTACTTACCCTTTGTGCTTTAGAGTTCTAATAATTATGGTGATAAATTACTAAAGGCCATTTTCTCCAGCTTTCAATTTAGCTACAGTGTTAAAACAAGTCCTTTCAGATACGCCTCTGCGACGTTTGATGCAATGATGTAATACATCATCTTGGATCTTCAGGCTTGAGGTTAGCAATGGAGATAGCATTACCTGATTAGGAGAATGATCTGTAATTATGTGCCAGTGGTATTTACATACCATTCCAAACCAGATTACTTAATTGAGCATCAGGAAAACAAATCACTGTTCCGTCTATACTCTTGGCTGACTCTCTGTACTGAGTCCCCATAAGTATTTCCTAATGGCTGTGACTGATCCGAATGACTATTACAGATAATACTTCAGGTGCCCTTTTTCTCTTATTTCTTTTCCTTTTTTAATATATTTTTTAAAAGATCAGTGTAAATGAGCTATGACACTCTACTCAACACTATTGCCAATACTAGCCACAACTGACTGGCCACATGCCACCAGTTTCTTCGGAAACTCATTACCAAACAGTTTATCACTGAGGCGGGAACTTCAGTGATTTGGAGACACTGTAAGAGGCTGGCGGACACTTTAATAGTTGGGGCATTTTCTCACACTCCTCATTTCTCCCTCACGCAAGTGAGGGATTCTAGGCATGAAATTATTGTGTGATCTAAGATAGGCAGGCCAGGGGGAACTGAGGCCTCATGTTGCTGCCCAGCCCTCTTCAGAATGCTCCCTAAGGACAACTAATCCAAATGCCCATGATCTGATAAATGAATATGCAAAATGTGGGACATTCCCACAGTAGGACAGCAGCATTCAGCCTTGAAAAGGCACCTTACCCTGATGTGTGCTACAGTACGAGTAATCCTTGAAAGCATTAATCTCAAACAAACGAAGGCAGTCACAAAAGACATGGAAGGTTTTATTTAAATGGCATGTTCTGGATAGCTAAATCTATACATAAAGAAAATTGATTGGTAGTTGTCAGAAGCTAGGGATGCTGGGTGAAATGGAAAGGGACTGCTGCTACGTGTAGAGTTTAAGTCATGAAAATGTTCTGCATGTGAAGATGATGTTTACCACTCTGAATATGCCAAAAAAAAAAAAAACTATTCAATTTACAGTGTAAGTGGGTGAATTATCTGATATGTAATTAGTATACATACACACATACATACATACATACATACATACATACATACATACACGGGACTGTGTACATAGTAGCTCAGTAGATAAAGTATTTGCCATGCAACCATGAGGACTTGAGTTTGATCCCCAGCACCCACATGAAAGGCAGCCAAGGCGGTACACTCTGGGAGACAACTTTTGCAATCTCAGCTGGGGAGGCAGAGACCGGGGGATCCCTTGGGCCACTGGCTGCCAGCCTGCCAGATCTGCAAAGCCCCAGTAAAACACCCTGGCTCAGAAAACAAGATGATGGGTTCCTGAGAAATGACACTTGATGCTGACTTCTGGTCTCTACATATGGGGTACACATGCGCACACATACCTGCACAAGCAGGCATGCGCACACACACAAAGCATGCCAGAGCCTGTCTCCCAGAGAGCCAACCAGGCCAGCAAATGTATATAGACTCTAGACTGCTAATCACCAGGAGGAAAGCCAACATCATTCTAAATCACCGAGTCCTGAATTAAACCAGATACTGAAGGAAGGAAGGAACAGCTAATACAACTATTCAAGAGGACAGGTGCCCAAAGAACACAAGTTCATTAGGTATAAAAAGTAAGACACAATGATGAGTTCCTGTCCCCAAACTCCATGTCTGCAAGCAGACCATAACCCACCTTCTTGTGTTCTCTAGCCATCCCAAGTCTAGACTTCCTCTTTCCCCTAGAGTAAGGAAAATTTTGTGATCATTTTCAAGACAACGAGTTGAGTCATAACGATAGCCACTAACTGCCAAAGTCCAAGGTTTCCTTCCTCATGAAACCCCAGTAATTATCTCTGATTTGCATAAAACTTGCTGCTGGCTGTTTATTCCCAATAGTAAAGAGCACCTTGAGAAGCCCTCCCTTTACTCTCCAGCAGTTTGTGGGGTCTCAAAGATGCCAGGAGGGTTGGACGCTGGGACATTCACCTTACGCCACACCTGCTGGTGGAACCTGGAACGGTGTGTCACCTGACCCTGAGAAGCCCTTGGCTTATGCACAGGGAAGTATTCTGCATGTGTCTCAGTCCACGAAGAGCTCTTTTTGACAGTATTTGCCAGGTGCTTGCCTCTGTGACTCTTGTGTTTTGCCGGTCGCAGCTCAGCAGCCTTGTGTTGGCCCTGAGTGCTTGGGAGGGAAATGGATGTGAGTGAGAGACTGAATCTGTTTTGTTGTGTTCTTGGCAGGCAGTGCATGCCACACTACTACCCTTCCCGCTCTCGTGCGCACACCCACCCTGATGATGCAGCCTTCGCTGGACATCAAGCCATTCATGTCTTTTCCAGTGGACAGCAGCTCTGCTGTGGGACTCTTTCCAAATTTTAACACAGTGAGTAAATGCATTTTTATTTTCCTATGCCTCTGTACTGCAGTCTCCTTTCTGTCACGACATTCCCAGGTAGACCATGGCTAGAGTCTGTTTCCAAAGTGTGTGTGGCAGAGGTTCTACCTCTCGGCTGTGCTGTGGAAAATGCCTCACTCATGGAACTCAGCCCAAACAATAGGCAGCCTGTGGGCTTTACTAATGTCTCCAGAGATGATTCTCACCTGTTAACGGTGTCCAGTTTGGATGAACTTCACATGGCTTTACCTTCTCTGTTCTTCCTGAGGCCCTGTTCAGGTGTGTTCAAGGGCACACAATTTAGAGACATCGAGCCACATTGATTTTTTTTTTTTTTTCTATTTTTACTGTGAAGAAAACTAAAAGCAACAACTGTGGGATTTGTCTCTCTGGGTGCCTTTTTATTTGGGAGATGTGTTAGATAAAATATGACTTTCATCTAGACATAGTTTTTCTTTGGGAGCTCTTGTGAGTTATTGAATCTGACTCTGACGAGAAAGATAGATATTCATTTGAAATCTACATATTAATTTTCTATACAGTGTGTAGCGATTCCCCATTAAACATACATAACACTAGTGAATTGCTCGCTCTGACCAGCATATTCATGTCAATCGCCCAACTTCCTTTTATTTGAACGAAAGGCATTTCATAGACATGCCAAGTAGAGCTGACATCATTGAACAGCAGGATTCTGGGAAACTGCTAGATTGGAAACTGCTAGCAGGAGAAAGGTTGAACACTGAAGGGACCGCATGGATTATATCTGCACCATAGATAAATACATTTGGTGGGGCAGGATGGTAGTCCTGAACAGGAACATTCTAGATGCTGCCATGATCAAAACAAATAATCGTGTTATCAACAGCACCAGACAGTGTGCTTTGCAGCCCTGCCAGATGTCCCCTCTTTGCAAACTTATCTCCTGCAGAAGTGAAAAAAGCAAGAGGGTTTTTCCTCGAGGGTTGTAAATAGAATCTGTTGACAAGCCTTCTGTTGGGTCCCAGTGCCGTATGGTAATCAGCAAGTGAAGGACCATACAGCTTTGGAAAGGCTCTGCCTTTGACTGGCCGAGTAAATGGTTGAATGTTTCTCTTTTCTTTTCTTTTCTAGCCAAAGCCAACAGGCTTTTTTGTTGGGTTTGGTTATTGTTTTAAGGCATGAAAAGGTAAGCACGGTTTCTAATCCAAAGGAGCATGGAAATTAGATCAATCAGGGCCCATCTTGGCCACGTGAATCCATCACAAGTGAGAGTGACCCTCCCAAAGTGAGCCTGTCACTGAATCTGCAGTCGTTTCAAACATCACACTGTACTTCGGATGTTTTCTAGGTATTTGTGTTTGGGTCACCTGTTGGCTGTGGACTGCAGCACAAGGGAGGGGGCTGTTGATAAGCACCCTGGGTGAGGAGCAAGCTTAAGTGTTTGCCTCTGCTTTGACATTTTAACTCGTCTCACACGTGATTGTCAGAACAAGTAGCTTGATTTTTTTTTTTTTTAAATTTGCCCACAGGAGATTATAGCTGTCTTACAAATATGTTCGGCTTCTAAGAAAACATTAGCACTCAAGGCAACATGAAAACTTCATTCTCTGCCCCATCACACTCTACTTCCTTTACTAGGAATATGTTGTCACAGCTAGCCCCTTCGTCCCGGCTCCTTCCAACGCCTCACACCTAACAGATACTCAGTGATGTTCTGGAGGCCACCGTTGTCGATTTTCAAAATGTCTTGCATGCTATTGCATCTAGGTTTTTAAAGGCTGTTAAACAAAAATAGAATGAATGCTTTCACAAAGTTCTTTCTTAACATAAATGTAAAATTTACATTGACTTATTAGTGTGGCACAGGGCTCACAGATGCACTGACATGCCATACTACTTATTTATTGTGCAAAACAATCTTACACTATATTGATAAAACTCAATGAATATTCTTTTTATAATGTTTTTTCTTCTTAGAAAAAATAAGCTCTAAAATTTTCAAATGCTGATATTACTTGATTACTACAGTGAAGAAATTGCAAGAAAACCTATCAGAAATACTGATTTTGCTCAGTTTACTAAATCCAAGTCATGCCCCTTTCTAATACTCTATGAAAAATTAAGTTAGCCCTAATGGGACTTCTCTTATCTTGTTGGGCATGGTGGTGCACACCTATCCAGTGCCAGTGGGACTAAGACAGGAGGATCTTCAGTTCAAAGTCAGCTTGGGCTCCATAGTGGAGCCCTCTATCAAAACATACACAGATGCACACATACACACACACTTGCACACACATGGAGGAGGGATGAGTCTCTCTCTCTCTCTCTCTCTCTCTCTCTCTCTCTCTCTCTCTCTCTCTCTCTGTGTGTGTGTGTGTGTGTGTGTGTGTGTGTGTGTGTGTGTGTGTGTTTCTCTCTGAGTTGCAGTTTAAATGACTGTCCTTTCCCTACTGGTTTTTCCATCCCAGCACCCAACTCATTTGGAAAATTTCCTAAGAGATTTTAAGATGTGGTCAATGACCAGATTTTTTTTCCCCTAGGGAAATGTTTCTATATCACTACTAATAATTACACTTAAATTATCATGTATTTGTGATCTTTTCTATCCCTCCAGGGATTCAGGTCTCAAAACACTAAGGAGTCAGTGGTTGTAATTCCTGTTGTCAAGAAGAGTAGCTGGGCTTGAATTATGATCTTTTAACGTTGAGACTTGTGTGCTGGATCTTCACGCCCTTGGCTCTTTAGGCCTATGCCACCTCCTACTCACACTCTGGGAACAAAGCCCAATCAGAAATCTTTCCCTGTCCTTGATGGACACATGCTAGATAATTTCCTGAAGGATCATTAGTAAAGAGAAAATGACTTTCTGAATATGAAATACAAGCTTCTACAAGCAGTCCTGCTGAAGCAGAATATATTTGTACACCAGCTGTTGTGTCTTATTGGCAGATTTTTAAAGTCTCTGTCTACTCCTTCTTTGAGAAACAAGGTGAATTGTAGTTTCACTTTATTTTCAACCAATGTTGATATTAATCAATATGAGAAATGGGATCAAACTTAATCAATTTTTATCTGAAAAGTAGCAATTCTATTGCTATACCAAGACCCACAGATAAAGGTTTTGAAAATCCTCCGCCTTGTTACCTTCTTCGAGTTAGTTTAAATTACATACACTTGAGAGCTGGAGAGATGGCCTAGTGGTGAAGAGCACGTGCTGCTCTTGCACAGGTCTCCAGCTCAGTTCCTCACAGCCACCTGAGTTGGTGCACAGTTGTCTCCAGCTCAGTTCCTCACAGCCACCTGAGTTGGTGCACAGTTGTCTCCAGCTCAGTTCCTCACAGCCACATGAGTTGGTGCACAGTTGTCTAATTCCAGCTCTAGTGGATCCAGTGCCTTCTTCTGGCCTCATCATACACGTGTATGTACACACAAACTTTAGTAAAAAAATAAAGTAACTCTTTTAAAAAGACATAACCAAGTGTGGTGGCACACCTTTAACCCCAGTACTCATAGGCAGGCAGATCTCCGTGAGACTGAAGTCAGCCTGGTCTGTATAACATAGTGGATTCCAGGACAGCCTAGGCTACTTAGTAAGACTGTGTTCTCAATAAACAAACAGAAATGTAATGTTTTCTCCTTTCTTTATAGTAGAGCAGAGCATTGTGTGATGAATAAGGATGAATAATAACGGATTTCTGTCATTGTCTAAAACCAGATTGGTGCCTTGTTCTCTGCTGAATTTACGCATTGTAGCATCTATGTTTCCCAGCATTCACTCAGAGGCTGTTGTAGCTGGAGTTTTCTCTCCAGGTCCGGCCAAGCCCTGGCAGTCCCTTAGCCCACTTATAAAATAAACATACAGACGCTTATATTATTTAAACTGCTTGGCCATTAGCTCAGGCCTATCATTGTCTAGCTCTTACTCTTATATTTAACCCATTTCTGTTAATCTGTACTTTGCCATGTGGCTCGTGGCTTATTGGTACCTTACATCTTTCTTGTCCTGGCAGCTCCATCTGTCTCTCCCTCTCCCTTCCTGTTCCCTCCATTCTCCTCTCTGTTAGTCCCGCCTATACTTCCTGCTGGCTACTGGCCAATCAGTGTTTATTTATACAGAGCGATATCCACAGCAGGCTGTATTCTCTCACACTCCACAACTGAATCTTTCCATGCTATATATGACGAATGAGCACAGGGCTGGAGAGAGGCTCAGTGCTTAAGAGTGCTTGATGCTCTGCCTCTGAGGGCACCAGACATACATATGGTACCTACACATACATACAGCCAAATGCTCAAACAAATCGAGATATGTAAATAACTCTTTTGAAAAAGAATAAACAAATAATGTAAGACTCCCATGTAGCAAAGCTGTAAAGAGGCAGATAAGGAAACTGGCCATCAGGAAGGTGATGATTTGGGCCCCATGTCCTGATGGCCACAGCCCAGCAGCAACAGCGTTCGGCTTTGGTGGTTCCGCCGTACAGAGAGATGGTTTGTGTCATTTATAAAAGTGAAGACCGTGAAAACACAAACATCAATTCTCTTTACGGTTTTGACCTTCAGAGCTCCGACCCAGTAGGCTTTTCTGCCTGGCTACACACTGATGGTCGTTTCTCCCACTGCCCCAGTGGTCAGCGTTTGTCTCCGAGGGCAGCCGCCTTCTCCTCAAGTCTTCTGTCTGCGTCGTCCCAGCCGGGCTGAAGTTTTCCTGCTGGTGTGCAGTGAGCACTCAGACAGAGTCACCTCCCCAGCCCCACCCCACGCTTGCCAATTTTTAACCTGTTCTCAACCTGTTCAAATTTTTTATTTTTTTTTATTTCTTGAGATTGTAAGGTAATTATAACATTCTTTCCTTCTTTCCTCCAAACCCTCCCATCTACCCTGCCCCTCTTTCCTTCAAACCTGTGCCCTCTTTTTCACTGTTGTTATTGCATGCATATGTGTATACATCTGCACGCATCTATCCCTAAAGAGAAACCAACCTCCGCTCACACTTCCGACCTCCGGGAGTGCGAGAACATGAAGTCCCGTGGTAAAACCATGAAGTCTGTGGTAGTTTGCTGCGAGCTCAGAATCGACACATTTCCCATCCCACATGAGCATAGGTACTGGTAGTTAAAGCCGCTTCTGAGAGGCCACAGCCTGCATGCAGGAAGAGATGTGTTTACATGCCTCTCCAGAGCTCTAGCTGCAATCAAGAGCTGCCTAGGGAAGACAGTCACCCCTCGGTTTCTCCGTGATTGACAGGTGTTTTATGAGCCTGTTTATGTGAAATTCTTCTCGGGTCCTGCAACGTTTCTGCGACTCTTCTAGGAAACTGCAGGCACAACTGCTGTTTCACTGCAAGAGGTCCAATCCTTTTTTTTTTTAGGGAAAAAAAACTGTGATCTCACTCCCCACCTTGAAATTATTTTTTCCTAACACATGATCAAATGTGTGGAACAGAATAAAGATGATTTCCGAGTATAAAGTCTCAAGCCACAGTGTGATTGTCTGAGTCATGCATGACATGCTGTGAGATCACCAGTGCCATAAGCAAGTCACCTTACTGTTCTAGAGCCTCTGGCATCTGAATCATTCATAGCCTGGAAATATCAACAAGCACCCAAAGTCTGTCTTGCTTATAATAGAAATAGTGCATTTATCAACTGGAGCTGAGAGAAGGGAATTAGAAATTAAAATCACATTTACTTTGCTATTAGTTTGCCTGTTACTCAGGAGATGCCATTGTAAGGAGCCTGCTGTCGTCTGGGATGCTGAACTTTTTCACTGTTTTTAATCCTTATGTCTATTGCATCAACTCCTTATTCCTACATTCAGGTGCATATTTCTGGTTTGTTCTTGTATAGTGGAATGCTTCAGCTGATGTAACCCAAAGTGAATCTTTGCTCTTTGAGTCTGGTTTTTATGTTCTTAACAGTGCTTGTTAGCATTAAAATTTTATATATTTCATATATTTTATAGATGCTAGTGTGTCTAACTACACCTATCCCTTTATCACAGCCACATTAAAGAAGAAAGAAGGAAAGAGAATGTGGTTGAAATTTTATTTTTGATAATAGCTTTAAAATATGCTAAAGAGCCATCCTCTTCTATATGTTCTGAAGAAGTATGTAATAAGCTTCACTGAGATGAAATCATCTACAGTTACTTAGAGTCACTTGAAAGGTGTAAAAATTATTGCCCATTATTGGGCTTAGAACATTCATAACAATGCTTAGAAGATGATTACAAAAAAATGTATTTATAGCAACCTTTCAGGAGACTTCAGAGAAGGCTTGAGAGTTAGTACTGCTCTTGCAGAGGATCTGAGTTCAGTTCCTAGCATCTGCAAGTTGGCTCACAACTACTGGTAACTCCAGCTCCAGGGACTCCAGTGCCCTCTTCTGGCCTCTGCAGGAACCTGCACTCATGTGTACATATACACACAGAGACACACACATAATTAGAAAAAAATCTTGAAGGAAAAAAAAAAGAAAAACTTTTAAAATGTAATAAAGAGCTAACAAAGATTGTTGTACAAATACTTACCCATGGATATATGTGTCTGGAGAATATTGCACTCCCCATGAAATATGACATAGGAAAAAAAAAAGTATGTAGATATGATCCCTGGGAGGAAAGACAAATTCCCAGTGACCACACACACACTTGTTTTCCTCCTCCCTCAGAGCACAAACATGGCATTTTTAAATGTCACATATCCTTTGCCTCACTCAAAAGCCTCAAAACTTACTAAAGACTTTATGTTCGAGCCTCCCTTTACTCTGGTCTCCTGAGCCTCCACTGAGATATGTAGCTAGAGCTTACATGCTGTGTATGTAGAAAGGGATGCTTCTACAAAAGGTAGTCCAGTTTCTTCTCCTCCTCTAAATCATTGTTTAAGGTACCCACTCACCACTATTTCCTGCATGTCTGGTGCTACATTCATTGTGCTAAGCAGAGGTTAACTTGACAAATAGGTCGGAAGTTGCTCCCGGACAGGAATTCACTGTAAGCTCTCGAGGATTCTGCTAAGATTTTGATGGTCCTTAGGAGGTAAGGACCACAGGTGAGGGGAGGCTAGAAAGAGACCTCTGCAGCTTCAGCATGCTGTGTCCTCCCGTGTGCCCCTTTCATTATCCCGGTCTCAGCCTCACGTGTTCTGGGCTGAATCTTCAGTGCTAGGATTTCAAGGATTATGTGTACTTGGAGGGTTCACTAGGTTTTTCTGGCAAGACAGGTCCTCGGCCTTGCACTGCCCCAGGTCAGCATTTTTTCAGGAGTAGAGTCACCTTAGAAAGGGTGTCTACATTGGGCCATTTTCCTTAACAGCTTTACCTGATTCCCAACTGACATGCTCGGTGTATTAACTCAGGGTAATTAGGAAAAGAAGAAACCTCCAGCCTTGTTCCTTTTAAAAAACGTGTTTTTATTAATTTGAGAATTTTATACAGTGTATTTTGATTATATTTGCTCCTCCTCCTCCTAACTCCTCCCATATCCATCCATCTCCACTCCTTATCCCTCCAAGTTTGTGTCTGGGTTTTTTGTTTGTTTTTATTTTCTTTTAAATAAGCATCAATTCCAAGTTATGCTCTTCTTATTATTCAGGATGTGGGGCTCTCTACCAGAGTATAGTCAAAGTACCAGGAGCCACACCCTTAGAGAAAACTAACTCTTTCTCCCCTAGAAGCCATCAGCTGTCTGTATCCCTTCAATTAGGGGTGGGGGCTCCTGAATCCCTTCCCCTTCCATGCTAGAACATTGACTGGCTTGATCTTCCGCCAGTCATATGTAGACAGCTACAGAATCTGTGGGTTCATGAGTACAGAAGACACTGTTCACTCTGTTCTTCTGACCTCAGCTCTTTGGTCTGTCTACCCTCTCTTCAGCAGTGGCCCTCAGCCCTGTGGCCGGCACCAGGGAGGGAGTAGGGGAGACAGTCGGACATGAATGTCCTATTTGTGACTGAGCACTCTGATACTATGTCCACTCAGCAGAATAATAGTGGTTGGTTCACCCCTGGGGCCTGTGAGTTCCCAACCATAGGTTCTTGGCCAGATTTACAGTAGCAGACATGTGTTTCCTCCTATGGAGCAGGCCTTAAATCTAGTTAGAAATTGGTCAGTGACCTCCATGACACAGGCAGTTCTTAGCTTGCCTCAGTCACCAAGTCTTTGTGTGCCTGTAATATAGTGGGAAAGCTCAATAAAAAAAAAAAAGGTAGGGAAATATTAATACATAAGATAATCTCGACAGCCCAAGAGAGGGATTTCTAAGTGAGATACCCAGTGATTGATCGTGGTGGTACCCAAAGAGCTTGAGAGCCCATCCAGTAGCACAGTGTTTTGTTTTTCTTTTTGTTTTTTCTTCTGTGTTTTTCACCTTCTTGATTCTTGTGCTCAGAATTAAGCATTAAGTCTCTTTGTGGATGAGCAGCACGCTGTGGAATATTCCAGTCTCTTTGCTTTTATGGCTGCATTGAGGGTGCTAAAGATGAATTGGAGTGCTATTTAGCAATCTGTGAAGTTAAAACACATCTGCAAGCTTAGTAGGAATCGTGGAAAAAGACTTTCTCACAAATTGAGCTTTCACTTTAGTTTTTTTTTATAACTTCCTTTTTATGTTTGGATGCTTGAAATAAAATGATAAATAGCTTAAGTTATATGAGTGATACCCTGTTTCCTTGGGACTGAGAATCACAGGGCGTTTGCATGTTTTGAAGACATGTGACAATTAATTATTTTAATGTGCTCATGTATGAAACAGGCTACTTGTCATTGTTGGGCATTTTGTGGGTCACAAGGTTGAAGGATATAACCCAGTGTCCCTGTTTCTTCTAGTAGAGTGAGCTAGCACTGAAAAGAGCGAAAAGAATGAGACAGGCAAGGGCTGGCCTCCACTTTCACCGAACCTGAATTGAAGTGCGTGTACTTCTCACAGCTTATTCACGTGGGGCCCCGTTTTAAGTGCCTCACACATCCTCCCAAAGTCAAGCTGAGAATCCTCCTTGGCGCACCGCACACATCGTATTCGGAAGATGCTTCTGTTTTGTCAGTCCCAACACGAGCTCTTGTAGGCGTAGTTTCTGAGCCAGGTGGAGATCTGAGGCGCAGCAGCACAGCGGAGCCTCTCTCTCCCACTGGCCGGTGGCTAGCAAATAATTCTCCTGGTTGAAAACATGTCTCCTTCCAGTTTCCTCACTTTTCACAGTGGACACCAAGCTCCTGTCACATTTAAGATGGTTCCTTGTCACTGCGGTGTAGTCAAACTCCCAGACTCTCCGTTCCCCAAAAGGAGCAGAAGCTCTCAGACACAGAAATGATGATCAGTCACTGCTCAGGCGGGACACTTGGAAGCACTTCCCGTCTAAATTAGGAGATGGTGTCCTTCCTAAGGTTAGTCAGTCGTGAATTCGTTATATTCCACCTCTTGCAGAAGCCATCAGGAGGATCCCCTTTAATCTGAGGAGTGACTGGCTTCAAAGGAAGGCATGACTCCAGGTCCTATTGGCCAGGAAAGCAGGGTCCATGTGGGAGCCAAAAGGGAGAGAGCTCTGCTGCTTCCCAAGCAGAATATGAGAGTGATATTGAGAGGGTTATTTTTTTTAATTTTTCTCCATCTTAAAACTGGGCGGCATGATGGTATCTTCCTATTCACATCATTATATAATGAATGTGTAAGTAGATTATATTCATAGAGAACTGAGTAGGATTGAATATTTGGGAAATTTCTAAAGTTTATGGAGTTTGATTTTCCTTTTGGGGGAGAGGCGAATGTTGCATAACATCGCAATATTATTTTTAATCATGTTTACAAAGTGACTCAGCATAGCAAGGCACTATACTTACAAGTAAATAGTAATGTATATTAATATTTCAATCCTTTTGATACCTTCTGTTGTAAATAAATAATTTTCAACACTGGAACTGGCTTTGTGCATTGGAGTAGCTATAATTAACATAGATAACAAGGTTATGCATATGGTCAAGAACTGGAGTTTATGAAATGAGTGCTCCAGTTTAAAATACTTGTACTTGGTGTGGTTTGAAAAAAAAATGCCCCCACAAAAGAGTAGCACTTTTAGGAGATGTGGCTTTGTTGGAGTAGGGATGGCCTTGTTGAAGGAAGTGTGTCACTGTGGAGGCAGGCTTTGAGATCTTATCTATGTTCAAGTCACACCCAGTATCTCAGTTCATTTCCTGCTGCCTGGAATGCATAGGACTCTCAGCTACCTCTCCAGCACCATGTCTGCCTGAACACTGCCATGTCCCACCATGATAATAATGGACTGAACCTCTGAACTGTAAACCACCCAATTAAATGTTTTCCTTTATAAGACTTGCTGTGATCATGGTGTCTCTTCGCAGCAATAGAAACTCTAATTATGACACCTAGTTTCAGTGTATGTTCAGTTTGTTCCAGCTGAATGAGATGATGGCAGGCCATACATAGAGGTCAGAATCACCTGACTTCCTCCAAGCACTAAGATGATCACAACTGAATTCTGGGAAGGCTTGGTAGAGAGTCTATCCAGGGGAGGTTGAGGAGGAACAAAAAAGAATACAATTAATTTGATTGCACTCTGTTTTTCTTTAAAGTTACTTGGAAAGCTCTTGGGAAGCTGAAAGCTATTTATCTATGAGACTTTGTCATCATAATTTGAAGATGCTTTAGTCTGCATTATTCATTAGTGAAACCACAGATAGGCCAGTGTCCCCTGAGGAAGTGATTTGACTCAGTCCTAATAGTCAACATTCCAAGTATCCTTCACATACTGATAATGAACATTTATTCCTAAAGTCGTCCCCCCCCAGCTTTTTACTTTGGGTTTTCACATCTCCCACCACTGCTTTCCTTCTCCATATACCTTTTTTTCCTGGATTTAAATCACTTTACCCAAACTCTGAGTAATTGCAACTTACTAGGTTCCATCCTTAGTATCATATAGACTTTTAGGGTAAGTACATATGTATGACAATCTTTTTTTTTCCCTCTCAGAATAAATCAAATTTTACTCAGAGAGATGTGCATTTAATCATAGACAGTAGAATCAGCAGAAAAATACATAAATCTTTAGACTTTTGTAAGTTAAAACTAATATATTTTTTGAATCGGTTATTTCAAAAATGCACTTTTTAGAAAGGCAGGGTGTGCCACCCAGTTGATCAGTCCTGGTGCAATCAGAGCCTACATTGTCTTCAGAGAGCTGCTGTCTTCGAGGCCTGGCCCCTAGAACGGATGAATAGCTTTTGTGACCCCCAGATGTGGAGTTCTTTGAAACTCCACGTCTGGGGAACAGTCCTTTTGTTACAGTGCTAGAGGAATATCTGAATTTCCTGGGAGTGGGTCATCACAGGAAATTATCAGCAATTCATAGACTTTCCTTTTTGCGTTTGCTTCAGCCTCAAGGGTAATCACAAAAGATTATAGTCTCCATTTCAGCTTTCACATCTCCGAAATATTCTTCTCTGCTGAGAGCATGATTGATTCCCGGAGGACAGTTTTTAACCCTAGCTTTAGGAGGGCTGGTCAGACTAAAGTGTTTCCATAACTGCCAGTCACTGAGATTGTGGATGACTCTGTTGTAGGGCAGGTATTTGGTGATTCTGGACTAATTATACAAAACATTTTAAACAACATGACTTATATTACTAGGTAGAGGTAAAAAGTTAGACATGATAGGAGAGGCATAATGGTCAATAAAAATTTCAGATGAATGTCCTGAAAACTGAAGGACCAGCATCCTGATAGAACTAATTTCAGAAAATGAAAAAAAAATAATAATAATTTAAGACCATTTCTGAAAATCTCCCTACTACATGGATACATTGCAAATAGCTTTTTGCTCAAAATAGTAGTTTTGGGGGTTTTTTGTTTGTTGTTTGTTTGTTTTACTAGCTATGCTGGCCTTGAACTCATGGCACTGATCCTTCTTCTACTATCCAAGTGTTGGGATCGCAGGCATGTGCCACCCTGCCCCATCTGAAACAATACATCCGCTGAGCGTTCCCGAGAGACACTTGGGTGTTCCCTGCCCAATCACTGTGTTGTTCATGTAGTATTTTCTTGGTTTCTTTCATTGTTCGTGTTTAGTGTATGCAGGCGCGTGCACCCATTCCTGTGCATGTGGAAGCCAGGGATAGACATTGGGTGTCTTTGAGACAGGGTCTCAAACTCAACCTGGTGCTCATCACTTGGCTGGACTAGCTAGCCAGCAAGCTCAGGAGACCTGCCTGCTGGCCCCTACTCCAGAGCTGTGGTTACAGGCATACGACACCACGCGTGGTTATTTTGCCTGGCACCTAGGGGTCCGAACCCGGGTCCTCATGCTTGCAGATCAAGCGCTCTATTCACTGAACCATCCTCCAACTCTGTCTCTCTGTTTCTCGATCAGAAAAGGTTGATGCCATATCTGCGCAAGCAAACTGGACGCCTGTTTAAAGTGACTGCCATCACTGCCTTACCTTCCCCTATTTTGTGGTGGCCCTATTTAGAGAGAAGATGTTGTGTATATATCTGAAGTAAGTTTGGGTAATAAATTTTCCTTTCCTGGAAATAACCGTCCTCTTACAGATTTAAAAGAAAATGAAGGTGCTTCTACTTAAAACTACTTTTGGGTTGAACTCCTTGCCTCTCTGCATTCATGTAAAATAATTTCAAGTCAAATGAACAAATTTTGAATGTCAAGCTGTACAATTAGCAGAGCCTTATTCAATAAAGCAATTATCACTGTTGCAAGCAGAGTTAGGCATTTTATTACAGCTCTTTATTTTCCCTTACAACTGTTGTATATTTTTAGAATATACATGGAAAAACAAACTTGCACCAGGAGTGTTTTCTGCTGAGAAGAGCTGATAAATGCATCCATGCACAAGCACACAAAGGGACAGCAGGAATAGGGAAACATAATAAAAATTAGCTTTGATAGTCCATGTCCGTAAAACCACTCAGGTACTGTTTGGCAATTCAAATCATAAAATGTTAATTTTGATGAGATGAGCCTGCAAGGAGCAACCAAACACTCAGATCCGAGAGTGGGCTTCCTTTGTGCACAGAGACAGGTAGATGACGTTAGAGTTCATCCGTAGGATGCTCCGGTACTATGGGCTTCCAGATAAGACGCTGTTAGAGTTTGAATGTGGCATGTCCTCCACAGGCTCGAGTGTCAACTGCTTGCTCCTCAACCGGTGACGCTGTTTTGAGAGGTTCTTGAAACTTTAGAAAGGGTAGCGCCTTGTTGAAGAAGGTCACGAGGAAGACGTCCTTGAGGGTCATCTTCCTTTCTAGTCCCCTCCCCTCCTCTGCTTCTTGCCGTCTGGATATCCATACAATGCTTGGCACATCGTTACATTAACATTTTGTTTCTGTTGTGTATCTGTGATTCACATTTAAGGCTACAGTGTGGCTTGTTTGTGGAGCATGTGCTTAGCTACGTGCGTGTGTGCAAGGCTCCAGGCTCAATCCTGAAAGCATAAATGACTAGAAAAGGAACATTTAACTGGCCATCTCAGATTTTTGTTTGCTCAGTCTGGCAGCAATAGAAGATCTATCTGTTCTAAGTGGAAGAGGCTTCCCCACCATCACTAAATTTCTCAAACTCTTTCTTCTTTCTCAAGTGAAGAAGGTTATACTAAAATCAGACTGGTTTGCATAGAGTCTAACCTACCCGCTCCAACTAGAATTCCATTTTCAGTGTGTTACTGTATCGGATTTCCAGTTTGGGTCCTTTTTAGAGGTGTGAATTCTATTACTCAAAGCAAAATTAAACAAAGAAGCATCCTGGATGTAGGGGGCACATGTCTTTAGTCATTGCATTTTCAAGGCAGAGGCAGAGCATCTCTCTGAGTTCAAGGCCAGCCACATCTACAAAGCAAGTTCTAGACAAGGCGACGCAGTAGTAATTTACCACTACACAGGGAGTGACCCAGGAAATCCAAGCCCGGTTTTAGGACTGTAACATTGCTGTGCATGGAGCCTTGCCACATCTCAGTTCTCACATTCTTAGTGTGAGAGTAAGCAACATGTAATCGGGCACTTACAGGGGAGAATGTTTATGCTTTGCAGAATTACGAATCTATCAAACAGGTCCACATCTCTGTCTTTATTCCAAGAGGAGTTTCCTTTTCATCTCTATTTTTAATCTGCATCACGGACCTGATTTTCCTCAGCACTGTGCTGTATATGTTGGGTCCTTGAGGAGCATTCCAACTTGTTTAGGCAAAACAGTTTTGAAAGAATGCCATTTAATGTGTTTTGCTGTTCTGGAGGTGTATTGATTTTTAAATCAGGAACGATCACCTCCCTGGTCTCTCAGAAAGCTCTTGTAGTGTTTTGTAGCCCTTATACAGAAAACAAGTAAACATATCCTCACTTGCAGGAATTTGGAGTTCTCACACCAGTTATCCTTAAAAACTGCATCTGCCCGTGTCAGTGTGTAGAATCAGGTGACATGCGTGCAAATCCCCCTTAAAACAATCAAGAATTCTATCTTTTAAATAATATTTCTCAGACTTATGTTGGGGTACTAAATTGTCTGCTATAGAAATTTAATGGATATATTTGGGGGGCATTTTCAAGTGATCATTTTTGAAAGAAAAAGCCAACTCTCTTTGGGCCTGGTGAGATGGCTCAGCAGGTAAGAATACTTGCAGTGTGTACACAAGGGCCTGAGTGACCTCTAACTCCCTGTACCCACCCACGTAAAGAACCAGGAGTGGCTGATTGTGTGCCTGTGACCCCAGCACTGGGAGTGGAGACAGCCCAGTGGCCAGCCAGACTAGTGATAGGTAACCAAGCTGCTGATTCAGTAAGATACCCGTCTCTTTAAAAAATAAAAATAAATAAATTAATTAATTAAAAAAAAAAAGATACCCGTCTCGAGGAAATAAGAAGAATCATGCTAGAGCAGGGCACTTGGTGTTCTTTTACACACACACACCTACACACACACACACACACACACACACACACACACACACACGTTACAGACATGCATATACACACACACACGTACAGACATGCATACACACACACACACATGTACAGACATGCATACACCACACACACACACACTAAGACATGCAAAAACACACACACACACACACACACGTGTACAGACATGCATACACCACACACACACATACACACACACACACATGTACAGACATGCATACACCACACACACACACACACGTATAGACATGCATACACCACACACACACACACACACACACGTGTACAGACATGCATACAACACACACACACGTACAGACATGCATACACACACACACACATGTACAGACATGCATACACCACACACACAACACACGTACAGACATGCATACAACACACACACACACAGACAGCAAAAACACACACTACAGACATGCATACAACACACACACACATACACGTACACACACACTACACACAACACACACGTACAGACATGCATACACCACACACACACACACACGTATAGACATGCATACACACACACACACACACACACACACACACACACACACACACACACACACACACACCAGAAGCCAATTTTGAAGATTATCTTCTATCTAGCCTGTCTTCCAAACATTATGATAGCTCTCTCTTTCAAATGTGTTACAGAACAATCATTCTCGTAACCTGCCCTCAAATGAAAAGATTCCTTAGTCTGAGTGCCTGAAATGATATATGTTATTTTGTTTTATTTCACCCCAAGGAGACACAATACTAGACATGCAGGAGTCAGTCTATTTATTTTGCATTCTCTTGGTGAAACCAATTCCTGTTGTTATTACTCTGAACAGCGAACTGTAACAACTTCATGGGTATTTATATTTGTGTCATACAGTTCATAGTCAACCATGTATTTTTTAAAATGTTAATATATTTTATTGAGAAAAATAAAACAACACTTTGAAGGAAGCAACTTCTCTGGGGATAAGAAAATATTAATCTTATTTCCTACTATTTCATTTCTTGTACAGAGCTATTAAATTTTGCAATAGAGGTAAATTCTCATTAATTTCTTCAATGATCCCAAATAAGTTTTAGCTCCTTTACAAATTCTTTAATTTTTCTCATTTCTTTCAAAAGCCTATGTAGCAATATGATAGGAAGTATTGTTACAGTGTCTTTGCAGAGAACACAAATCTATCAATTCTGTGTTTATCATTTGACCAAAAATTATTTTAATTATAGGAACATTGAGAATAAAATGAAAACCTTCTTGGAATGTTCTTTGTATCCTGATCGGGAAAAATGCTTTATTTCCTCATGATTTTAGTCACATGTCAACATTTGCTTGTTTAAGAATGGAAGCAAGGAAAGTTTAAGTTCCCTTAACCAGAGCTCAGCTTTTTACCGTAATGCTTCTCCCTTCCCCGAGAGCATCAGTTGTGGTTAGGGTTGAATTTGGTCTGGGTTTTCTGACTCATCAAATCAACCAGTCAGACTTTGCATAGTTGCTATTAACCTGAATTGGGAATCCTGTGCCCCAGAATCTCAGCTCGTTAGTTTGTTCGTCTAACACTCAGATAGGATCATCACTCTCCAAGTTAGTGCTGGGTATGAGTGTAAGTAGTGCTGTACCCACGGAGAATAAGTTGACCATCTCTTTGTTTAAACTGAACTCTGTGAAGGCTCACTGGCGTGGCATTCCGAATTACACAGCAGCCTGAGTACAACTTTGAGTCATTTCTCTTGAGCCTTTGTAGCATGGGAAATCACCAGGCATGTGGGCGGCCAGAAAAAGAGAACCTTTTATATATGTAGTGACAATGTTTGCTACATACAAGGATCCACTGTCAGAGCTAAGATAGTCCATGTCAGTAAGAGACACACACTAGACTTCTGGCATCTCGCAGTAACAAAATAGCAACACAACTGCTGGAAAGAGTGAACTTTAAAGATTATTCTTTCTACTCAGAACGGCGTAAAGATGGTCTGTCAAGCCAGGCATGCTAACTCACACCTATAATGCGGCACAGGGAGGTTGAGGTCAGTGGATTGCCTATGAGTTTAAGGCTAATCTGGGCTGCATTCTGAGTTCCAGACTAGCCTGGTATAGAGTGTGACACTATTAAAAAACAAACAAACAAATAAATAATTGGTGGTGGAGGAGAAAGAAGGAGAGAGAGCAATACAGTGACTCTTAATGACATTCCATGGTGTGTGTGTGTGTGTGTGTGTGTGTGTGTGTGTGTGTGTGTGTGTGTGTGTGTGTGGTGTTGGGGGTGTGTATATACACACACTCACAGATCAGTGCCTTGCTCAGCCATCATCAGAGAAGCTTCCTCTGGTAGCAGATGGGAACAAATACAGAGACCCACAACCATCCATTATGGAAAGAGCGAGAGACCTTGGAACACGCAACCCCAAAAGGGATGTTTCTAACAAATCCCTCCCCTCAGGGCTCAGAGAACCCTGCAGAAGAGGAGGTTAAAAGAGTGTAAGAACCAGAGGGGATGGAGGACACCCAGAAAACAAGGCCCTCTAGATCACCATATGAATTCATAGATTGAGGTAGTATGCACAGGTCTGCATCAGGTCCCCTGCATGTATGTTATAGCTTCCAGTTTAGTGTTTGGGTTTTTGTTTTTGTTTTTGTTTTTCAGAGACAGGGTTTCTCTGTGTAGCTTTGCACCTTTCCTGGATCTCACACTGTAGACCAGGCTGGCCTCGAACTCACAAAGATCTGCTGGCTCTGCCTCCCGAGTGCTGGGATTAAAGGCGTGCGCTGCCGCCGCCGCCCAGCCAGTTTAGTGTTTTTAATGGGATTCCTGAGGGTGTACATGAGTGGGTTTCTGATTTTTGTGCCTTCTCTTTTCCTTCTGTTTATTGGTCTTGTCAACTCCAACATGTTTTTGTTTTATCTTACTATGTTTTATTTTACTATTAAAAAAAAAAAACCTTTAATCTCTAGGAATTTAAAACCTAAGAGCAAATTAGTTTAAGAGTCTTCTGTATTTTCTTTTGATCCTGCAAAATGAGATTGTAGAAGAACTACCAGAAATCGCAGACTTTTACAAACTGTTCCTTCAGAATAGATGAAGACTATTTTTTCCTTACTCCAAGCCATCCTCTTTGTGGATGGCATAAACGTGCTTGTTGTCTCTCGGAGCCCCTGCGGGACTCAGTGGACAAGATCACGCTTTCTCACTGTACTCATTTGCTTCTTCCTTGACAATCTCACACACGCATATAATGAATTTCAGCCAGTCTCGCCCATTACCCTCTCCCATGCCCTCCTCTCTCCCACTGAAACACTTCTTCCCAAGAAGCCCTCTTTGTACTCTGAGATCTCTGTTTTTGAAGTAACTTTAGAGAGAGATTGCTCTTCAATAATGAAGCTGTCGCTTTTAAATGTGTCATTTCATGAATATTTGAAGTGTAATGAGACTCTTTTGTCACTGTTTTTCCCCATAAGTCTGATATTAAGAAAGAAGGGGATGAAAAAGAATATTCTTTGTGTACTACAGTAATTTGATAATGTCACAGTTAAAAGGTTGATGCTTAGCCAAACTTCCAGAAGGTCCTAAACCACAGGGTTTAGTAACTGAAGTCCTCTTTGCAGTAGTAAAGGGAAGGCAGGTGCAATTAATAACACTCTGCCCCCCCCACCACCCCCACCGCACCGCGCTGACCGGTAATCTCTTATGTATTTTCAGAGTGTTTTGTTTACATCCTGTTCAAACAGCTACAACTTGACAAGGGGGCAGAACCGTCCAAATTTTACAGGGCTTTCAAGAAGTTACTCAATTAAAAGGAGGGGGTGCGTATTAAGAGCAGACAGAATCAAAAAGAGAAAAGCCAGGGGCACTTCTCCGAGACACTTGTGCAGGCAGCTACCTTCTGAACTCCAGAAGCTCTAGACTCATCCTGTGCCACATGATACATGATCCCAGCATCCTTTGGGGTGTTCCTTTGCCAGGGTCAGTGTAGAGGGAGAACCTTGCCTAAGCTTGAAGCTTGACTCATAAGGGTAAACAGCAACTGACTTTCTAAGGACCTGGGGTTCTTCATCCGTATGGGGGAAGTCATCAATGAGAAGGCATGAGCTAACCCCTCCATGTATCCTAGCCTAGAGTAAGGCTCCGAGAAGTGAAGCTGCTCTTCTGACGACGATGTTTATCAGTGTTATGGCTCATCTAGAGAAAGGAACTCAGAGGCAGACACCCTTGCAGGATGACACTGATGTCACAGGCCAAGAGGAGCCTCCTGGATAGTGAGGCCTGAGAAGGTCAGAAAGGCAGAGGAGAGCCCAAGGTTGGACAGTGCACAGGAAACAGGCCTTGTTTGTTTGTTTGTTTGTTTGTTTGTTTGCCATGCCTTCTTAGTTTGCTTTCACCCTCCAGATAGCAGTTAGTTAGTTTGTACTGTCTCACATTTCAATGTTAAAACAATGTTCCTCTCATCTGTGACTCATGTCCCCATGCAGACCAGAACATCATCTGAGCCACAATAGGACTCCAGAACTGTTTATTGGATGGATGATTTATATATATATAAAATACTGAAACCCTGGTTTCTAATTCTGTTTAGTAGGAATGGACTTATTGAACTGTGTAGATAGTCTGTGCTTACCAATTTTTTTAAGGACATTATTAGTATAAATTGATGATTGGTTTAAAGGTGAAATTACCTTAAGAACAGCATGGATAAAAGAAAGTCTCCTATAATTCTTGAACAACATTCCCACTTACTAGGGTAGCACACGGGCTATTCCTAGGCCCAGCCTTCCTCCAAAGCTAAGTTATTTAAAGACATGGGATGTAGCTTCAATTGCAGCCTCTTGAGACATATTGGGGTGGCCAGACAAATTTGTGCTTTGATTGATGTCCCATCTAGAAAATCACCTTGTGTCTAAAATGTAATCCAGCACCTGCCCACACAGCGCTGGAGACGCTGCCCATCTCAGTGGAAGGCAGCGGGCTACCTTTCTGTGTCGGAGTTTCTCCATAGCCATCTGTTCCCATGTGGTTGCTCAGCCCATGCAGCTGCAGATGACTTGGGAAAGTGACAGTCTGGATACATATTCATACAGGTTTGTGGCCCTCATGATCATGGCGAATATACCAAAGAGAAGTTTGTTCTCATTTTGATGTAATCGATGGGGTGATCAGGCCAGCTTCATTAGTTCATCTTGGAGCGCTGCTGTCAATCATTAATTCACCCGTCCATAGCCTCCAGTTGCCTCCTGGGTTCCTGCTGCCAGCCACTACCCCATCTTCCATGTCTATTACCTGCCGCTTAATTGCACTGATACGCTTTGCTTTTCATTTCTATGTGGTTTTCGTTGGACACACTGCGAAGTAGTCGTCTTGGCTGCTGTATTTGCTGTAGTTAGCGAGCTTTTCAGGCTTCTCCACCTACGTGGGCGGGGAGGTGGGTCTCTAGGACATGCCAATACGTGTGAATATGCACATTCTTCTCAAAGCACCAGATGATTACTTCTAACTTTTACTTTTTTTAGAAAAGAAGAGGCTTATTTGGGACCAATAAATTCTGCCAGGTAAGGGATTCTGGTAGCTGGAGCAGTGTGGCAGGGATTTATTTATTTTTCCTTTTATGAGCTTTGTTATGATTATTTCCCAGCAAATCATAATCTTCCCTCTCCACAGACTTTTTTCTGTAAACAGAAAATGACATGCACTAAATTGATATAACTAAGTAACAAGCATTTGGTCATATAAAACTTATATCGTACACTTAATAAACTGTTGAAAGCACTCATTTTTAACAATTAAATGTTTATGAACTGCCAATTAAATCTTTAAAAATATTGCTTTGGTGTATAATTGCAATTCTTCCAATAATTTACCTTAACATTCTATATTTGAAATTATTATATACATATGTAATTTTTTTATTCGGTAAATTTAACAGCTTGACATTTTAGGGTTTATGGGAATGTCTTTATTAATCTAGGGTCCATTATTCATTCTGGAAATCACTGAATGAATAATAAAAGAGTTACCAATGTCGTGTGACTTCCTGGGGAGATGTAAAGAAACATCTGCTCAGCCCAGTTGCTGAGGGATGGATTCTGTCCAAGTCTATTGTCCCAATTCTGTCAATGAGTTTATTGGGGCTATTCACGGGAGTGTGCACAACTCAAAGGTAGCCAAGCTACCAGGAAGCCTTATGGGTAACATACAGGCGTCTCTGCCACTGAGAAGTCCTACCCACAGTATGCACAACTCATATAAACTGCACTCCTGGGGAGCCCCCCTAGGCAGTTCGCAAGCTGCTTCATGACCAGAGTGACCCCCACAGTCCACTGCTTACTCCTATGTAGCCTCAGGGGAGGGAGAGACCTCATAAAGGGCAGTGTGAAGGCTCCTGAGCCCCATAAGTGCCACGAGCCTTGTGGGCTTTCCCTCCCTCCAGTGGGGATCTTGGCTGCTCTGAGTCAACGTGGTGATGATCACATTCAACCCTGCTTCACCACAACTGTTGATTTACTCGACAGATCTCATTATGATTACAGAGAATGACCATCCATTACCAAAAAAGGGCAATTAATGGTAATTCTTTTCATCTAACTTTTAGAACATTGCAGGAAGACATGAAACAAGACTTCAGAATATTACCACTTTCTATTTTTAAAAATCTGAAAACTCTTTTTATGATGCTGCAAATCTAACTCTTGCCCATATGCTTCGGGCCTTGAAGGTCAGATGTCAGTACCGGGCCCTTGTTTCAAGGGATCAGACAGACTGGCAGCTAGAGCATCTAATACCGTTTTACACTTTTCTTTTAGTTAAGTCGTGTCTGACAATAATATTTGAATAAAAAAATTAAATTGTAGCTGGTTTAGACTTTCTGTAGCTGAGACAGATGCCACCCCTTAACGAAACAGCTTAAGGGGTGGGGAGCATGCATAGTTAATTTTTGTCCATGTGACCCAAACACAAAAGGAAACACAACCTAAAAAGAGTGACTTTATTCTAGATCACGGTCTCGGAGGGTTTTGCCAACAGTCCAAGGCTCTATTTATTTTGGGCCCATGATGAGGCAGAACATTGGTGTTGGGATGATGTGTCTGGCAGAGGCTACTCATTGGCTACTCATCTCATGGCAGATAAGAAGCAGGGTGTGAGGGAGGGACTGGGGGCCAGGTCTACCCTTCAGCAGCATGTGGTCCTCCAGGTAGACCACACCAGTGAAAGATGGAACACTGAGCCCGAGTGGGACATTTTCTATTCAAGCCATAGGAGGAGAGATTTCTTTGGGTTTCATTCTGTTTTGGCAGGGATGGCCTGATGACCTAGGCAGCCGCCATCCTGATGGGCAGAGGAAACAACAGAGGCTTGGGCTGGAGGGTTTCCTCCCTCTTGTCCTCCAGCTCTACCATGGTCCCCGAGCCTATTGGGCAGTGCCACTTGTGTCAGGATGTGCCATTGCCCGCTCCCCTCCCAACCTCCTCTCCCCACCCCACATCCCCGCTTAGCTGATCCTCTCTAGAAATGGCCTCACAGATGCACCCAGAGGTGTACTTCCCTCAGTCCACACTGGCACTCAGGATTTACCATCAAAATAAGCATCTATGAGAAAGATAAAAGAGATTTAGACAAGAGGAAAACATGGGTATTTTCGGGAAAATTCATGTAAGGAAATTGTCATTTTCCATAGAAAACAGAGTACTTTTTCTAGAAAACCCTTTCTTTTCTAGTTATCCCATACTTTATAATTTAATTAATGACACCAACAACAATGAATGCAATAATAAGTATAATCTTTCTGTTAGATACATTCCTATAGTTGATGACTTTATTCGCTAACCACTTATTCTTTTTTTTAATTAATTAATTCATTTTTACATCCCAACCACAGTTTCCCCTCTGTAACCCCAATCCACTCCTCCTTGGTTTCTGTTCAGGAAAGGGCAGGCCTCCTATGGACATCAACCAAACATGGCATATCAACTTGCAGGGAGACTAAGCACCTTCCCTGGTATTAAGGCTGGGCAGGGCAACCCAGTATGAGGACTAGGGTCTCAAAAGCCAGCAAAAGATTCAGGGACAGCCCCTGCTCCCACCATTGGGAGTCCCACAAGAAGGACAAGCTACACAATAGAGTGTCCTTTAAAGTGAGGGCATCAGAGGTAAGATTTTGATATGGCTAGCTGTGTGTCATTCAAATGAAGGCAGCAAGTCAGGAAACAAGGAAGCCATTAAAACTGCTGTCTCAACTGAATTGACTTTGTGAGGAAATCTATGATCTTCCACACTACAGGAGCCAAATCCGGTGCCAGTGTCTTGCAGGGACCTCCTTAACATGCTTTGGGAAGCAGGTGGCTGGGAACTTGTCTGCCTCTATATTTGGAGTGTTCAGCCATGACTTACCCATAGGGATGGAAAATAGGAAGCAATGTTTTCAGTCTGGTGTGGTACAGATGTCAGATTTGAGCAGGATACAGTTATATTAGGAATTCATTGAAGAAGAATTTAGGGGGAACAGTTCTATTCAAGGATTGTGTTGGATCCACCCCTAATTATCTTGATTTAATAAAAATTTTAAGCTAGAATATCTTAGGTTCATATTTTGTGTGTGCTTCTGTGCCGTACCATAGGTAAAACCAGGAGATGTGCATTTACCTTAAACAATGAAAGTTTGTATTTTACAGATTAATTTTCAATATATTTTTAAATGAGTGATATGAAAAATGTACATTCTAGCTATGGTTAATGAATATTATTATTTATGTTTTTAAAAGCACCTTGACACAAAGATAAAGTACTAGTGTAGACATACCACAAAGCTGAGCCAAGTGCCATTCAGGAACTAATGTTGGGTAGATGTCTGTACAATTTTATCCTTCATATTTCACACATTACCAGATAGTATTTTACACAGTCTGAGAAGAAAAATGCTGGATAAAAGGCTCTTTTGTCAACTTTGAAAATTTGGGGATTTTTAATACTGCCAATTAAGTCAGTCTGTTCTATTTTTAAGTCTAATACAAATGGATATGCTAATACATCAATATCCCTAGGAGCCATCAGAAAGTATTTCGATATATACATCTGCAAATAAAATAAACACCTAATGTTTTCTTTGCTGACTTTTGAGATTTTCTTTTCTCACTGGTGGGTTTTTGTTTGTTTGTTTGTTTGTTTATCTTGATTGGTTTATCTAATTCTCATGCAATAAAATTCAAGGACTGTGTCGAGGTAGGACAGTGGTAGCACTTGCCTAGCATTCCTGAGGCTCGAGGTTGGGATGTGAGACCCTGTCTGCCACTCCAGAACATGTACATGCAAACCATCACCCCGTCCCTTTACTGTCACCTCTCCCAACTCTTAAACTGTAGCAAAAAGGAGGCTGGTTCTAATAACTTTGAATTTTTATTTTTGGAGAACCTCATATGTGAGTACACTGTATTTACCTATTTTCTACCTCTCCCCTCACCAACATCTCTGGTGCTCCCCATCCCCTTCTCAGATCCATTACCTCCTCTTCTATAATTATCATTGTGATTATATATAATAATATATATATTGTTAATATATTGTTAATGTGACATTTACAACAATAACTGCCCTCTTTCTTGCTGTATGTAAGTTCTCCTAAGTGCTAATTTTATACTTTCTTGATTTATACTCATGATCAGGGATGGGATTTATCTCTTCTCTCTCAGATGCCATCCACTAATCCAGTGTTAAACTCTGAGCTGGGGAGATTTCCTAGCTGGTGGTGTCAGTTGACCTGTCCTTGCTCACGTC
The DNA here is from genome assembly GCF_004664715.2 of Peromyscus leucopus. Classification (NCBI taxonomy): domain Eukaryota; kingdom Metazoa; phylum Chordata; class Mammalia; order Rodentia; family Cricetidae; genus Peromyscus; species Peromyscus leucopus. Next base: position 54,522,026 of record NC_051066.1, on the reverse strand, counting down.
CCACCTGTTGATGAGTAATTCACCGCTCATCATCTGCATTGTTTTGTGAACTGCCAGTTGTCTGATGTTAATGCTGGGGATTAATTTCTGGGCTCCACGAGAGAATCATCACAGCCTCTTTTTATCTGCTCTGCAGATAGAATTGTCTCTTTTTCTAAGTGTGATGGCTCTACCACTATGCGTTTTTCTGTGGCTGAATACTTTCATTACTGTGTATTTTCCCAAATATGTATGTTTTATATGGGAGCCAAAAGGAATTGCAGGCTATAAATCAAAACCTTGCTTGATCAATATTTAAACAAGGATTGCATATTAACCAATCTCTTACATGCATCTGAGTATTCATTTGTAATATACTTTCCAGTACAGTGAATTTCAATCCATAGGACATGAAAGCTAATAAATTATTTGAAAATAAAGATACACACTTTCTCTTCTGTAATAAGAGCCTGACATTTACAACTTTGCCATAAATCAAAACTTAAGAAGTTAAATATATCTGTAATGACTGTCACTGAGATCATTCGAGACCATGCTGAGCATTATCGCTTCCTACTAGAGCAACATTAACAACTTAATTTTAACCCGAATGCATGGATCTTTGGTTTTCTTGTAGTATGGTTCTTTAAAATGTCCCAAGCATCCTTTCATCGATAGTAGGTTGCTAGGGATGTGGTGATTCTCTTGTGGTTCTTTGTGTGTTATGACTTCAAGCAGGTCTCTTATTGTTAACTCCCAGAAACAACATTACTGATGAGTGAGATTCTTTGATAGCCTCGTTTGGGAACTAAGAGTTAAAACCTTCAGGAGTAGTTCTGCTCCTCTTCTTTGCCCACGTTGCTGTCTTTCCTTTGAAGTTCATTTTGACCTTGTGTTTCCCATCCTTTGCTCTTCAGATGGACCCTGTGCAGAAAGCAGTCATCAACCACACATTTGGAGTCTCCATTCCCCCAAAGAAGAAACAAGTGATTTCTTGTAATGTCTGCCAGCTTCGTTTTAACTCGGATGTGAGTATCACTTTTTTTTTATCGCTCTCTGAAGTGTGTTGGTTGTGCTGGTGCTGATTGGCCTGAATGTCTTCATATTTGCGTGCTCCATGGCATCACAGCCTGGTTCCTCCTGACGGCCCACTGGCTCCAGTGTGTCCAATTTCCAAGTGACTTAGATTCAGTGTTTCCAATATGAACAGTAGGACAAGTGACTGATTATAAAAATTAAGATGCTCTCTTGTTTTACTCGATTCTACTGATTCTATTTGCTTGTCAAAAATACTTGAAAATTAGAAAATATGAAAAATATTGAGTGGATGCCAAAAATGTTATTTTTGACAAGAACGATCACATTTCAGGCATATATTCAATCTTACTAAATAGCTCAAAGCCTAGTGTATTATACAAGTCATGTTTCCATTTCATATAAATACAGGAAAAAATTTATAACTAGACAACACAGACATTCTGCTAAAAAGAGATACCAAAGAAAAAATCTAAGATTTTTTAAATGCATAAAAAAATAATAACAGTAGAAACCTGGTAATAATTCAACTACCAAATAAAACTAGTTTCCAGTGCAGATGGGATCTAAAGACTGTATCTTGGGATTTCCCAAGTTTCTGGACTCAAAAAGCCATTTTGCAAAGAGCATACCACAGATTTAATGTGTTTTTAGAAATACAAAAATAACAGCCATCCTTCTTCATATATACCATGATGTGACATTTTCATAATTCTACACAGTAAGCACAGTGAAACTGCACTCACTGGAAAAGAAGTTAATCAGGACCTGAACAATCATATTTAATGTGATTTCTGCCAGAGGCATGTTTGGTACCTCATAAGATTCCACACTGAAGAATTTAAATCCACCTAAATAATCAGAGGAACATAGGATGATAATTCCTTTGACACCTCAGTATTACTGAGATAGCAATTCTTCTCAGACTGTAAAGACAGCAGAATGAATATCCAAATTCCCCAAACCTTTTCTTTTTGTTAAAAAAAAAATCACCCACTTTTTAGAATACACATAGGAAAGAAGGAGAGATCCCTAGAGGCATAAATTTTGAAGATGTATACTTCCTGATTTCAGTACTTCCTACAAAACCCACAGTTATCAAGGTACATTGAAAAGCCACTCCATCTTGGGGCTGGAGAGACGGCTCAGCAGTGAAAACTACTAGCTCCTTTTGCAGAGGACTTGGTTCCATTCCCAACGCGTCCATAACTCCAGCTTCAGGGGGGATGGCGCCCTCTTCTGGTCGCCATGGGTACAGCACACACTAGTGCACCAGCATTGATACAGGCAACACACTCATACATGTAAAGATAAATAATCTTCTTAACTCCTCATCTGTTTTAACTCCTCAAGCCTTACTTGTCATTCCTAATTATTATCAACACTTAGTACTTTTTGTGTAACCTTCCAGAGATTTTTTTTTAATTATATCTAAATGTGAATGTGTTTTTCTTTTTCTTACATATAGAGTAACAAACTTTTCTCTACCTTTGTTTGTTTGTTTGTTTGTTCATTCGTTTGTTTGGTGTTCATGTACCAAACATGCACTATGTTCATATGTGTATATATATATATATATGTGTGTGTGTTGTGTGCAGGCATGCATGCACATGTGTGACCAAGAGTGTGAAGGTCAGAAGTTGATGTCGGGTGCTTTTCTCAATCTCTCTCCCCCTTGTTTTCTTGTGACAGGTTCTCTCACAAAACCTGGAGCTCATCTTTTCTGCTTGATTGTCTGGTCAATGAGCTCCAGGGATCTGATTTTCTGTCCCCAGCAGGTTGTTGCCCCACCTGGCTTCTACATGGATGCTCAGGTCCTCATGTGTGCATGGTGGACACTTTACCCATGGAGTCACTCCCCCACCTCTTGCCTTCTATTTCTTACATTATAATGGTTCACCGAGAAGCCATTCTGTCAATGTAGAGCACTCCTTGACCTTTTTATTTGCAAACGTGCTAGACAAAGATACTTATGTCCTAAGAACCTAGATCCTCGTGATATGTTGCCTTATATCACAGAGGGGAAGTAAGTTAACAGATGGAGTTAAAGGTGGTATTCACCTGTCTCTAAAATAGAAAGAATATCAAGCACTATCCTGTGTGCCCAGTGAACAAGGCTCCTTGAAAAGAGAGGAGAAAGGCAGAAGAAGCAGTCATTAATGATTCATTGATTGCCCATTGATGGCTTTGAAGTTAAAGGAGTATGCCCAAAGCCAAGGAATATTCACAGGTTTAGAAGTCAGTCTTACCAATACCTTCGTTTTAGCCCAGAGAGATGCACATCCCATTTCTGGTGCCCAACTATATGATAATAAATTTATGTTGCTTTCAGCTAATGATAGTTTCCTCTGAAAGCAGTAGAAAACTGCACCGCCGGTCTCTATGTGCATGTCCCTAGTCTGTTTACTGAGTACCTGTTAGTAGTTTGTGTATGCATGTCCCTAGTCTGTTTACTGAGTGCCCGTTAGTAGTTTGTGTGTGCATGTCCCATGGTTATTTGTGCAGTGTCGTACAGGTGATCATGTAGGTGTTTCCCACTTAGGAGTATTGCATGTATTTTCATAGTCAGTATACAGCAGAATTGGGACATAAATCTGGGTGTCTTGCCTCTAAATCTGGAGGTGTGCCTACAGTACTATTTCCTGTAATTTGACTTTTGTCTAAGGATTAATTGAACCCCTCCTGGATAATGATGGAACATTCCAAAGAAGTAGCTTTTGCCAGCAAGTGATATGTGACTGTCTTGGATCTGTCCTTAAACAGGAAAGCTAGAACACGTTGCCGATCTTCCACTCAGTTCTCAGTTGTATGTACAACACTGCATTTGGAGTTTTGGAGGGCCAGGCATGGTAACACACACCTTTAATCCCACACTCAAGAGGAAGAGGTAGAGGTGGGCAAATCTCTGAGGGTTTAAGGCCAGCCTAGTCCACACAGTGAGTTCAAGACAAACGAGCTACATAGATCGTGTCAAAAAACAAAACAAAAACGTTCTTGAACATGGATTTAAGTTCTGGTTCTGAACTTGGGAAATGACACCAATGCTGTGGACCTTAGTTTTCTCTTTGATGGTGGGAAAATGGACCACTCCAGCTCTGTGGTTAAAATAACCCCCATGGTATCACCATCAGCAGAGTAGGACATAATCACATCTGTCATACTGATAGGACAGCTAAGACCTCAGAATGATGCTTGCTACGGTGTCATGGAAGCCAGGTGTGGTAGCATACCCTGCAATCCCAGCACATAGGAGGCAGAGGTAGGAGAATCAGGAGCTGATGGCTAGCCTTGTCTATGGGGCAAGTGTGAGGCCTGGACAACATGAGACCCTGTTTGAAAAACAAAATCTGCCCCATGGGTGCTTTGAGGAGAGGTATGAGAATTTCTCTCTATAGCTTAGCATTGCTCACACCCTTTGGTGTGCGCTCACCATCATCCATTTTTTTCTGAGTGTAACTAATATGGACAAGGACAGCTGCATACATGTTAGTAGATGACCACCAGCTTCCTTATACTACTCAGTAGCCCTGTGGAGAATAAAGAAAGAAATGAGATTTCTGAGTCATGCTTAGATTCTGGGCACTAAAACCACAAAATCTGGATGGCGGATTCAGAAATGTGACATATATGTGTTCCCAGTGTTTAGTAATGGCGCTATAATCTGCATAACTGAGCTCTCTAACTGAGCATTTTTTATTGGGGGAGAGAGTTTATTATTTTATAATTACCCTATTTACATTTTAATGCAAGAATTAAGAAGATGCTCATCCTTATTTCCTTTAATAACATTTCTAAATCAGCCTGAGACTGAATTGGCTTCACTCTTCAGTGTAGAAAATATGTTTATTGAAAGATCTGGAAGGCAAATTTGCACAGTAAACAGACTGCTCTCCACGGTGTCCTATAATGCACATAAAACATACCAGGGTAGGCCTGGTGCAGTAAAGCTCAGAGCGACCTAGTTTCAGTGTTCTGCAGCCCGCTTTGTCCAGCTTTTACCATCTCAATAGAACTTCATTGTCAGAAGCAAAAGGCTACAGCTTTATTTACACAATGAAGCGTTATGTAAATGAGCGAGCATTAATCACAAACATTTCCCAAGTGAACCTTTACAAATTGACACCATTAACTTTGCCAGGGGCAGCCACTGCAGTCCAGGAAGAATACACTTTCCAAAAGAGTCCTGGACCTTTGCACAAATATGTGCAGACGCCGAATCCTGCTTTCTCTTCATCTTTTTTCTCAAATCCCAACCTAGGGTAAACCAAATGAGGTTGTCATGAGCCCCCACATTCCTTTGTTCATTGACAAATGAGTGCACACTGTAGGGTGATCATAAATTGATGAGCCTGAGTAGGACTCTTTACCTATGGGCTGGAAAGTGCCATCTCCAGAGATGAGCCCAATCAGGAGAGTGAGCTAACGTAAACTTCAAATAATACCTTGAGGCAAACATTGTTCTCTTTTTTATGGCTAGGTCATAAGTTGGGAGATCACAAATAATTTCTAATTTACATATTAATTTCAATTCCTTGGAGTCCAGCAGTAGAAGGATTAAGGAAATAGAAGTGGAGTTTTACATAAGATGAGAGCAGGCAAGTTGGTTTTCCTCCGTGTTTAGAAACAGAGATGACGTCATCATCATCATCATCATCATCATCATCTCACCACAGCTCACCTTAAATGGTCCTCATCACACTTGAGTCCCCATGCTTTGTAGGGAAACAGGAACAAGAGCACAGTGATCTGACCGACTTTCACAGACTCTAGTTCAGGAATAGGCCCCAAAATGGTGGAATTCATCAGTAAGGCCACAAGTTAAGAAGCGTGAGACAGTATCCCCTGAGGCTAATGCCACAGGCTTCCATTACTTGCTTGGTACTAAACCATCTGATTTGCAAAGTCTCCAGTATTATGAATCCCACCATAGTCCACCTTCTCTTCATTTGATTTGACTTTCTGGCATGTGTAGGTTGGTGAGTTTCATTGACATTGTCCTGTCTGGGCTCTGGTTTAGCTGGTATCTCTGGATTTTAGCTCCTCTGTCCTTCTTGCTACACTTAATGCTTTCCTGTCTGGGGATGTCAAGAGATGACTTCATGCCATTTCATTGATTGACCTCAGAATATTATAGATGGGCAGGAAGCTAAAGGTTTGCTTCAAAGAGAAAATGGTAGGGTGACCAGCCATTTGTGTGAACATTTTTTAGGGTGACCTCACTCTCCTTATTCTTGACTATAAACCTCTGAAATTTCGAAAATCGCAGTCATTCAGAGATCAGCCGCAATTCCCAGGACCGCAGTTAGCAGGCAATTGGTACTTCGGCGAGCCCCGGCACCCTCATTCTGTGTCTCTGTCATCTTTCTACCTTCATTTCGCGCAGATTGTGTCCTCCGGTCTTTCTGCCTCTGCCCACCTCCCTGCTCCGTTCGAGGTCGTATTCTGACCTCTTGATTTCTTTGGCAGTTAAAATCTCACAGTGCAAACTCTCCTGCCTTTTTGTAAACAAACTTCATCCACCAGGTGACATTTAAGAGGACGCCTTCCTGCTGTGTCTGCTAGAGGCTCAGGCATTCCCTGCAGTCCACCCAGCAGAATCCTCCGCAGTCCTGAGGTTGGCTACAAAGCCACAGCTTTGGTCCCACAGACATTATCTTCCCTCGTCCTGTTGGTGGACCCTCCCCCCTCCATTTCTTGGCCACCAGCCCTGACCGTCCCTCTCTACGGGCTGCCCTGGGACACCAGGTCCCTGAAGTTGCTGCCCTACCTAGGAAATCACAGATCACCCAAGAACCTGGAACCTTGTTCGGCAGAACTGCTACAGGCCGTTGGCTGCGAGGCTTGTCTGAAACTCTGGCACCATTTAGTATTCTGGGGAATTCTGCAATTTGCTGTTGTCATCCGTGAGCTATCTTTTATCTCTAAAATAAGTCGTCCCTTGTTCTTCTCCATGTTCTCTTCCAAACCATTACGTTTCTTCTTCCTTTGTTCTCCACTTCATCTTTTTTACGTCCCCAGCACTTTTCCTTTTCCTTATTTCTTCTGCTGACACAATAGTCACGAATGTACTGCTTCCCATATCTTCCTTCTTCAACGTTGGTAATGTTTTTATTAAGCTTTTTTTTTTCTTAAGCAGATTCTTTGCTTTCAATTTAGAAAATTCATCTTTTAATATTTGACTCTCCCCAACATAAGGTCACTGTCATATGAAGCCAACCTACTTCTATACATGAATTAAGGGTAGGTTCTATCTGTTCCCTACCTCATATATATGCATCTACCTGCTGTCGGCCACCTATACACTCTAGTCTATTGTCTTGAAAGCCCTTGGGATAAATAGCTACTCCTCTATGGTTTCATTTATGTAACTGCATATGAATTGTATAAAGTATAATATAAATATTAAATATATAAAATATACTATAAATATTAAGCCTCCTATTCTCAGGGGACCCACAAGCATGGTTTGGACATCCCTCCCCCCTAAAAAAATCTTGCATGTATTGAAAACACAGACTGTTTTCCTTGACTTTCTTCCCTAAACAACACAGCATAAGAACTGTTACACAGAATTCATATTTTAAAGATGTTATCGATACTCTAGAGATGATTCGAAAAGAATACAGGCAGATATGTGCAAATGCCATGAAATTTTTATATAAGGAACTTCAGCACTCAGGAAGCTGCTGGAACAGTCCCCATACATTCATGGATAAGTTGTACATGTTGGAGAGCACCGGTACTCGGTCTATTAGCTTTGACTTGTGCTAACATGGTTCCTATTTAAAAAAAAAAAAAAAAAAAAAGTCATGGAAGTTGCCGATTGCTGAAATGTGAGTCTCTGATGGGTTGGAGGAGGTCGGCCTGCAACTGAACTTTGCAGCAGGTGATTAAATATGGAGATGCTACAGGGATTGTGCTCTCATTGCTGACCCAGGGACTTCCATGCTTATTGTAAAATTTACATCTGCTATTAAGCAATACGGATTACTAGAAAAATTCATATTGTAAGTTTGAAACCCAACCAGTCCTGTCGAGAACAAAGGTGTAGCGCCCCCAAACAGAAGGAATCGATAGCTTCCAACGAAAACTTAGAAAGTGATAGCCGGCTTTTGTCAAACATTTTACATTTTTCCCCATAAATAAGACTATTTATATTGATTCTTAGGTTCTGAGGGTAGCGAAGCAGATAGGAGGTAATTAAAAGCATAAATCTCCAGAGCCCAAGAAGGTAATTCTCTGTTTCTCAGACAGAGCTGACAAAATGATGAACATTTTTTGCTCCGACATGACAGAAATATAGCGTGATTACACTGAACAGGGACACAGGGTGCTAAAAGTTTTCCTCAATGGCTGCCATTAAACAAAGCTCTTAAAAGTTCAGTCAGCTTTCTGAGGTGCATAGTAGTCACTCATTAAATTCTCTAAAAGCCTGCTTCCACGGTAGCACTGTATGAGTACGGCAACCTCTCGGTCCCCAGCACTCCCTTCAACTTGAAATAGATTTGTGGAGAAATCAGGACTGATTCTAGACTCGCAGCTCAGGGCCAGGGAGACGGCCTTCTCTGGTGAAGTACCTGCCAGGCAAGCGTGAGGACCAGAGTTTGACGCCTGTCTGTAATCCCAGTGCCGGGGGTCCTGAGACAGGTAGATAGATGCCTGGAGCTCACTGGTCATCAGCTTAGCCAAACCGTGTTTTATTCAGTGAGTGACTCTGTCTCAAAAACAAACAAACAAGTAAATAAATAAGATGAAGAACAGTGGAGCAAGATAATACATGATGACCTCTGCTCCATACATGTGCACACATGCAAACATACATGCACGGGAGTAAATATATAACTAACACACACACACACACACACACACACACACACACACACACACTAAATTTACCACCAGGAGAAAGAAAAAAATACATTAGAAAGAGCAGTTTTGTTTTGTTTTTTAGGTGAGCATAATGCTTTATAGAGACTCATACAGTGTATATGAATCAGTATTTTTTCTTGCTTTTTTTTTTAAACATAGAGATGCCTCACATGACATGGAACTCTAGCTCTCATCTGTTTCCAGCCATGGTTGGAATGGTATGATCAGCCCAATAGAATGGTGTACAGAACGTAAATGCAAATGTTAGACTGAAGGCACCCATCCCCGGCCCTGCTTGTCAGGTCCGTTCTCAAGAGACAACCACTATTATCTCTACCTCACTGTCACCCCAGCTGGCCTTGATCCAATTCCAGTAAGTGGTTGGCCAACCAGACATTAAAAACAGCTTTAAAGAATGCAAGGGGAGCCGGGCGGTGGTGGCGCACGCCTTTAATCCCAGCACTCGGGAGGCAGAGGCAGGCGGATCTCTGTGAGTTCGAGGCCAGCCTGAGCTACCAAGCGAGTTCCAGGAAAGGTGCAAAGCTACACAGAGAAACCCTGTCTCGAAAAAAAAAAAAAAAAAAAAAAAAAAAAAAAAAAAAAAGAATGCAAGGGGTACTACTTCTCATTTCTAAAATTCTTCTTTTAGTAACCCTTTTAATAAAAAACAAAAAAGCCTTTTGTGTTTAATTCCTTTACAGATTTTCCAAGTCATCTTCTTGTTGACTGTTCTTCACCTAAAAGTTCCTGTGCCGCTTGGGACTTAGGAAAGACAGCTAAGAGAGTGTGTTTTGCTTCTTCCCTGGATATGGATTTCTTCAGTTAAGACTGATTCTAGAATCGTTAACAATAAGGGAAGGTTTCGCTTGATTTTGTGGCCTGGGATTTCAGCTACACGTTCATTCGATATATAATTAAAGACGGGTAGAAACTCTAGGCCGCGCACCTGGAGGCTCAGTGTGATTAGCAACTGGTCTAAAGCAGATATCTGGGCTTTATTTTAGGAAGCATTTGGCTTCCTATAGCTTCTCTCCACGTGTGTTGTTAGGCAGCTGACTAGAATTTTCACAAGAAATGGAAAGTATTATTTATGTATGACCCAAACAGAAAAAAAAAAAAAAAAAAAGGTTGGAAGTTTGTATGCTCCATGCTCCACTGCTTGAGTATGTGTAGTGACTCAAACAGTGTAGAACATTCTGCAAGGGAGAGAGAGGCCTTTTAGCTAATTTTACCTCTTGGGCAGTTCCTTGAATAATGTGGGAGAGTCTTTGCACTGCAGGCCCAAGGACTTCAAATCTGGTGGCTTGACAGGGCGGCTGTAAGGATGAAGGAACCTGACCATCCATGGCCTGTTTCCACCAGTTTCTAAAAATACCAAGACTCTGCAGGCAAAATAGTGTGAACAGTGAGACTGAGAGCCGGCTCTTCAAGGAGAGAAAAGCCGCTAAGAAAATAAATAAATAAACAAGGCTGTCCCTGCCTCAAAAGGAAGGCCTAAGCAATTTCCTGTCAGACTCGGTTATCTACCTGGGGGAAGGGAAGAAAGAGAGAGTTGCTGAACTATAGAATGTAACGGCAGCCTAATTCAGGGGAGAACAGAACCTGTGGCTAGAATAATCTCGAGTGGGAAGCTGTTTGATGGGGCCACCTCCCTGTGTGGTGCTGCACTAACACTCTCCGAACGTCATCTCCGTAATTGCACGCAGGAGGTAAGGAAGGGCAAGCCTTGAGAGTGCTCGGGATTTGAGGAGAAGAAAACTGAAGAACTACGGCCTTCTACAGCTAAGACAGACAAGCCTCGGCCAAGCTTGGGGACTGTGGCTCTTGCCTTTGGTTCTACCATTCAGGAGGCAGAAGTGGGTGGAGCTCTGTGATTTGGGGGGCTAGCCTGGTCTCTTTGTGAAGCTCCAGGCTAGCCAGACTGCTTAGTGAGATCCCACTTCATAAAACAACAGCAACAACACAAACCGAATGGGGCATGTTACATGCGTGGTCTTGACAGACAACAGGGAATCCGTGGCCTCACCAAATTATGCAGGATATTTTATATTTTCATATCTGAAGCCAGTCACTTAGGTGACTGATCTTTCTTAGACGGGTGATGGATCTTTCTTCTCAGGGGGGCAGATTTTCTGTTGCTGGAGGGCTTCTCTCCAGGTTCCCCAAGCCCCACAGTCCCACAATCCACGTATAAAGTAATCACTCAGACACTTATATCACTTATAAACTGTATGGCCGTGGCAGGCTTCTTGCTAACTGTTCTTTTATCTTAAATTAACCCATTTTTATAAATCTATACCTTGCCACATGGCTGGTGGCTTACCAGAGTCTTTACATGCTGCTTGTCCTGGCGGTGGCTGCAGTGTCTCCCCCCTCAGCCTTCTGCTTCCCAGAATTCTCCTCTCTCTTTGTCCCACCTACTTCCTGCCTGGCAACCTACTTCCTGCCTGGTCACTGGCCATCACTGTTTTATTTATATAGAGCAATATCCACAGCAATTTTCCACCTCTTTTATCAACATAATCCCATGTTCTAGCTCTTAATTGCTTTTAGGAACTAGTATTTCATCTTTCCTAAACTTTTTACCTTTCTTTTCTTTTCTCTTGCTCCTCCCTCCCTCTCCTTCTTTCCTTCCTTCTTTTTCTTTTTTCAGTGATGGTGGAGGTGATTTGGATTGAACTCATACTAGGGTCCCATATTAGGCCAGTTCAACTGAGCTGAATCATCAGTCAGCCCTCATGTGACTCTAAAAGCAAGGAAACAAAGCCCTCTACTCCACCCCCACCCCATTCACACACACACACACACACACACACACACACACACACACACACGTGTGCACGCACACACTTTAGTTCTATGTTCTAGGGCACGTGGAGAATATACCTGTTCACTGATTAGATGACTCGTCTGACAAGCAAGGACTTTTGAGGAAGTCGTCACACAGTCAACATCTGGGGTTTGAGAATATGATTCAGTGCTCACTGATTTGTGTTTTTCTAGCTGGTTGAACTATGTGCCTCCGTAGCTCTAACAGTGGTCACACTCTAGAGGACATCTTCCATGTAGATACTTCCATATAGAAGTAGAGTAAGACGTACTGTGTAGGGTTTCACTTAGAGAGGTGAGCGGTGACAGGGACGAGAGGCGGAAGTGACTGGAATTCACTCTATGCAAATAAGAAACTGTCAGCGAATTTTCGTTCAGAAAGTTAGGAACCTATCACATGACCCCTTTTTCCTAAGTCAAGAAAATATGAAGGAAGGAAGTTGGTAAGGATGCTGGGAAGCGGCTGCCCACAGTGCCCGAAATCTCATTGACATGCAGTTTTATCCACAGTGCATGGATTTCAATGCAACTTAATTTTCATGACTGTAACTTCGTTGTTAACATTGAAATGTAAAAAGGGGGTGTGGTTTAGCACTAATGAATAATAATTCTATTACATGATTGGCGAGATGCCTGATACCCGCTGCAGCGTGTTTGTAATGTTACTAGTGTAAAGTAGGAGACAGGTATTTCCAACAACATCAACAGCAAAAAAGTAGTGTACCTTATGCTCAACACTGTCTTTTTCTTGTAAATGTAACAAAAAATAAATTTCAATTTAGAATAAGATGGTAGAAAGGGAGGGAAAAGGTAAATGACTTGTGCTTAATTACATTCACATTCATGAGCAAAAATAACCCCTGAAAACAGAAATTCCAATTGGACACATAAAATTTTAAAAGTTAAAATGCTTCCAGATTTGTTTATCTGCCTTTAAAATCCCTGTGGTATGGTGTGTTCATGTCAGATCAGCTGTTGCAATTTCACAATATGAGTGGAAGACTTGTAAATCTGAACACTGTCTGAAATGCCTTGGAGTGATTTCTCACCACTAGGAATTTACTCGTAGAATGATTACATGTAGTGGGGTCAGTGTGGATAGGGAGTTCCATTCAGAATGACAAGTTCTCTGTATTAATTTACACAGAGCTAGTAAAACATAAGTAACAAAAATGTGCTCATTCTATATACACGTGTACGCGCGCGCCCCGCGCGCGCGCGCGCACACACACACACACACACACACACAATCATGATTAAAATTTACTGGGTTGTACTACTCAGTCATAGAACACCTGCCCAACATGCCCCAGACCTTTAGTTCTAACCCAGTACTGGGGAAAGGACATTAAACATAAGAGGAACCACAGAGCCAGGTGGCTGTGGCGCACGCCTTTAGTCCCAGCACTCAGGAGCCAGAGCCAGGCAGATCTCTCTGAGTTTGAGGCCAGCCTGATCTACAGAGCGAGATCCAGGACAGACCCCAAAACTACACAGAGAAACCCTGTCTCGAAAAACAGAGAGAGAGAGAGAGAGAGAGAGAGAGAGAGAGAGAGAGAGAGAGAGAGAGAGAGAGAGAGAGAGAGAAACCACAGAACTTATTAGAACTTAGGTCAGTGGTTCTCAACCTGGGGGTCAAGTGACCCTTTCACTAGGGTCACCTAAGACCAGCCTACATATTAAATATTTGCATAGTAATTGATCCTAGTACAAAATGACAGTTATGAAGTAGGAACGAAATAATTTTATGGTTGGGGGGTCACCACAACACGAGGAACTGTATTAAAGGGCCACAGCATTGGGAAGGTTGAGATCCACTGACTTAGACCAACAATAGAAGAGCATTGCCAAGGCTGGAGAGATGGCTCAGTGGTTAAGAGCACTGGCTGTTCCTTCAGAGAACTTGAGTTCAATTCCCAGCAACCACATAGTGGCTCACAACCATCTGTAATGAGATCTGGTCCCCTCTTCTGGCCTGCAGGCAGAACACTGTATATGTAATAAATAAATCTTAAAAAAAAAAAAAAAAAAAAAAAAAAGAGCCTTGCCAAGGAAGGGTATTTGATGACTGTAGTTTACAATTACCAGCATGTGGGCTGGAGAGATGGCTCAGCAGTTAGGAGCACTTGCTGCTCTTGCGGAAGACCAGGGTTTGGTTCCCAGCATCCACATGTTGGCTCACAACTATGCATAACTCAAGTTCTAGGGGACTCTGTACCATCTCTGACCTCCCAGGACATCAGGCACACACATGATACACATGCATACACAGGTAAAACATTCATACACATAAAATGGGATAAATAAACAGAAAAAAAATTCACCATCATGTAGTGAAAGTGCAAAGCAGACAGGTTCTAGCCAGTTTTCTTGTTTAAGTTGTCTTCCAGTCATGTAAATCCTTTTCCTCTGAGGGGCACTGTGGACCCTGCCTTCAGTGAGCCTGTGAAGACGGGTGCCAGTCCATAGGAATGAATTCCGCTTCTGCTTTACACCCCCTTTTATTTCATGGGAGAGATGCAGAGTGCTGGCTTGAGATCCCAGGCTTCCTTTTCATCATTGATCCATCTACTAAATACTCTTGGAAAACTTACTTACCCTGTCTGTTCGCTGAGCTCAGGGTGATTATTCCAGTTTTGCTCTGGAAAGAGATATCATTCTATATTACGGAAGACACAGCATCCTTCTGTGTGGTGCTTTGGGATTTAATGTCATCAGTTTCTGTCAACTTTTTCTTGTGCCATTTGGGAGGAACAGAAAAGACTAGATTCTAAAGGAGCCATAGATGATTTGTTCAGAGTTTTGTATTGAAATGGTTTAAGCCAACAAAATGCCCCACACATATTTTTAAACTAAAAATACCAGCAGTCACATTTCATGATTCTGTCTATACATTTCCACAGATGGTCAGAGAACAGAGTATTCATTAATATCTGTGAGTCGTGGAGAAATGATAGATCTCCACATTTGCAAAGTGCCACGATAGGATTACTGAGTTTACAGATGTAAAATTAAAAAAAGAGAGAGAAAAATCTAAAAACATGCATATTTGACATTTCTTTCCAGCAAGCTTGCTACAGATTTACACATTGAATAATCATCATTTGCATGAATATCCATTTTTATAAATGTGACAAACTCTTATTAATTTGCATGATATTAACATTAATAGGGATCTCTGATAAGTCAGGTATGTATGAACTGTATCTTTGCTTGTTCCAAATTCTTACTTTAAAAGATAGTGCACATGAGTCTCACAAACGAGATCAAAGCATAAGAACTGGAAACCAGCAGAGAGACAGCTTCTCAAGCCCACATATGCACTTAATGTGTTGAAATAGAAGCAGCGGTATCATCTCAGTGACTCTCACATGATTTTAACAAACTACTTCATCTCGGCAGCTAACAGTCTTTTTAAAAACAACTTTCTTTCCTTTTACTGCCCCCCCACCCCACCCTGCCCGCCTCCAGCTAACAGCATCTCTTTAAAAATGTTTTGGGTTTTGGACGTTCATACAATCACTACTGAAATTTTCCCCCGTTTACAGCTGTTTATTAATATCTTCTGCCATTCTCTCTTTTAAAGAGAACTAGTAATTGTGTTTCTTATTGAACACTTGGTTTAAACAAGATAATGCCACCTGACTAACACCCTCACCATTCAGATTCCTGGCGGGCGGGCCGGCAGTGCCAGTCTCAGGCTCAGTTCTTGCCTCAGGCCCTTGTTGTTGCCAGATTCCAGCCACAGAGACTCTGACTTCCCTAAACACGCCCCACACTCCGCCCTCAGCCCCTCCCACTCCAGATCTAGATCTTACTCATCTTTCGGGTCTCACTTGCAGTATTTCTCTCTCAGGGTGGTTTTTCAGTGTTTGGGAGACTGATTTAGTCCCGCCCCCACTGGCTTTATTAAATGGGTCAGGATTTGGAAACTTGTTTATCTAACTGTTGAAGCCCCCCCCCCTCCACTAGTAATGGCAGAAGGAGGACAGAGGCTGGATCTGCTCTGCCCACTGCCCTCTCTCGGGTGCCTAGCTCAGTGTACAGGCATGGTACTAAAGGGATCAAGGTCCTAAAGCCATGCTCGAGGGTGAAAAATGAACTTACCATGACCATAAAGCTGTGGTTCCCAACCTTCCTAATGCTGTGACTTTTTAATAACAGTTCCTCATGTTGTGATGACCCCCTCATCATAAAATTATTTTGTTATTACTTCATAACTGTAATTTTGCTACTGTTATGGATCATAATGTAAATATTGGATATTCAGGATAGCTGATATGTGACCCCATACCCTCCAGGGTTCGCAACCCACAGGTTGAGAACCTATGCCTTAAAGACTACCACACCCCCCAAAATTTACTTTCACCCCAAGCTACCTTTTAGCATCATAGCAAAAGAGGAGGTTCTATCTAGCTTTGAACCCTCTCTGAGGCCTGTTTTGAGCTAGGCTGCGGACTTCCATCATTGATCTGCAGGGTACTGATGAAAAGCCTCTTCATCTTTGGTTTGAATCCAAGATCTTCCATTTCTGATGTTGTGATTGAGCAATATTAACTGTCCAGAGTTCTCTGGGAACTCCCACCAGTCATACTGGCTTCGTGTGGCTTTATGGGGTGAAATAAGGTTCTGCATAGAACGTGCTTAGTGCTCTGCCTGGTGCATGGCAAACGATATTAGCAGCTTTGTGTCTGTGTTTTTACTTTTGAGTTTAGGAAGATGTGTAGGGGCCGTTATGTGTACAGATTTTCTGGATACCGTGTTTCCTTTCTGGCTGTGTGTTCTTGGACTCCTCAGAGTGATGGCGGTAAGGTGCTCATGTCTTTCAAGGCAGCTACCAGTCCTTTATTTACACAAACGCGGCCACCACTCAGCTTTGGTGCAACATTGCCAGCTTACTTCCAAGACGAGATGACCTCAGATTCCATTATTTTCCTGTTATTCAATAAAGCTGATTTGAAATTGCAGAAAAGCGCTTTAGCATGTCAAGTGCTTCCACACTTCCCAAAGCCAACAGTCTCCTGGAGAGGTGGAGTCTTAAGTTCTTTCCTCTTGGACATTTTCACTTTGTCCTCTTCTCTGCTCCATCCTGCTTTCCTGGTGACCCTTCCTCTGTGCTGACTGATGAGCTTCCTCCCACATGTCTGATGTAACTGTCTTCTCAAGACTCTTTCCTCAGATAGATTTTCTCCCTGCTGTACATAACTGTTTTCTTGAGATTCTTTCACCAAATAGATTTCCTTCCCACTGTTCTTAATTCCTCAGGAACCTCATCCATCTCCAAAGATTCATCCATCATCTTGTCAGCCAGTTCCCACAGAGTTGTCTCCACTCCAGCCGCCTTCCTCCACTAGCAATTGTTGAATCTCCCCAGTGTCCCAGTCCCCAGTCCCCAGGAGCATCTTAGAGAGACACCCAAACAAAATCCTCATTTCCTCCTGAGAAATTTCCCATCCACCATTCCTGTACACTGTTGTTATTTGTTTTTGCCATTTTCTCTGCCATTTGGCTATGAAAATTATAAAGTGGTCTCTGTTTTTCCATCCTCTGTCCTCACTTGAGTTATATTTTGGCATAATAAAAATTATATGTTCATTCACTTACCCATCCATGTAATAAATATCTATCAGATGTCTGCTATGTTTCAGGTAATGTTTTAAGTGCAAGATACAGAATCAAGAACAAATATCTTACAGGCACGAGCTGTAATGGAGGCTGTGGTCTGGTGGAAGAAGACAGAATGAATCAAACGGCCATGGGAATTCATAAATAAATTTGAAATGGGGGAGGACTTTTGGAAAATATCATATAGAGTCAGGAAGGAGGTCTGCACTAGCAGTCCGTGGACGTTCCTTTGGAAGAATCCAAACAGTATACAACCTAGTGGGGGATCTCAGAAGGCTTCTTCGGGAAGGGAATCTAGCCAGGTTCCGAAGGAAGAACAGGAATTAACTAGGAACAGACACAGGGTAGCATTTTAGGCTGCTGGAAAGAAGACTGGCTATATTTTACTTAGGCGGCAGCCACTCTCTCATTTTTTTCAGAGAAAAATAGAAAGGACCCAACAAAAAACAGAACTAGAGAAGGAGAAAGCTGTGCAGGTTGCTAATAATGGTGGTTTAGGTTTTTTAAAGCAGGAACAGAGAAGCACTGTGGGTTTTTTAAAACCAAGGAATGGCTAATGGTCAGTTTTGTGTTTGAAAATACTGCTACAGAGAGCTGAAGAAGATCTTTGTGTGACTACTGAGGAGGCTGTTGTGATCTAGACAAAAGACGGCAGCCACTTTCATCAGGATGGTTTTGACAGAGGAAGAGTCAGCCTGGCTGGAGAAGTACCCAGGTGAAATTCATAGGATTGGACAATTGACAGAATGTGGGTGTAGCGTGTGATAGTGAGGCTGCCACTGGTCCTGTCAGCAGATGTAGAGAGATGCTGTTGATAGAAGAGGAAAGTGACTTGTGGTTCAGAGAGGGAGACAGCAATGTCTGTTATTAGTTTTGAATTTTTGTTTACGATGCTTTGATACTCAGAATGGACATCCCGAGTCCAGTGTGCAGGTAGTTTTGTATGCTATCATGTGGGTGGAATTGGACGAAGTAGACTGGAAAGCTTGGGGTAAAAACTCAGAAAGAGCTAAGAATAAGCAGTGTTTGATGACTGAGCAAGGACAGATGTGCCAGCAAGGGCTCCCTATGCCAGAAACCCTTCTAGATACGTAGCTTCTCTACTTCTTCAGGTCTCTGTGTAAATTCCCTTCCGTGGAGTGTCCTTGGTGCCTAAAATGGCGTGTCATACCACTACTGTGTGCCACCTTATTCTTCCTGTCTTCACAAGATGGTGCAACCGAGTCAGAGAACGTGTCATTTATCACTTACCCCCCCCCAATATTCTACACATATATGAATTCATTATTTATTCTCTGTGTCCACATGTTAGAACGCAAGTTTCAGTAGTCTGTGTCTTTCAGCACCTAAAATGGAACGTGGAAAATCATAGGTATTCAATGAATATTCATTGCACGGATAAAAAGAATGAATCCCCAGTGCTAACTTTCTGATTATAGATTTTCCTTTCTTGTTCCCTATACATGGATCACATTCAAGAAAATGGTCAATTAAAATGATTCACGCCGGGCGGTGGTGGCACACGCCTTTAATCCCAGCACTCAGGAGGCAGAGGCAGGCGGATCTCTGTGAGTTCGAGGCCAGCCTGGGCTACCAAGTGAGTTCCAGGAAAGGCACAAAGCTACACAGAGAAACCATCTTGAAAAAAACCAAAAAAAAAAAAAAAAAAAAGATTCCCGTTGCTCTTTACCCTATGTGATATGTGTACAACCTGGGTTGTAACATACTGGTCAGCAGAACATTTGTGGGAGCCGGTCCTCGCCTCCACCGTGTGAGTCCTAGGGAGCTAACTCAGGTCATCAGGCTCGACTGCCAAGGCCTTTACCTGCTGAGTCATCTTGCTGGTCCCAGCAGAGCTTATAGAAAATATACAAATCAGAAAGGGGAATCCACTAGCATTTGCTAATTAAAATATTTCAGATTTTTGCAGGTGAATCAAAGCTGCTGCAGACATTTTTGTTCCTGTTTTGCCTCAAGTAGATGAAGCTCGTATGTGTAATGAAGGCTGCAAACACTGATTTAGAGTGAAAACTTCAGGTTTAATCGGGGGCTTTCATATAAAGACACAAGTCCCATGGCAAGGTTGGCTATGTGTTGTTTCATTATCCTTCCCCCCCCCTTAGTTATATTTGTATATTATGAGAGTTTATTATATTGCTCTTCATATCTACATATTTTATTGAATCTGACTTATAACATTATGCTGGGGCTTAGTCCTTTATTTGGCCCTGGGAAATAGGAATTTTTGAATGACTGTAAGACAGATTCTCAAATGCATAGTGAACATATAAAACACTGCTAGAGCCGTCTTTCAACCCCTTCTCTGAGTAGTGCAGTCTCAGAGATGCTCCGGCACCTCAGCCAACATGAGGCTATTATTTGTGGAGTGTAAGGGCACGCGGTGCAGGTTCTCATTTTAGACTTCTTTGGTGCCGTTTGTGTAAATGTCACTAATGTGGAAATGGAAGTGAGTGTAATGCTTGCTTGGACTGATTCAAAGTAAATGTGTGAACGTCTGAGAGCCTAGTTTATGACAGCCCAGAAGGTCTGGGTTAGTGAAGTGAAGGGTCACAACACTGCCCCATTGAATGGGCATGATCCTCACAAACATGCCAGCCCAGCACGTAAAACTGGAGTCACTGCAAAGTCAGAGATAGCCTTCTCTCTCACAGTAGAAGTAACTAACATCTTCCAGGTTTGTATAAAATGCGAAATTAACTGGAGGAAAGCGGATCACTTCCACTTTACATACTGTGGGAAAATCCCCAAATCCAAAGCTATTGAGTAATCATTGACAAATCCTTCATATTTTCTCATGTGTCATAAAGACAAAAAATAAAATCTATGTGATTCATAAAACGTTCTAAGCGGTTTAGTCCCTGTATGCGTAATTTTGAAGGAAATTAGGTATTTCCTAAGTTATAAAAATGGCTTTTTATTTATTATTTCATAGTGTGGTCATGTCAGTGTTCAAAGCACTTCCCTTCCTGTGCTGAATCTAGTCATTTAAAGAGTGTAGCTTACTGAGTGCCTTCTCCGGGGAGTCAGTCATCCATTCTCTTGGATTTAAGCATGGCAGAGCACACCCCGCCAGGGTTTACTGCTTCATCTCCCCCCCCCCCCAGCTCAACTGCTGGGCGCTTATTAGGAATTCACTTACATGCTTTCTGTGTTCAGGTGCTGATCTCTAGCCCAGAAGACAACATAAGCATCCCTCAAAAACTACAAAACCACAGCCAAAAGGCGGAGTCAATAGTCCTGGGTTTTTGTTTGTTTGTTTTGTTTTGTTTTATGATGAAGCATCTCAGACACTTCCTTCTGAACTCCCAAGTAAACTGTAATGACATTTAACAGAGTTGCGTTGCTGAGTGCCCGTGTGGAGGAATTCACAGAAGCATCTTCCCATTTGATGGGTGAAAGAAATCTCATGTTCATTGTTTATGAACAGAGTTAAGAAAGGAATCAGCTGGGTTGAACTTTACCTTAGCATGTGGATATGGTAAACTTGGTTTGGTTTTTTGTTTGTTTGTTTGTTTTTATTTTGTTTCAGAGAGAAGTTTTAGTTATGACCTGATTTGAAGGGAAATAAAGAACTAGGAAGGAGAGAACAGGACTGAACAAATCAAAGGAACTACAGTCAGATCGCAGTTAATACAGGCACTCCCAAATAACTGCCTTATGCTGCCCTTATCAACCCTAAATTGGCAACACAGTATGCTGTTGGATCCCTAAGGGAAGAAGCTAAGATTGGTGGGAATCATCTAAAATTAATAATCCCCCTTCAGACGACTAAACCTGGGGGAAATGGCAGTTTGTTCACTTGTAACTGTGCAAGAAGCCCCTGTACTTCTTTTTTTAAGAAGAACAGTCCTCAGCTCTTCACCACAGTCCAGCTGATGATTAACTCAAGCTGCGATGTCCTACCATACCACCTGTAGCCAGTCGGTGTGCTTAGGTGCGGCATCATATGTCTGCTAAGCAGAAGAAACAGAGGCGTCAAGGCTCTCACGTGACTAGTAGGAGGCATTTGAAGAACTACTTTGAAGTGCACTAAAGATCTCAGCACTTTTAAGAAATGGATTAATTTGCCTCTGTTGAAATGTATAAAGTGAAACGATGTCTGTGTAAAGCTGGGGTATCAAACAGTGGCATTCTGAAGCAGCTGTGACCCGAGAACTCTACTTCTGTCTCTAATATTTGATGGAATTTAAATTGGGCCCAAAGAGAATTAGCAGTCTAAAAGTGCACATCATTTTCCTCCTGGAGAGCTACTGCTTTTCCCTTTAGTGATGCAGAAAGATTTGGAGTTGCTGGGGTGTTTTCTCCACTCTACAGCTGGTATGGGTTGGATGCCAAGTGCAGGGCACTGGCCTGCTTGCTACCCTAGCCTGGAGGATAGCATCTGCGAAGAACTGTATGTGTGTGGTGCCCCCTGGAGTTAAACAGTATCAAGGCACTGGGTGGACTGTAGAAACCAGAATTGTTTCATTAGGTAGATCTCAGAAATTAGCAAAGACATTGAGTCTCTTGAAGCTGAAAAACTCAAATCCGTCATAATTTTGTCTGGACATTTTATTTCCAGCAGATTCCCAGTAAATGGGGATTGAATGGGGTGAATACCAAAGCCAGTCATAGGTCATATTGATACTGCAGACTATAAAATGCCCAATATCAGAAGAAAAGTTTACTAGGAATCTTTGCATTGACTAAGTTTTTCTCTTGGGTGTATCTTAGCATTTCCTATATTGTAGCCCTGTCTCTGGAAGTGTCAAATCTTGTCAGTACAAAAGTACAGACAAAAAGAGTTTATGAAAAGAAATTGAACTTTGTGGTAAGGAAAAGACTCCAGTAATTATTTAGCCTCTATTTGGTAATTTTTAATTTGTTTCTTAAGACGTTGATAGATTTCAAAGTGTCATGATTTTTATCTCAAATAAGTATCACGGTGGTTTAGCAACGATACAGGATTAGAGTTTAGCACACAGGATACCATCTGTAATGTAAAGGCAACATCTAATGTTACAATCACTTTCTATCCGAAATGCTCACTAATAGAGCATTTGATGTGCAACTGAGATGCACCGCAATGGTTCCCATTTTACAAAGGACATCATTTTTAAGGTAGCATGGCTCAGCAACATTCCTCTGTTGTTTTCTCTGTGTCGGTGTGTGCTAGAGAAGCTAAAAGCGCATATGCCAGGAAAACACTAGAGTTCAAAGGACATGCTGTCCAGTACATGCTCTTCTCTTTGCCCCTAGGTGCCTCCTGCTGGGGACTGCTGCCTCAGAGTCCACCCCAGAAACAGGGCCCAACCTCAGCATCCTCTTTTGAGGAGCTTCCATGATCCCCTACAATCTGAAGAGATCCTTCTTCTCTGTTCTCTGACTCCTGCAGGCCGCAGTGGCTCAGTCCCTGCTTTTTTTTTTTTTTTCACCCTCTTGCTTGGGGTTATTTTTTTCATCTTGAACTTTGGATTGTGGTGTGTGAGAGTGTGTGTATCTTTCCTTTCTTCACCTACTGATCCTCAGTGTGTGAGACAGGGTGGAGGGGCGGGGTGGTCTTTAATTCTTACAACGTCACAGTGTCCAAGGCATGGCATGTGCCAGATTGTTCTTTTAGAACAATCAAGTTTATTAGCCTATTTACGATGGTTTGCTTGGCATATGTTTTACTTAGGATTTTAATTATTTGGGTGTGTTCTTTAGAATGTGTTGTTGTTTGACGTTGACTGACCACTCTCTACAGCCATACCAGCCTGAACACAGCCCCTCTCGTCTGACATTCGCCAGCCGCTGCTGCTTCTCTCATGGCCTTGCTGAACACACTGATACCCAAGGTAGTGGAGAAAGCGATGCCAGAGTTTAGATTAGGTATTTTCTGTAATCAAGGAAACAGTTTGACTTATTTCTGTCAACACAAAAAGGTCAGTTCTGTAGTAAAGAGTCGCTCACTCCCTGGCACGCCCTGAGTTTGCCTTTCCTTACATGCTCAGCACGATTTGACATCATGACGGGAGATCCCAGACTCCTCCCTGAGGCAGAAATTAGAACTCAGGTGAAACTCGGAGATGAGAGCACTGTAGATTTTAAAATGTCTCACTGGGAATACTTTGTTACATTTTTAGCTTTAAATCAAAACCTTGTCTAATTCATTATCTTTTTTTTTTTTTTTTTTTTTTTTTTTTTTTGGACCAGTGAGGTTTTGAGAAATGCCGAGGATTTGGGAAATCAAAGAGACTTGGCACCAAAGGGAATTAATGGAAGAAAATGTATCCCCCGATGTCATTTCCTGTGAAAGCTGTTTTACCAGTGGGCAATGGGTGTTCTGGGAGCTGCATAAATGACCCCTAAAATATGAGCCTAGATTCTCATCAGTTCATGGGTGGAGGTCAGGATGGGTGATTCCAGCAACCCTTTCTCTTTCTGCCAGTTCTGCATGGGGACTTCCTTCTTCCTTCTCCTTTTTGAGTGCTCACGCTCAAACCCAGGGCCCTGTGCTACAAAGCGTGTGCCTTGGTGCCAAGCCACATCCCCAGGCGGTGCTCACTGCCGGGTGGGATTCCAGCAGCTCCTTGGAAGCCGTTTGCACTGGACGGCCATCTCCTGCCATCAGTCACTGGGCTGTAAGGACAGTCCGCCTGGCCAAGCAAGTCCATTGTTGACCGAGTTTGATTGTGGTGTCACCTGGTGCCTTGAGCTTTCTGGCTCCTGTCCTTGCCCCTTTCGCTCCTCAGCTAAGGTGCCTCCTTGCTAATGAAGCAGGGTCGGTGTTGTGGCTGTTTAACAGTGTCTCACTTTTCACTTGAAGACCTGCCCAGGAGGCAGACGCTGTTGACATTGCCTCAGAGAAAGCTCTGAGGATAGCAAATTGCCAGGAACCAAGAACAGCCACAGGGAAGTAGAAGTGTGCCAGGTAAGAGGGAGGGGTGACTGCCACTCTCCCTGCTCCAAAATCTGCCACTTCACTTGCCCCAGACACCAGTCAATGGGAGCCAAGGACCCTTGGTGCCTACTTCTCCATGCCCCACACCGAGAGGGAAAATGGGTCACGTTGTAGAGAGTCCTTTCTGTCTTGACATGCAGTGAGGTATCACTTAGCTGGATCTTTATCTCAAGTGCTAACTGATGCTGTTAACTTTCTGCCCTGATGCCAGGGGATAGTAATGAGGAAATCACACTCTGTTCATCTTGTCCTCAGAAGTTATATTTAGAGAATCCTGTTCTTGAGCCAGAGGGCACTTAATAACTCTAAACTACTCAGTGCACTTGAAGAGATGACACCTTGAAAAGTCTCCTTGGAGCCTTGTATGTGGCTGTAATCCTAGCCCTAGGGAAGTAGAGGCAGGAAGGTCAGGAGTTCAAGGCCAGCCTCTGCTGCCTAATGAGTTGGAGACTAGCCTTGGCTACATGAAACTCTCTAAAAAACTTAAAAAGGGGGTGGGGAGTATCCTAGTGCCTTGTAGAAATTGTTATATAACTAAAAAGCAGGGCTCCAGGGCTTTCTTAGCTATTCATTAAAAGGATCGGGCCTCATGTATTATCATCCTCCAAAATTAGGTAGCTGTTCCTATTCATAGAAATTTCAGTGGCGTTAAGGTCTCATCCCTTCCTGTATTATTTAAAGTAGTGTACTGTCTTGTAACTTTTTAGTTCTAACAAAATTACAGTGTAAACTTAGTACAGGCATATGGAGATATGTGTGGGTATGTAATTAAATAGAGATATACATCTAAGAGCTTCCTATCTACTAAATGCCTTCCCGGACTCCCGTCGGGACTGTTGATGAGTTATCTGCCTTTAGCATATATGGTTTCTTATTTGCAAGGCACTGACTGATAATGCAGCCTAGCACAGGGTACCATGAGGCTCACGTGAGCTAATTTGTGCAGTGTGCACTCACCCTGGGACAGTGCTCAGGAACATTGCCATCACTGTTATTTCCATTATCCACTTTTTATCTTCGTTTATTTTCCTGGTTTATAATTATTGTTTTAGTATGCTTTCTTTTGCTGTGATAAACACTGTGACCAAAAGCAACTTGGAAAAAAAAAAGAATTTTTTCAGATTACAGGTCATAATCCAAGATCGAGGGTAAGGGCAGGAACTAAAGCAGGAACCAGTAAGGACACTGCTTACTGGCTCACTTCCTGCCTTCTCTTCAGCTGTCTCTATTACACAACCTAGAACTCCTGCCTAGGGATGGTACTGCCCACAGTGGACTGGGCCTCCGACATCAATTATCCATCAAGAAAATGCTCCATAGATACACTTACAGGCTTTACTGATCAAGGCAATCTCCCAGCTGAGACTCCCTCAGAAGGGAACTCTGAGCTGTGTCAAGTTGGCAGCCGAAGCTGACTAAAACTACCCAACAACACTGGATTTCATCTTCCTTGGCTAATAAATGAAAGCCTAATAATGTTTTTTCTTTTTCCCTGGAATTTTTCTTAACCTTGGCAAAGAATATGAGAAATATGTGAGCATACTAAGTAAGAGCAGTGATAAGTCAGCGAAGAGCTAAAAACATAATTGTGGGAAGACACTGAAAAAAGAAGTACTTACAGTTAGCACAGGCTTGGGTGACAAAGGTTGTAACACACGGGAAGTCACTGGTGTATTTTTAATTGTAGTGCAAAATGAACCTCTCCTTAGATTATACTTCTACCAAGACAATACATGTTTTCACATCCATTTCACATTGGAAAAAAAAAAAAAACACAACAATGTCAAAGAGCTCTGAAGAACCACTGAGTTCCTATCTCAATGGGACAGCAAATGAATAGATAGAATATTCAACTAGTTGCGTCTTTTCCTCACATTCAGACTGCTCTAACGTTCAGCAAGAACACCTACCTTCATCTCACCATTTATGCATTCAGCAAAACTAGGCCCCGCCCCCCACCCCACCCCCATGGTGGGACACAGGTGATGGGACACTGAAGCGCTGTTCACCATCTCTAGTTCCACGGAAACAAGTGAATTGCTAAAGGTAGTGAAGTTATGTGTGCTCTGTTTCAGTTGGAACAAAAGGAATCAGGAAGTCAGGGAAACATTCCAGTACACACACACACACACACACACACACACACACACACACACACACACAGCCAGAGATGGCTTAGGCAAATGTGGCATTTTGGAAGAACACTCTATATTGAGTAATGACCAGGAAACTGGTTGGTTCCATTTAAGTAAAGGATTATAGGAATGATAATGAAGGACTAATGTCTCCAGGAACTTGGGCTATTATTATACTCATTATAATAGGAACATTTTTGTTATCTTCATATTCCTCACTCATGATTTTACTTCCCAAGTAAGCCCATATTCTCCATGCTTCCTTGTTTATTGTCCCCTTCTCATACTCAGTCAATAAATATAATAAGTAGCTATTGTAGAAATCCTCCTCACTTGAAATCTGTTGCCTTGTGCATTTGCTGGAGAATTTCATTTCTGTGATAGTCTGCTCTGCAAGGCACCTCACCTGGCTTTCACTGACCTCCCAGTATAGATATTCCACCGAGTGGTCTATGTGACCCGCCCCCCTCTCCAGCCATACCCATGCCTCTGACTTTCCAGCACCAGTGCTTTCCCTGGGCCAAGCATCTCCCCTGGAAGTGCACTTTCCTCTACCGGCATGTGAAACTCTGCCTTCACATCCTCAACCAAAAGCTGCCAGTTTTAGGAAGTCTCAGTCAAGACTGCTCCTCTCTGGTGCCTTCTGGTTTTTGTCCTGCATCCCCAGTCGCATGTTTGTCTGAGTCTGCCCACTTCCTATGAGTGGATCTGCATTACAGCTATTACTACAGGGACCTGTGAAGCTTTGCTCGCCTTGACCGTCTTTAGACACGCACAGATTCATTGAAAACTGTTGTAAGAAAAATTATTAGCTTAAAAATCCTCTAATAAAGCTCCATCTTGGAGACATAAAATTTCTCATTAATGTCACTTTATAACTAAGCCATTATACCCACTATGTCTTCTTTTATTTTTACTTTATGCATGTTCTTTTTTTTTTCAGTCTATTCAGAATGAAATTCAAATGAATTTAGATTTTTTTCTCAATGTGTACAGTAAACAAGATACCAAAAGACCTTGATTAGATGGAAGGTAACTTTGCAAATATCAGCAATTAACTGAATGTCTTCTAGGTTTATTGTAATTTGGTGTTGTCTCTTGTCTCACTTTCTCCTTCCTTTGATCTAGTATTGAAGTTACAGTGCTACATATGTTTTATGTACAAGAGCTTTGATGTGAGAACCACATCTGAGATCAAGGATTGTCCTTACCTCCCTTGTGGCATGAGCTATAATTGGAACTGGAACCATCCAAGATGGCACACTAAGTGCATATAGTTATCCAAAATGTAGTACCATCTTCATTCAGCAGCGCTCTTTACATGTTGTTCTGTTACTCTAGTTATCTCAGAGCAGTGACCACAGGGAACTAGGCGCAGAGCAGACAGGCATTTAGCTAATGAGCGGTGATTGTGGAAGCCCATGTCTTCGAGTGTGAACAGATACTCAGTGCTAATGCTGCCAGCAAAATCTTAAGAAGGCAATCCCCCTGGTGCGAGCCGCGGTGGGAGGGCACTGCTGACCCATCTCACGTCCTGACCCTGTGGTCTACTCATGTAACTTCTAGGTTTTCAAAGACACGAGGCCTCTGTTAGAGAGCAAGGTTTGAGATGTTGAAACCTCTTAGATAAATGCTGGAAATGGAGTCGAGCGCTGACTTGTAAATGTCTGTGGTGCCTATGATTGATTGTATTTTTTCCTGCATGCTCATCCATCGTGGTGTTTGTAAGTAGCAGAAAAATGAGCCTGATTTGTTCTCCTTTGTAGAGCCAGGCCGAGGCCCACTACAAAGGAAGTAAACATGCCAAGAAGGTCAAAGCACTTGAGGCAGCGAAAAATAAACCCAAAATGGTTCCTTCCAAGGACAGCGCAAAGGCTAATCCCAGCTGCTCCATCAGGCCAATCACAGGCGACAGCTCTGACAAATCAGGTCAATGACACTTTTTGTTCTTTGGCATTGTTGTGTTCCTACCCCACCCCACCCTACCCCCCACCCCGGCCCACCCCAACCCATTTTCCTCCTTCTTGAATGTTGCATGTTACTCTCCATGATTTATTTTTGTAATATGATATGTTTCCTTCACATGAAGGAATATGTGTTAGCACAGAATGTAAACATTTGATATGTCGCCATTCCATGTTGTAAAATATATGCTTTTAAATATATGTGTGTGTGTATATAAGTATATATGTATCAAAATAATCTAAGACTATTGGTCACGTGTTCAGACAAAAAAATCAAGTAATGTATTTAAAACAATGGTATTACTCCTTTCTGCTCTCTTTATGTTTGGTTTGTGTTACAGGCTTTTTGGAAAAGATTCTTAGCTTGTTAAGCTTGTTGGGTTTTTGTTTTTTTTTATCTAATCTCGGTGAAGAGTTGGGGTGATGTTTTTTGAGAAAAATGACATTAGTGGTATGAAAATGTGCTTGGAAGTAACGGATTCTGACTTCATACTACCTTTGTGAAGCTCTTCTCTGAATTACAAATAGACCCAAATCATTTAAAGGAATTATTTACAATGCCATGAATTGCTTAACAGAAAGCCTTAATATATAATTAGAAATGTGCTGTTGATGGGGGAACCTCATAAGAAAATTCTTTAATACAGAACCTGTAATATCTGAGTGAATTCTTTCAGTGGGAAACAAAATTCTCTGTCTCTTTTTCAGTGTGGAGACCATGAAATTGGATGTTGATAGGCTCCCTCTCACCGCTGCCCTTGGGACCCATAATGGATTTGTCATCCTGTTTTAGTGGCTAGCTGAGGAACACTGTCTGTTAAAGGACACTAAGAGGACATGTCCCTTTCTTTATGTTTGATTCTGGCATTAGGGACTTCTAGGTTGTGGGAAATACACACTTCAGGTTCTCACCTGATCATCAAAAATCCCTGTAGCACTTGAGGAGGAAGCTGAAGAATGCTTACCCATGACTGCCCAGGGCCATTGGAGACGAGCAAATCCATTACTGTAAGATGAGAGTTCAGAAAGCCTCTTCAAATCAAACTATGTACTAAGGAAACATTATTGCTTAAGCCCCATAGATGCTGGCTTCAAAAACGTGGAAGCCTAGAATTAAGCTACCAAATGTGGTGTTAATAATAAAGATGCTTGGTGCTTTCTATGATAGGGTCACCAACTTATCTTATCGGAGAAACGTGATAAATACTGGCTTGTTACATAGCTCTTCTTACCTTGTAGAGAACAAAACTCCTGTATAGACAAATATAAAACCTAATATTTAACCTATGTCTAAAGCAGTTATTAGTATAGATACCAAACACGATTTCCATGTGTGCAATTTCACAGTCGGCATCACAGCTCGTGGTGAGGCCAACATCAAGACAGTTATCTGCTAGCGGTTGCCCTGTGTTTGGAAGAGCAAAATCCATCATCCCCTGACTTCCTGCCAGCTTTCATTTTCCTCAGAATATTGTTGCCTTTATGAAGCAATACTCTGCCAAAGGTTTTATTACCTGAATTGTGGTCTCTACCTCCAGCAGAACTTACAAGTAAAAGGATAGAATAATGGAGGTTAGTGTCACCCCATTCCTTCAGTTTATTTTGTGGCTTGAGTTAATCAAATAGTCAGTGGGATCTATAAATACTCCCACATCGCAACCAAATGTACTCAGTGTTTCGACTAAGCCTGATAACCATTTGGGAATTGTGTTTGCTCTAAAGACAGTGGTGAAAGTGGTGAGGAGAAAGTGAAGCAGAAAGACTCAAAGAGTGGAGGGATAGAATCAAGGACAGAGCAGTGTGGACACAGAAAATGCACATGTTATCATCACAGACCATGTTATCATCACAGCCTCTCTTAGGCCTATAGGGTACCCAATGAAGACTGTTGGAATGAATTTCAACAGTTGAAGGTTTTTCTTCCACCATTTGAATGTTAATATTCACCAAGGACTTATATTCATGAAGCAAAGAGACCTCCTAGGCAGCTCTGTTTGGTTGGTGAGCTATTGGGGGTCAAGGAGCCAGTGATCTAAACAAAGAAAGCAAGCTAAGGTTCAGGGAAACCCCTGGGGGATGAGAGCAGAGAGATGAAGACAGAAACCGCAATCACAGCATCTCTAAGGTCTGTGTGAGGTGGTCTTTAATCCCGCAGTCTCAGCTTTCCCTGGTAGGGTACTGCATGCCCCTGCCGCAGTTCCTGCAGGCTCTAGGCATTTAACTCGCTCACTGTGAGACTCTCTAGGTTTGTATCAGCAATAAGGAAAATATTTATATTTGGGAGCACCTCATTTTCCATGACACCTTACTCAAAATCTATATATTTGCAAACACACTGATTAGATTACTTGTGGTTTGTGTAAGTTAAATGTAAATGAAATACCTTATGTCTACGAGAACTAACAAAACACCAACATCAGTCAGGAGCACTATTTTAAAAGAATTGAGTTGTACTTGTTAGCTGTACGCTCTTCCCCCTTAGCTGAAATTCACTTCTAAACAAGAATGCCTTTGTGTTTTATAAAATTCCCTAATGAGAAAATTAGAAGCTTTGCCCCACTAGAGAACCTAATCTAAATAACATAACCGATGGTGAATTGCTGACCCCCTAGTTCTAAGCCCTTCAACTGCTCCTACGGCTTTGCCATTATTTCAGATTCTAGTCTGTGTCTCTCACTCATTTAAAATCCTGTTTGGGGAAAATAGGAAGAAAAAAAAAAACAGTCATTATATCCACCGAATTTACTAATCCAACCTCTGGCCTCATGTTTTAGTATCAACTTAGCAGCAGAATGTTGTTTAAGGGAAGCATATTTTGAAGGAAAAGAAAGAACCCAGCACTGAGGGAGGAAGCTTCTGGGAGAGCAGCATTCTGGAATTCATTGAGTACCATGAGATGAGGATTTGGAGTATCTGTGAGGAACATGGAGGCCCCGAAGACCCCTCTGTGATCCTTCATGCTACCCAAAAGCACACATGGTCTATTCTAAGATACATACTCTCCATCTTGCAGGGGTTTGGTGAGCCTTCCTGCCTGCTACTTTGACACTTGGTATAACCATTTCTCTCTTTTATGTTATATTTG
This sequence comes from Peromyscus leucopus, assembly GCF_004664715.2. Lineage (NCBI taxonomy): Eukaryota > Metazoa > Chordata > Mammalia > Rodentia > Cricetidae > Peromyscus > Peromyscus leucopus. Next base: position 54,490,562 of record NC_051066.1, on the reverse strand, counting down.
GAGACTTAATTTGGTTCATGTTGCATCTGGGTCTGTACAATACAGTGATACTTGTTATAACAGAGCCAACAGATATAAAAATGTCAGGATGACATGGCAAGCTTTCTGGGTCTTTCTCCCAGGTCAGTAAACAAAATAGGTTTAAGCTACAATAGCAGGTGTCTCATTTATAGGAAATTCCAACTGCATGATTTTTTTGAAAGGCTAAAGAAAGCAGAGTAAGAATGACTGCCCCACTCAATTCTTACAAGTTGAGGTAGAATTAAATGTAAAATACAGACAAATAGCTTTCTGGTCTCCCAGGATCTGCCCCAACTTTTAATGATGCTTCAGTGGGCGTTGGAAACATAGTGAGAAGTGGGGGGAGAGTAGTTGGGGAGAATTAGGGTCAGAACACAGCAAGTCTTAGGCAGCTTCAGGAAGGCAGCTGGAACAGCCAGGCCTGACACTACACCCAAATCTCTCCCTGGAGTTCGAGTGTCTTAATGGCATGCGACACTGCCCATCCCTGCCATGATGTGCCCCACAGGTCACCCTGAAGGCGCCTGTAGCATTTCAGAACTTGGTTTTATGGTGTTTTTTTTTTTTTTTTTTTTTTTTTTTTTTTTTTTTGGTTTTTTTGAGACAGAGTTTCTTTGTGTAGCTTTGTACCTTTCCTGGAACTCACTTGGTAGTCCAGGCTGGCCTTGAACTCATAGAGATCCGCCTAGCTCTGCCTCCTGAGTGCTGGGATTAAAGGTGTGCGCCACCACCGCCCAGCTGCATTTCAGAACTTGTAACAAGTTCAAATTCACAGAGCCTTCAAAGGACACCTTATTTCCTACAAATAACAAATCACCTACACAGTTGGCCATATCCTACAATCCTAGGCTTTCTATAAGGCCTTTAAAAAAATTAATGAACTGTTATAATGGAGAAAAACATTTAAAGTATATATGACTTAGAATTAAGCAGGCTTTTAAATGGTTGCCCTCTAAACAAAGGAAGGCATGATTTCCATTGTCCAGCTAAATTTACAAATGCAATTAAGAGTGAAAACAGGACCCAGAATGTTCTGCATGAAATGCCACCACAGGAGCATTACAGCATGCCTGGGTTACAAGATGCAGACACATGAATGTTTTCATGTGGTCCCTTCAAGAACCTTGCAACAAGTAGGGCTAAAGTCCATATCCACATTTTCTTCAGTCATGCAACCAGCTGGATTTCCATACAGTTGGTTAGCCTCTCTACTGGAGTATAATAGAACATGTATGTGTCTTTTCGTCAGATGAGGGGTACAACAATGAACAGAAAGATTTCTTTTTCCTCCTCTTCAAAAGGCTTTTCAACCTTACAACATTTTAAAATTGGAAATGAGTGATATAAAGATAATAGTCACCACCTTCAAATTGCTCCCCAGAATGTGGTATCTGTGAAGAACTGGAAACGGGAAAAGTAGAGCATCTTGAATGAATCTGCCTGACACAGATCCCAGCATAGTCAGGAACAACCAGGAACTCAGGCTTCTTGCTCCATGCTCATCTGATCCTAATTGCTTCTAAACTTCTCTGACTTAGAAGAACACATGCAAGAATGCCAGGGGATAAAGTCAGGTATCACCAAAGCATTGTTCCCCAGAATGAGAAAGTAGGGGCGCATTTTACTCTTCAGTGGCCACTGACACGTTAGGTAAGACAGTGACTGTGAGAGGGGATGGCATACAGTGTTTTATTGATAATCCTAAAATTCTTGTGTGGCTAGTACCTGCAGCATTTAACTATAATAGGAGGAGGCTTTATTTTGGAAGTGATACACTTTTTATTTAATGGGAAATTTGAATAAAACCATACATTTCGGGTAAATGGCACAAGACAAATGTTCTTAAAGCTACAGCTTGACAGCTGTAGACTCTGCATGCCTAGAGACAGATCATGCTGAATGAGATAAGCTAAGCTTGGAAAGGACACTGCCAGTGCAGCACAAACCTCACCCTGCCTCCAAACGGGTCCATTGTGTCTACCTTCAGCACTGTCCACGATCCTCACAGAGTTTAAAACCACTCCATTGAAAACATTGGCAGGAGGACATGGGATTATCTTGTTGGCATCACACCCGTGACCTTTGGAGACTGTGAGATGGCATTGGAAGTGTCAGGGTAGGACACCTCAGTGGCGCTCATCATACTTGTTAGCATGTGATGGTTTTGCATGATGGCCATTCCCCAGGGGTCAACCAAGATGGCCGTTCCTCAGGTGTGAACCAAGATAGATGGCCATTCCTCAGGTGTCAACCAAGATGGCCATTCTCAGGTGTGAACCAAAGTAGATGGCCATTCCTCAGGTGTCAACCAAGATGGCCATTCTCAGGTGTGAACCAAAGTAGATGGCCATTCCTCAGGTGTCAACCAAGATGGCCATTTCTCAGGTGTGAACCAAGAGCTTTTATCAGTTCATGCATAGTTCATTGTGATTTGCCTACAAAGGCTTGTCATGCAGTTGCATATGTTTTGCCCTATTGCCTCATGAAAGAACATCTTCAGTTTTACCAAAGAGTGCTTCTCACAAAGACTCATCCTCTTTATGGGTCCCCCTGTGTATTTAGTAGTTTTTATGTGTTATTACAAATGGAGCCAAGTTTTCCAAAAGACAGCTTCTCATCTCCACTGACAGCCACTGGATCCCATCTGTTAGCCAGCAAGGTCTTCCTAAATGTGTCTTCTCCCTTCCTGTATCCAGCAACAGGGCCTTGTGCTGTTAAACAGAGGAAAATGATAGTCTCTTGCTCCGACAGTACCTGTCATTTATAGACAAGTGCCATCATAAATTTGGCACACATCTATCCAAATCCAGGAAGCCAAGATTTAGTAACCCTCATAAAATAATAGATTAACTGTATTTATGACAAACATCTTAAGCGTGAACTTCTGGGGTACAATCATGTACAACATAAACGAGCCCATCTGTCTGAAGAGAACAGACCATTATACTAAAGCTCATATACTCAGGAAATGTTCATAGATCATGAAGACTTTCAAAGAAAGTTTCAAGAAGGAAATTGCCTGCACCTTTGCTCATTCCCCCTGAGTATGACAAGAGCAGCCTGCCAGGTGAAGCTAGCAGCTCTTCAAACAGTTCTCTCCACACGAAGCTAACTTTGGAAACTTCTGACCATTTGCGGTAGCTTCAAGGCAAATAATGCCATGGGTTTGCTGTCACGCTTTCTGCTTCTAAAAACTACCCCCTGGTGTTCTTTAAAAAAAAAAAAAATAAGAACCAGAAAAAAAATAGTGAGACTGATTTATGATCGACCTGTTAACTTATGATTTACTGGGGACATGTTGTTAAACCACGTCCCCACCCCATAAGCTACGGATTGTGCTTCATTAAGCTTATTATCTTGCAAACTTTCTTATCTTCAGCCCTTTCTTTATTTCAACTTGGATTCATCTCTTTGACTGCCGTTATTCACAACATTTCTGCATTGAAAAGCTACTGGAATGTAAAAGACTTTGTACATACACTGAATAATTTTGTATAGCCACAAATGCCCTTGAGATTTCAACAAAGGTTATTATTTATATTTTAATGGCATTCCTTTTATTTGCTTCAGGAAAAAAAATTTCGCTTGTTGTGGCATATTTTTCTGACAAGGGTGGCTGCTCACATCAAGCTACTCAATAAGTATTTTATATTCTGTGTGCAAGGCACATATGTGAGAGAGTTTTTTTTAGGATTCTGGACCCAATTCTAATAACATTATCTAGTACCACATAAAAATCAAACATTCTAATGGAAATTTTCAGAAGTAGATTCATTTCCCCCACCCTTGCTCAAGTAGGCCCAGATGTAGCTTGATCCTCTGCATCTGGAGAGTGCCAGGCTCAGCCTTGGCAATATCCAGTGGGACTGATTTGGCTCCTGTGCAGAATGTAAGGGCATAAAGGACATGGTTTCCTGTTAAAATCCATGAGAATCTGCTAAAGGGTATCAGTGGATTTATTAAGATGTGAAATGGGGATGAATACACTCACGGATACAGAACAAAGTGAAAAGTCAGCATAGTCCTCCATTCTGCCCGGGGTGAGGGTGAATGGAACCAGGTGTCCTGTTTCTGACAGAGAGAGAGAGAGAGAGAGAGAGAGAGAGAGAGAGAGAGAGAGAGAGAGAGAGAGAGAGAGAGAGAGAGAGAGAGAACGCCCTCCTCATTTTAAGCAATCATGTACCCAAAGAAAACCACACCTCTATCAGTCCAGATACCCCTGAGATCATTGGCAGAGCGAATTCCCAGTTTCCTACACCAAGACTCCTAAGGATGTTGTGGACTTTGTAGGGGCCCAGGTAGAGATTTGTCATAGGGGCAGAGCCACCAATGTGCCACTGGTACATTGCCCAGAAGAATTGTGGGGTCGGACATCATAGGAAGCTGACTGTGGCCAGTGTAGCAGTGGAAGCAGAGCCAGCCTCAAGATATCCAAACTGTGTCCCAGTGTGTCAACCTGGGAGAGTACCAACACCAAGCCTCAAGATATCCAAACTGTGTGCCCCGGTGTGTCAACCTGGGAGAGTACCAACACCAAGCCTCAAGATATCCAAACTGTGTGTCCCAGTGTGTCAACCTGGGAGAGTACCAACACTAAGCCAGGGTTCAAACCTGTGAGAGCTGCATCTGGGGCAAGCAACGCCTAACATTGTTCTTCTAGCCTCTTTCCTCTTTTTAGAGTGAGGGTGTCTGACCTGTCCCACTGTTAGATTTCAGAAAGAGCTTATTTGGATTCCACAGACTCAGAGCTATAGGGAATTGACCTTCAGTTGAGCTGTGCCTTCCATTGTGCTCATCTGATTTAGATGAGACTTTGGGCTTTGGACTTTTGAGTCTGGGATGAGCTAAGACTTTTGGAGCAATGGGGTGGGATGAATGCATTTTGCATGTAAGGCTATAAGATTTGTGGGAACCAGAGGTGGAATGCTGTAATTTGAGTGTCCCCTCAAAAGCTCATGCTGAATTCAATTTCAACCGGCATAGCACAAAGGCGTCCACCAGATAGCAGTGCCATACAGAAGTGGGCCCTCCTGAGACACCAGAGTTTTCAGTTCCTTCATTCTAGACTTCCCAATCTCCAGAATTAGAGAAATCAACTTACAGTGTTTAGAAAGCGCTCAGTTCATCTGTTCTGTCCTAGCAGCAGAGAATGGAATGAGACACAGCCATGCTGGTGATAGTCAGCATACGACTAGGGATCATTTTGTGCCCGCACTGGGCTGTGTGTTATATATACTGTGTTACTTACGGGCTATAAGTCTTCTGACGGATACTGCAGAGTGAGGCCTAGAGAAAGGGAGAAGAAGCTTAGAGACCTAGCTTCAACTCTTAAGGTCAGTGTATAATCCAGGCCATCTCTCAGCTGCTTCCTTATGACATCCTAGCCTTTGGAGGAAGCTTTGGGAACTATGTCTTTTGGGTTTTGTTTTTAAGGTTTGGGAATTTTTCTACTAAGTAACAATACTTGAATTCTCTTATCTCAAAAGATGTGTTGTTCCTTTTCCCAACCTGCTTTACAACTGGTTTATTTGTTTGTGTGTTTGTATGTTTGTTTGTTTGTTTTTTAATTAAGTTATGCTGAGCATGGTGCCCAGGGCCTCTAATCCTAGCTCTAAGGAGACAGAGGTGGATAGATCTCTGTGAATGTGAAGTCAGCCTGGTCTATGTGGCAAGTTCTAGGACTACATAGTGAGACTTCAAGTTATAAGTGGATTTGTCATTATGATGTGTTAATCAAGCTGTGATTTCTGGGTGCCGTTTACCTGTATTGCATATGTAGCATCATGAAAGGAATGTGAACCTGAAGTCAGACCCAAGACTTCCACCTCTCATTGACTCCATACAATTTTGACTGAGTCATGCTCTCTAACCTTGTTTCCTCATCTATAAAATGGGAGTGTTAATATCTACCTCCTAGGGTTGTCAGGATTAATGAGCTAAAAAATTCTCAGGGCTCAGCAAAGTGCCTACCAGGTAACAGGCACTCAATAAATGGTAGCCATAAAAAGCAACCATTTGTTCACAGGTATTGGAGGCCCTGTCCCTGACTCTACCATCATTTCCCACCATACTGATATGCAACAGTGACCCGTATTCACATTCCCTTTATGAGCTTGTTTATTACCTCAGAGTAATTATATGCACATGTGTTTTCAATCCAGGGCATTGTGGCTTGATGAGCCCAATGTCTTATGAGACATTTAAAATGTACAGGAGACCCTGTTGGTCCTCCTCACATTTCTTATGTAATGGAAGAAGCGTTTCTCCATTCTCTCGTTCCCCTGGCTTACGTGTCTTGGCCCTCTTAGTGCCCAATTCCACACATGGCAGTCATATAGGTAGTTTGTATCACATGAATACTGTTAAGGAAAATGCCATGGTGGAAGCCCTGGTTCCTGCCCTAGATGGTGAGTGAGGCAGTGTAACTCTAGCTAGCTCTGGTAGCTTCCCCAGTCAGCACAAAGGGGGCCAGGCACAGGTTGACAGATGACTCTGGGTGAGGCCACGATTTTGAACACAGGGACAACACTACACACTTCCCCTTGTTTAGAGGGAAATTTGAGTGTTGGATGTTGGGCAGTTGCTCAGGCTGGAGCCAGTCTTGGCCATTAAGAGCAAACATTTGGAGGACATGGGTGATCTGAATGAAAAACATGCCTCCCTGGCAAGTCTCAGACAGCATTTGTGTCAATCAGTAAGAATTTTGTCTGCTCATGTATTTAATCTTGAGCTGTTTATGAGGCTTTCTTGGCATATGATTAGTTGGGCATTTCTTATGAGCTGTCAATGACTTAACCTCTAAGTACACATTTTTTCCTTCTAAATATGAAATAGCATAAATACTAGAGTTTCTTCTCACAATAGACTGTTTTATTCATGTTTTCAGATATTTGTATTTCTACCTGAATTTCATAATTTTTACCCACTTAACTAGCAAAATGGCTATTAAGTTAAAATACCATTTTTTCTAGCACATCATTGTTCCTAGTTCTCTGTTAACAAATGATTTTACTCAATATTGAAATGTATTGATGTGAAATCATTTCCTTAGTGTTCATGAGGGACTGGTTCCGGATCCCCAAAGTATACTGAAATCTGCAGATGTTCAAATTAATTATACAAAACAGCAAATGGTTTGCACAGAACCTACATATAGCCTCCCTAATACTTTAAAGCACCCACCACAGAATATTTACGACACCCATAAGAGTGTAAATGCTATAAGAAAGGCATTTTACTGTCTTTGGAGCATGACTATGAACAAATATCTATACATGTTCAATACAGGTGTAATTCTTACCTGAATATTTTTGATCCATAGTTGGTTGAAATTATAGATATAGAACCATGGGTATGGAGATTGACTGTCATGCATTTTGAGTTTAGGGAAAATTGTTTATTTCTTTTTAGCCAGAATTATACCCAGTTCCTTGGCTAACCCGGAAGATATAATGATTACTATCTAGTTAAAAATATGGGGTTGGGGAACAGCTTAGTTGATGAAGCGCTTGTTTCGCAAGCATGAATACATTAGTTTGATCCCTAGAGCCCACATAAACAATGTGGGTGCCTCTGGCATGGACTTGTAACCCCTGTGCTGGAGATGTGAAGACGGTTGGATCCCTAGGCTTCACTGGCTAGTGAGAGACCCTGTTCCAGAGGGGAAAAAAAGTAGTAGACAGTGCACCTGAGGACCAGTTCTCCGAGTTCTGCATACATGTACCTACATAATATGCATGAACAAGCCACCCCACACACACACATAAACATACACACAAAAATATCTTTTCTAAGAACTATACTTAGAAGACTTGTTAGTACAGCCGCTCTGCTCAGAGGTCTTGTGGTGTTTACACTTGAGAGGATCCATACCAGGAAGGTGGCTCAGCTTGCAAAGTGCTTATCAAGAAAGCATGAGGACCTGAGTTCAGATCCTAGCCCCTTGATAAAAATCCAGGCACGGGGGCACATGTCTGTCATCTCAGCACTGGGATGACAGAGAGACAGGCAGATCTCTGGGGCTGGCCAGCCCATCTAGCTGAATCGGCTGCAGCTTTAGTGAAAGAACCTGCCTTGTACAATAAGGTGGGGAAGTAACGGAGGAAGACACCTCATGTTGACCTTTAACCTCTGTATACACATACATGCACCTATACACACAAGTGAATACATCTGCACACAAAATATAAATTTGGAATAGAGAGAATCCTTTCAGAAGTGATAGACTCAATAAAGAACCTTAAAAATGTTCATTCCATTAGATCAGTGAATCTTTCTTTCTGGATTCTACAACAGGAAAGCAATTATAAGTACAAAGTAAGAAAAAGAAAGCATTCTTCATGATGGTGCACATTGTATTTGTATTACTGCAAAATGGGAACAAGATTACTAGTACCAAGGAAATGGTTTGAACAAACTATTTGTATTATGTATCTTAAAAGTAGATAAAAGCAGTAGCATGAAAATGAGTGACAAATATTTAAGAGTTGGAGAATATTTTAATTTAAAATAATAAAACATGTACAACATGGCGTGTGTGTGTGTGTGTGTGTGTGTGTGTGTGTGTGTGTGTGTGTATTCCATACTGAATATTCAGCGTTGTGGCGGGCACAGTGTGAAGGGTAGGTATACCACAGAACTTACCATGTGGGCCACTACCCAGTTAAATATTTAAGACAGTGAGTATAGGCAAGAAAGGACGATGGAGCACGGCTTAGACAGTGTGTGGAAGGGTGAGTGTGGACAGAAATGCAGGCAGAATGAAACAATACACAGAAGCAGGATAGTTAACCATTCTGTGTGTCTTGGATTCCTATGGCCAAGTGATGAAGGGTTCGACAAATGCTTGGAAATCCATATGGCACAAATACAGCGTCAGTTTTTGTTATGATATTCGAATATAACAATAATGCTCCAAATGTGCTCTAGCTGTGGGTCTAACATCTACCTGAATTTAAAATGATGTGCACATTGTTCAAATATTCTGTGACAAAGCTCATGTCCCCTAAAATTGACATCCTTTGGTCGCACAGCTAAGGCTGTCATGTTCATTTGAACTGAAGGAAATGCTAAATTTTAATTAGAGATAATTAAAAACAAAGATAAATATTTGCTAGGCAAAGCATGTACACCTTGATTTTTAGGCATCTTGGTGTCCACAGAGCTCAGGTTAAGAACTCATGTTTAATTTGACAGAAATGGGATTTTTATTTCCTCTCTATTTTCTTAGGCCATCATAGTGTGTTCTTAAGCCTTGATGAGGATTATATGTGACAGACACAGACCGGACAAGAAGGAAACTCTCAGCTGTTTTTGTGTTCTAGTTGTGAGGTTAACAGAGGCCGTGCAATGCCGTGTCTGCTTCTTGCTGTTACGGTCAGCATCCACATCCCCTACGTTTAACCACAGTCCTGAGTCTGAGGCAAGCAACTTATAACCAGAAATGGTTGATTGGGCTCCTAGTTTGGGAGGCTCTGACCTGTGGTCATTTGGTCCTGTCACTTTTGAGCCTGTGACAAGGCAATATGTGATAGCCACGAGCTCGTGCCAAAGCAAAACCACTTCATTGCAAGGAAGTAAACTCAGAGGAAGGGGCAGGTGTCCTGTTACTGGCTTGAAAAGCACCGCACCCCCAGGGACCTAGAAACCTCCAGCCAGCTCCCACTCTTCTAAAAAGTTCCACCACCTTCCAGTTGTCCCAAGCCAGGGACCAAGCCCATCAGACATGGGATCAGAACTGTAGCAATTCCTGAGACCAGGCAGGATAAGCAACCCAAAACAAATTCCTCTGGAGAATCAGCCTTTTAAATTAAAAGTGACTTTCCACGGTCAGCCGACCTTCCCCGGCATCTATAGGTCTTAACTGTTAAGCTGGCTTTGACAACTTCATAAAGCCGCAGACTGAATTTAGAGACAAAAGTCAGATGAGAAATAGCAAAGTAGCATGGGTGTTTAGCAGTGCATTCTTAGAGATCCCTAGCTTCCTTGTGCTGCCAGAATGTCTAGCCCTGGACTATCCATGTAGTAGAGCAGACAGTACCTAGTTATAAAACATGTGGGCTGGGTACCTGTCTGCCAGGGGCAGCCTGGGGCTATAAGCATGTTTCCCAGCAGTAATTTTTTGGCTCTGACTAGTGAAGAAAGAGTGAGTATTCTCCACAGCTCTTGGGCTGACCTTACCATCCTCAGTGAGCACCTCCCCCTGCCTGGAGCATCAAAGCCTCCCCCTAGGCTAAGCTTGTAGCTAGAGAGGAGAAAGGTGGGCCAAATTCAAACAGTTTTGCCTGGGCTCTGTGAATCTAAAATTGTATTCTCTGAAATAGGGCCATACACCCAGCAAAAAAAATAAAAATAAAAAGGAGACCCTGTTCCCCATTCTATCTTGAAAATTAGTTTTTTAATCTTATTCTCAGCTTTTGAATCCCTACTCCCTAAGGGTCTTGATTTGAGTGACATGAGTTACTTATTCTATTTTCAATAATAAAGGTGCCTCAAAAAATAACTGTTTCACCTCCCTTAGTGACAAATCAGAGAAGGGCAATTTTTCAACCTAAAGAAGTTGAAATATGATTTCTCTATTGTACAAGCCAAATGGCTGGAAAACTATACAAAATAGAAGAAAGCTTTTCATTAGATTCAAACTCTAGCAAACAATCTCTCTTTTGTGCTCCCTCGGGAAAACTGACAAGTTGACGAATATCCGAGCCAGTTCACTGATAGCAAGTTGGGGCTGCCAGCTTTCAACATGGAGGAGGTGTTTGGTCATGCCTCTGTTTTATCTGAGTGTGAGACTAGCTGCTTTTGCTCCTGAGCACGGGACAAAGGGAGCCAGTGGCCTACAGTCAGGCAAGGAGGGCGGTATCAGACATTTTGTTGAACCACAAGCCCCCAGCAAGGCAAGGCCTAATGACCAAAACCCGATTGACAGAGCTTTCGAATGGAACTGGGAGCAGCCTCCAAAAATCAGAACCTCAGACTGGCACAGAGGTCCCAGATGCCAGTAGAGCACAGGGCCAATTTGGAACTTACAGAATTTGTCACCCCACTTTTGTGAGTCCTAAATGACTTTAAATAAGTGGCCTTTTTTCTAGGCTTTATTTTCTTAAAGGACATCTAAAGTCTGATTCAGCAAAGAGACATTTTAACTTAGACGATGTTTACCTGCTTACAGAGTTAGTCTAAAGGCCAGCATATGAAAATTAGGCATAAACATAGTTAATTAGGAATTAGTAAGCGTCACAGTGATCAGCCATGCTTGAAGATGCAGGGTTTCTGGAATCTAGCTAGGATGTGGTAATGTGGCATTAAATATCAAGAGCCCACCGACTTCGGATTGGTGGAAGGTTTTTGTGCTCAGAGACTTCTGCAAGGCAGCTATAATTCCTCTGTTTCTCCGTGACCACTGGGTATTTCTGGGCTGATAATGAAGTACTCTACTCTGTTTTCTGTATCTGCTGTATATGGAAAGGGCTTTCAGAGTCCAGGTGCAGAGGGTATTCTGAAGTTCCTTCCCGTGGAACTGAGATCAGACATTTCCCAACAGGATGTCCTCTGAGTAATCAAGTAACTTAACCAGCTAGATGTGAGATGAACCAGTTTACACTAGCTATGCTGGGTGAATAAGCAAGTTAGCCAGCTAGATGCAAGACAGACCAGTCAACACTAGCTATGTCGGGGTAAACTTTAGGGACACTTGAAATAGATCCAATCTAAGTAGGACGGCTAATTGGAAAAAAAATCTAAATGGGTGACTAGAAGATCCCAGTCAGCTGAGTCAGACTAGGCTACCAGGTATATAAAGCTATGCACCTGCGGGACTTCGTGTAGGTGTGAGTGGTAAAATCTCTAAGATACAGAGCCTCCATGATGGCCTTCAATGATGACATCTACAAGGTATAGAAAATCAAGTAACGACACAGTGCCTGGTACTTAGAATTTCTTTAGAATATTATTGTATAAAGATATCAGCCACATAATTGTTGAAAGTGCAAATAACAGTAGTATGATATGAATTAATATTGGCAACATAGAACATCCATTGAAGAGAGAGTTGCTAGGCAGGAATCTCTAATGAATGTCCAAACAGAACACAGATAGTTCCATAGGTGGGAAATTGGCCAGAGGGCAGTGAGTGTGACTCAGTGGTAGCTTTTATCTAGTATGGACAAGGTCAAAGATACCAGAAAAACACAGAGCATCACCATATATCTTCATGTTACCAGCCAGCCTCCCAACCTTCCATCCGTGAACCTGTCAGTTTTCCTGCATGAGCACAAAAGAGTTTGTTTGCTTAGGTTTGATGCGAAGTCATAGTGTTCTCCTGTTTTGTATAGTTTTCCAGTGAACTAGCTCTTCCCAGAAATGCAGAAGCTGTAGGTTCCATCGCTACAACCAAAGCGGGAAAGAACAAGAGAAAACTAAGTTGACAGAAAACAGGGGAGAGGCTTATTTGCAGAGAACGTAATGAAATATTCAGATTGGTATCATTTTATCACGCATTAAAATATGAACCTGTCACAAATACATTTTTGGTGTTGTTATAACTGTCGTAATATATCTCAAAGAGATCCATTGTTGAGAGAAAAGATTCAACTTGAACTGACATTAACTCTTGCGAATGTGGAGGCTGGAGAGATGATTCAAGGGTTAAGGGCACTTGCTGTTCTTCTGGAGAACCAAAGTTTGGTTCCCAGCACGCATGTCGGGCAGCTCACACCTTCCTGTAACTTCCAGCTCCTGGGGAATCTCATTCCTCTGACTTCTGACACACAAATGCATACATATAATTAATTAATAATAATAACCTTACTAATAAGGTGAACCTTAAAAACATTAAAACATGTGCTGTTGGCAAGAGTGGTAAAAGTATTTTACATAATCAAGAAATACATGTTGTTTTCTATGTAATTTGTTTCACTCATTACCATTCAATAGTTAGCCCTGAAGTTTTTAAAATTTTTATACCTGTAGCACTGTCTCTTGAATTAGGCATTCCCTAGTTCAGTAGAATCGTTGCCCACGGATGTTTTTCTGCACATTTGGCATAGAGATAGGTTAAAATGTTTTTAAGACTCAAAAATTTCTATCTTGACAATTTGTAAGTGCAAATAAATAATTAGGAGATAATAGAATAATTATGTGAAGAGGATTGCAAAAGCACAGTGGGGAAGGAGAGAAGATGTGAGTCTGAAAGCTAAGTCGCAAAATCACAAACGTTTGTTTTCTGAACCAGAAAAAGTTGAAGAGGGTGTGAAATGAGCAGCAGCGTGTAGTAGATGCCAGGGAAATGGTAACTGGATGAAAGGGTGGAAATCCCGATAGGAAAGATACTGAAAAGATGGTATCATAAACCTTAGTTAATTAAATACTGAAAGTGAGAGCTGGGGAGAGAGCGCAGGGCTCCTTGCGGACACCGGAGCTTAGTTGACATGAGGACAAGAAGACTTGGAATGACTTCTCTGTGGGGCAGCTCAGTCCGTTTAGTATCAGTGACATGAGTTTGAAAATCCATGAAACATCTAGACATAGCCATGAGGAAACGGTCTTGAACCATGAAGAAGGAGGTGACCTGTGGATTTAGGAATCTGGGTCCATCTGGTAGAAGTCACTAAAGCTAATTAGAGCTTATAATGCTAACAAAGAGGATGAAAGTAAGGTGACCCACCCTAACGTATGCCATCTCTTAGCTAAGGCCAGGCAGAAGATCAGGCCCCAGTGAAGGAGCTGGAATGAACTGTTGTAAAGATGAACAGGGAAATAGCCGTGAGAGGACCTACAGTCATCAAAGGCAGAAAGCTTGTGGATATCAAGGGAAGAAAATCTAGAGGGATGACTACAGAGAGAACACTGGTTTGGGTAGGTTAGGATGAGAGAGAGGAAGCAGAAGAGGCCACTTCACATCATCTCCATTCATCAAGGAGAAGACATGTGGGAAGCACCGGAGGTGAGTCAATTCAGAGAAGGACCCTTAGAACATGGAACCCTCAGGACTTCATCAGCAGAAAGAAAGTAGGGGACATTATAGGAAAGAGAAGACATATAAAAAGCAGAAAACCCAAGTGGAATCGGATGCCTTTTTTCTCCCAGAAGGGAGAAGCTTCAACATCAGGGATGACCTTATCAAGCCTCCTCATTCTGTTATGAAACAGGAGACCTGACATTTGCTAATAAAAGGATTAGAGTATTGATAACAAACTGAAAAAAAGAAGAAGCCTCCACCAAGATGAAGAAATGTATGTTCCCTGCATGTAATAACTTTCCCATCTTTTTGTCTTATTTATTGACCTCTTGCCCACATACAGAAAATTTCATTAATTTGCATTCACTAATGCATGTTCTCTTTTTCTCTTATTGAAAATAGATCTTTCTATCATACAATATATCCTGATTACAGTTTCCCTCCCTCTACTCCCAGTTTCTTCTCATCTCTTCTCCTATCCGAATCTATCCCCTTTCTGTCTCTCATTAGCAAATAAATAGGTTTCTATGTGATAATAATAAAATAGAGTAAAATATAAGATAAAGCAAAAACTAACACATTAGAATTGGACAAAGCAAAGCTGGACGGTGGTGGCACACACCTTTAATCCCAGCACTTGGGAGGCAGAGGCAAGTGATCTCTGAGTTCGAGGCCAGCCTAGGCTACAGCGTGAGTTCCAGGCTCCAAAGCTACATAGAGAGAAACCCTGTCTCAAAAAACCAAAGAAAGAGAGAGAGAGAGAGAGAGAGAGAGAGAGAGAGAGAGAGAGAGAGAGAGAGAGAAGAAAAAAAAGAAAATAGAGATCAGAATTGTACAAAACAAACAAACAGGAAAAAAAAGAGCCCAAGTGAAGGCACAGGAAACAGAGACCCACTCATTCACACACTCGTGAATCCCATAAAAACACGAAGCTAGAAGTCATTAAACATTTGTAAAGGACACTCTTTCCACCTCCTCTTTTGCTGGGTTTCCTGAGCTCTGAGTCAGAGGATTGGATATAGACATCCCCTTTAGGGCTGAGTGTTCCAAGGTCTCTTATTGGTTTCTATATTTGGTCCCATCTGCTGCAGCTGGAAGCTTCTCTGAGGAGGGCTGAGCAAGGTAGCTGACCTATGAGTACCGCAGAATGTCATTAGGAGACATTTTATTGCTACATCTTTGCTTTGTTTTGTTTTTAGAACAATAGTGTTGGATTTTACACCAGGTCCCTGGGCTACCTAGATTTTTCTTTATGTAGCTGTCCAGTTTGACCAGTACCATTTGTTGAAGATGCTGTCTTCTTTCCAATGAGTATTTCTGGCTTCTTTGTCAAAAACCAAGTGTCTACAGGTGTGTGGATTTATGTCTGGGTCTTCAGTTAGATTCCATTGATTAATGTATCTCTTTTTGTGCCAATACCATGCAGTTTTGATTACTATGGCTCTGTAGTGGAATTGGAGGTTGGGATGGTAATACTTTCAAGCCGTTCTTTTATTATTTAGGATTGCTTTAGCTATCAGTGTGTGTGTGTGTGTGTGTGTGTGTGTGTGTGTGTGTGTGTGTGTGTGCATGGAGATCTTTCATCTTCTGATACCTTCTTCAATTTCTTTCTTCAATGTCTTAAAGTTTTTATCAAGTGAAAGGAAGTTTTTCACTTGCTTCATTAGAGTCAAGATATTTTATATTATTTGAGGCTATTGTGAAAGGTGTCATTTCCCTGATTTCTCAGTCATTTATATATAGGAGGGCTACTGATTTTTATGAGTTAATTTTGTATTCAGCTATTTTGCTGAAAGTGTTTATCTGCTGTAGGAGTTTCCCAGTGGAATGTTTAGGATCACTTATGCATACTATCAGATCATCTGAAAATGACTTTTTCCTTTCAAATTTGTAATCTTTTAATCTCTTCCAGTTAGTTGTCTTATTGCTCTAGCTAAGACTTAAAATACTATGTTGAGTAGGTATGGAGAGAGTGGGAAACCTTGCCTTGTTCTTGATTTTAGAGGAATTACTTGGAATGTCTCCATTTAAGTTGATGTTGGCTGTGGGCTTGCAGTAAATTGCCTTTATTATGTCAAGGTATGCCTCTTGTATCCCTAATCTCTCCAAGACTTTTCTCATAAAGGAGTGTTGGATTTTGTCAAGGCCTTTTCTGCATTTAATGATATGGTCATGTGGTTTTGTCTCACTGTTTATATGGTGGATCACATTTATCAGTCTACACATGTTGAACCATCCCTGCATCTCTGGGATGAAGCCTACTTGATCATGGTGGATGATCTTTTTAATGTGTTCTTGGATTTGGTTTGCAAGCATTTTAATGAGAATTTTTGTATCTATGTTCATAAGGTAAATTGGTTTGTAATTCTCTTGTTTGTTGGTTCTTTATGTAGTTTGAGATCAGGATTACAGTGCCCTAATAAAACAGACTGGGTAATGTTCTATATGTTTCTATTCTTATTCTGTAGAATAATTTGAAGAGTTTTGGCATTGACTCTTCTTTGAAAGTCTGGTAGAATTCCTGGGGTGTTTGTTTGTTTGTTTGTTTGTTTGTTTGTTTGTTTTTGGTTAGGAGACTTTTAATGACTACTTATATTTCACTAGGTGTTATAGGTCTACTTAAATTGCTTGTCTGACCTTGATTTAATTTTGGTAAAGTGGTATACATTGAGAAAATTATCCATTTCTTTTAGATTTTCTGATTTGGTGGGGTACAGGTTTTTTTTAATTATGTCCTTATGATTCTCTTGATTTCCTTAGTGTCTTTTGTTATGGCCCCTTTTCATTTCTAAGTTTGTTATTTTGGATATTCTTTATCTGCCTTTTAGTTCATCTGGATAAGGGTTTGTTAGTCTTACTGATTTTGTCAAAGAACCAACTCTGTGTTTCCTTGGTTCATTGTATTGACTTTTGTTGTTTCTATTTTATTGATTTCAGTCCTAGGTTTGATTATTTCTTGATGTCTACTCCTTTTGGGTGTGATTTCTTTCTTTTGTTCTTTTAGGTGTACTGTTAAATTACTAGTATGAGATCTCTCCAGGGGTTTTTTGTTTGTTTTTGTTTGTTTGTTTGTTTTGTGTTTTTTTTTCTACATAGATACTTAGTGCTATAAACTTGACTCTTAGAACCTCCTTCATTCTGTACCATAAGTTTGGATATGTTGTGTATTCATATTCAGTCCATTCTAGAAAGTTTTAAATTTCTTTATTCACTCATTTTTTTTCATTCAATGGAGTGTTGTTCAGTTTTCTTGAGTTTGTAAGCTTTCTGTTGTTTCTGTTAATGATATCCAGTTTTAATCTGTGTTGGTCAGATAGGTTGCAGGGTATTATTTCAATTTTCTTATATCTCTTGAGACTTGCTTTGTGTCCAAGTATGTGGTCAATTTTGGAAAAAGTTTAATTAGGTACTGAGAAGAAGGTATATTCTTTTGTGTTTGAGTGAAATGTTCTGTAAATATCTGTTGGGTCCATTTAATTTATAACACCTGTTAGCTCCCACATTTCTCTGTTTAGTTTTTGTCTGGATGGTCTGTCTATTCGTGAGAGTTGGATACTGAAGTCTTCCACTATCAGTGTGTGAGGGTCAATATGTGATTTCAGCTGCAGTAGTGTTTCTTATGTTTGATGTTAGGATGTTAAGACCTACAGTGTGTTCTTGACGGATTTTCTTTTTCTTTTAATATTTATGTGGTGTCCTTCCTTATCTCTTCTGATTAAAGTCTGTTTTGTCCAATATTAAAATTATACCAGATTGCTTCTTAGGTCCATTTGCTTAAAACATTTTTTCCGTTCTTTTACCCAGAGGAGATATCTATCCTTGATGTTAAGATGTGTTTCATGGATGCAACAGAAAGATGGATTCTGTTTTCACATCTATTCTGTTAGTTTGTAATTTTTTATTGGGGAACTGAAACCAGTGATGTTAAGAGATATCAATGAGCAGTGTTTGTTGATTGTTTTGTTATTTTGTCGTTGTGGTGATATGTATGTGTATATTTGCGTGTGTGTGCGATGTATTTTCTCTTCTTTGATTTGCTGGTCTGGGATTATTTATTCCATGTGTTTTCTTGGGTGTGTTTAACCTCTTTAGGTTGGAGTTTTCCTTCTAGCATCTTCTACAGGGCTGGATTTGTAGATAGGTATTACTTAAAGTTGGTTTTATCGTGAAATGTTTTATTTTATCCATCTATTGTGATTGAAAATTTTGATGCATATGGTTATCTAGGCTGGCATCTCTGGTCTCTTAGAGTCTGTAGAACATCTGTCCAGGCCCTCTGTCTTTCAGAGTTCATCAAGAAGACAGGTGTTGTTCTAATAGGTCTACCTTTATATATTACTTGGTCTTTTCCTCCTTGAAACTTTCAATATTCTTTCTTTATTCTGTACATTTACGTTTTTGATTCTTATGTGACAAGGGAATTTTTTCTGGTCCTGCCTATTTAATGTTCTGTAGGCTTCTTGTATGTTGATAAGCATCTCTTTTTTAAGTTAGGGATTAAGTTAAGTTCTTATGATTTTTGTTGAAAATATTTTCTGTTCTTTGACCTGGGTTTCTTCTCCTTCCTCTATTCCTGTTATTCTTAGATTTAGTCTTTTCTTAGTGTTTTCCCAATTTCCTGGTGTTTTGTATCAAGAATTTCTTACATTTAACATTTTCTTTGAAGTATCCATTACTTTTATAGTATCTTCAATGTATTTTGTATTCCATCTCTTGTATTCTGTTGTTAAGTCTTGCCTCTGAGAGGTTCCTGCATTTTGTAGTTCCATACTTCCCTCAGTTTGGGTTTTCTTTATTGCTTCTATTTCCACTTTCATGACTTGAACTGTTGTATTCGTTTCCTTACACTATTTATGTTTTCACAGATTTCTTCAAGAAATTTATTCATTTCCTCTTTAAGGACCCCTATCATGTTCATACAGGCTGTTTCATGGTCTTTGTCATGTGCTCCAGCTACCTTGCAATTCTCCGGGCCTACTTGCTGTGGATATCGCTCTGTATAAATAAATGCTGATTGGCCAGTAGCCAGGCAGGAAGTATAGGCGGGACAAGCAGAGAAGAGAATTCTGGGAAGTGGAAGGCTGAGGAGAGAGATGCTGCCAGCCGCCACCATGAGAAGATGTTAAGATACCGGTAAGCCACGAGCCACGTGGCAACTTATAGATTAGTAGAAATGGGTTAATTTAAGATATAAGAATTGGATAACAAGAAGCCTGCCATGGCCATACAGTTTATAAGTAACATAAGTCTCTGTGTGTTTACCTGGTTGGGTCTGAGCAGCTGTGGAACTGGCAGGTGAGAGAGATTTGTCCTGACTGTGGGCCAGGCAGGACTGGAGAAAACTTCAGCTACACCTACTGTGGTAGGTTGCTGGGCTCTAGTGGAGACAGACTGTCCTGGCTCTTACTGATATGTTTTTTGTTGTTGTTGTTGTTGTTTTTTGCTGGCATCTAGGCATCAGGGGTTGGGAAGATTGTAGTTCTAGGTGCTGATATCTGGTCTTGTCTTTGTTGGTGCATGCTTTGCTCCTTGGTTTCTGTTGCCCTCTCTGGGTCTTAGGGGAGTGTGGTATCCATATGTCGCCTGTTAGTAAATTCTCTTGGAATCCTGATAGGTGTGGCCACTGGTGGTTCCAGGTAAAAGGTTTTCCTAGGTATTGGGAGCTGACAGTTAGGGCTGGGGATACGGTAGGAAGGGGGCTGATGGAGTTCACATGGGGGGAGGAAAGCAGGGTGTTCCACCAGGATCTGCTTAGTCCCCTGGGAATGGGGACCAAGAGTGAGGAAAGACCACAACAGGTAGTCGGCTACAGAGCTGAGGATGAGACCAGGGATTTGGAGGAAAGAAGAGAGAGGTCAAGATCTGCAATTAGCCTACCTGCTTCCCTGGCCTGAGTGGCCTGTGGGTTTCCAGGGAGTGCTTGCTGGAGTTGGGGGCTGGGATAAAGCAGTGAGACGTTTGAAGGGAAAGATCTGTGTTTGACACTGGAGCTGGAGGTGTGCAGGGGGCTAAGGGCTGAAGCAGATGGTCAGCTGCAGAGCTGAAGATGAGAGTGGGGCATTGGATTTGGAGGAATGGGGGGTGAGGTGGAGATCTGCTGTTAGCCTACCTGCTTCCCTGGCCAAAGTGTGCATAATCTTAATTTAAATCTGATCCTTAAGATCAAAGGGTATTAAAATAGTTATTTATGAATATTCCATTGCCCAAAAAGTTACACCTTCAAACAAAATCTTTAAAATGGTACCTTCAAACTACTACAGTTTCTATGATCTTTCTCCTTACAACCTTTAGGAAAACACCTGATGAAGTTAAGGAGAACTGACTGCCCGTATCTACCATGCTCTGCAAGGCTGGCCTTTTCTTCCTCCTCTTTCTGACAGAACCTGTTATACTACAAATGAAGAGCACTTTCTTTGTGCATCCAGCAATACACAATACAAAAAAAAAAATTTTTTTTAAGATGTTAGAGATGGCACTCTAACATCTCTGCATCTCTTATTACATATTGTTTTACATCTAAGGTACCAAGTTGGCTTATTCGTTTTCTCATCTTACAACTTGTGTGCTGCTGCTGCTGCTTCTGCATTTTGTGGAGGGTTTTTTTTTTTTCAAATCCATTAGCTATCTTAATGGAATTCTACTTTAAACTTCAAAATATCTGTCATCAGTTAGTGGTTTCTATCCCTCCTGCTATGTCAAATGTGTAGATAAGACTGAGATAGATGAAGCAAAGGCGTAAATAAGAGCCCTTGGCAACACATCAATTTACATGCATACAGGTTTGCCATGGTCCACACACACACACACACCCCACCTCTCCACCCCCCAGTCTGGTGTAGAGCCCTCTGGGCTTTTTAACTTCATTTCTCACAAGACTGCACAGGGGAGCGGGTGCTCTGGCTGACACCCATTCATTCCTTACTATTCGGAAAACAGAAAGACAAAACCAAAGAAAATACGTGAGTCTTAATGTAGTAACTGGTCAGTGTTTTCTAAAATGATGGTGACTTATTGCTGGAGGTGTTGTTCAATAAAGGAAGGAGAATGGCCAGGCATGCTTTCATTGTCTGCCTCCATGCCTGATCCTCTCCAGTAGAACATTAAGTATGAAAAGCGAAATTAGCTTCCTAAATTAACAATCGTCTTCCTCCAGTAATCTCAGGAAGGTAACCAAAGGTTGAAGGAGTCAGAAGGAGGGACAGAGTCTCAGAAATGGAACTGTAGACTTTCACATGTTAACATTTAAGCAAGCAATTCTTAAAGTGCTTCTCACTGCTCGGTTAAAAATAAACTTACAAAAGCAGTGTGGGGCCTTAAGCTGACTGCAAAACTCAGCTAAAAAGGAAAAGTGACAGGAAAAGATGGCAGCTTTCCTTCATTCTTGGCCCAGATCTAGCAGGTGAACTCATGGTAATGGCGATGGCTAGCTTTCCTGTCTCACGTGCATCCTGAGCTTGGGGCCACAGAGAACAGCTTTTCATCGACTGCAAAATAAAAGTAAATAGTAACAGACACAGTTCATGATCTCTTCCTTCGTGGCCCAAGGAGGTGGACTTTTCACGGCTATGCATCACGTGATCCCAGGAGGAACACAATGTTCACGCCCACTCCAAAGCCTCACTGAACAGAGACTCAAGTTTCTTTAGTTTCTCCTGGTTGTCCTCCACTGTCTGTTCTTACGAGACACACTGTCCTTTCCTCACACTGCCTTTTTCACAAGTTCCCTTCCCCTCTCTTCTGGTCTCCACTGCGTTCTTTTTCTGGGGAGATCCTGATGGAGAGGTATCCCTAACCTCAGGACTCTTCACCCAAGGATGGAGAGGACTTTCCAGGTCCCTGGAATCAATGTCATTCTCTTACAGCCTTCAAGCTTTGGGATTCCTTTGCACTTCTGGGAAAAAACAATAAGGAAAATGTTTTGCAGGTTTTAGGATTAATTTAGCAATTACTTAAGTCTTGATTAAGATTAATATCAGTCAGGAATAGCCAAGTGTTCTTAACTATAAGACAGAAAGTTCTATTATCCGCCTAAATACCATCACTTACCAAGGGTTCATGCCAAAGCCATAGAAGTAATCCCTGATTTCTTTCTTTGGATATTTCACACATAATCAGTAAATCCTAATGGTTCTAAAACTGTGCGTTCTCTACTACTAACCATGGCTACCTTGTGGACAATTGCAGATCCTAATGGATCTCTGTGCTTTCACAGTTTATTTTCCAACAGTGATGGCGGACGCAGGGCTAGGCCACTCACCCCTTAAAAGCCAGTTCTCAGGAGAGGACAGCTCTGAGTTGCAGAGGGCTCTTTCTAAAGAAGAAAGGGAAGAAAAGGGAGACAGTGGGGAAGAAGGCAACGTGTCGAGTGGGTCTTAATGATCCAGGGAGTCTGTCTTCTTTGGGTCTGGCTCTTTGGGTCCTCTCCCCTTGACAAGACATTTCAATCGACATTACCTACTATTGCATAACCTACCTCACAAAGGAATGGCCATTGCTATTCCAGCAGTCAACATGATGATGTGAAAACATGAATCTGACCACTTTTCCCCCTCAGTACTCATACTCAGTTCTCCATTCACCCCAGATGGCTCTCGTGCTCTACCAGACTATATGGGATCTGATCCTTGATCAGATTTTTGTTTCCGCTCTAACTATTACCTGATAATAGCCAGACCAAGAGGGAAGGGGGGGGTGTAAATTATTTAATATGCACAGGGGCCAAAATCTGAAACTCAAAGAGTCAGATCTGATATTTGAAACTTAAATGTCCTCTTCTTGGGAAAAGGGGCGGGGTGAGGGCATACTGTGAGTACCATTAAAGGATGACAAATGATTCTCAGGAGAAACAGATGAGTCCCCAAAAAAGAGACAGTGGCCTGGGATAAAATCCTCTCAGCTCTGGGATAGTTGACAGCCTCGGGTGACTGGAGGCTCCCGGTGGGGGAGGGGCAGAACTTCACTGTCACCCTGATTCCCACTAGGCAGATACAGTCTCCCAGGCAATCTCTGATAACTGCCCTCAGAAGACCAGGTGAAAGTCTGCCTAGACATGGAGACAAACCTTGGTCTCTTCTCTGGTGGTTAATCTTTCCTGTTTGGTGACAAAGTTCCCAGGGAGGGAGTTGAAGATAAATTTTTCATCTTTTGAAAGAAATCTCAGCTGGATCTTAAAAGTAAAATCCTTTGGAGAGAGCCCTCTTCCGTGTTTGTGGGGGAAGAAGGTTAAGAAGGTCTGATTTTCATGCAGCCTCTAAGATCTTCTGGTTTCTTTTAATCTTTAGTTCCAAAATGCTTAGCATGCCAAGCACCGTGGAGCATTGTTTCCTGAGCCCCAACATCACACACACACACACACACACACACACACACACACACACACACACACCTTAGTTTCTGTCTCCACAGCTACATACTTACCTTTCATTGAGTTCAAGGTCTTGGTCCTTTTTCTTCTAACTTTGCTGTTTATATATTGTAGAATATATGTAGGTGTTCATTAAATGGTTGTTACTTAGGTAGATGGTTATTTCTTTATGCTAATTTACAGGTCCACCAACTGGTATACATAATTAGCTTATTGTAAACATTTATGTATCTATATATCTCTTGTAAGATGTAGATATATATCTTATGTATTTTCTCACCTCCTCCTATTGTGGTTTTTTTTTTTTTTTTAAATCTTTACCATTTCTCAGAGGTGGAGAATTCAGACTTGGCAAATCAAGACATTAAAAACAACAATGCAAGAAAACTAAAAAAAAAAAAGAAAAGAAAGAAAGAAAATTTTTTACTTTTGAAATCTGAGAATTTCATTGGCATATCCATTAAGTTTGGGAAAATAATCAGGAAGTAGTAAAGCACAGAAAAATAATCTATGTAGATGTTTGCATGACATAAAGATTTGGAGGCTGTTAACATTTGTTTCTCTAGCCACATGCTAAGTCACTACCACGAACAGAGAAATAATTTTCCCTCTTTCTGAGTTCGTTTTCGAAACTGATCCCTATAATAAAACACAGGTTGGAGAGGGAAAAACATAGCATGTATATCTTGTGTGTATCCATGCAATACCTAGAGAATGAGAGAGCCTACAAGAAATGGCTTTGAATTCAGACCTAAGTACCATCTTCAAATAAGCAAAGAAAGGCTTAGAGAGGTCGCAGGAGTGACCAAGAAAAACAGAGTAAATAAGGGTAATATTAAAGCTGGCTTTCCCATTAAGAGCCTCTAGAGATTTAGAGTTCTTCTCTTCCTGGCACAGAGAAAGAGACACCCTTATAAGCAGACTTTCCTTTATAGGTGTACACTGCCCTTAAAAATACAGCAATTTCTAATTCTCTGAGCCTCTCCTCTGGCTTCTTCTCAAAATAATCCTTATGCCAAAGAGACATCTAAGAGGAGGCATCCCTGATCCCCCCCCCAATGCATTTAAATAAATAAATAAAGCAGATTTATTTACCTGTTTCTTGGCAGTTTTGAGCATAACGTGATGCTTTTATGGCATCCTATAACTTACATACACAGAATGATGCCATCCTCTTACAGTGTCAGACTTTAAAGAAGATAATCCTAACAGCGAGCATGCTCAGCTTCAGAGCCTACAAAATGGTAGAGCAGTAAGAACAGCAGCTCCAGGTCCAGGCAGCCCTTGTGTGGATCGGTGTTCTCAGCTTTATCAATTGAACAGCCAGAGGCACCTTGTTTCCCTAAGCCCTGGCTTTGTTTTATAATTGAGATTATCATAAGACTGCACTTAGAGGAAGGGAAGCATGTCTCGGGGGAGGAGTGGTGATATGTGTTTAACAAAGGATGTCAGTTCAGATTCTGTGTGTGTGTGTGTGTGTGTGTGTGTGTGTGTGTGTGTGTGTGTGTGTGTTCCGATAAGCTGAAATATTTTTAAATGTAACAGTCTAGTTTAAACATTGTTTAAACAAACACTTCCCAAAGCCAAGTGTTGCTGTGCATATCCTTATCCCAGCACTCACTGAGGCAGAGGCAGGTAGATCTCTGTAAATTCCTTCCTGCCTGGTCTACAAAGTAACTTTCAGGAGAGCCAGGGCTACACTGAGAAGCCCTGTCTGAAAAAATAAACAGCAACAAACACTTCACAAAGAAAACATATAATTAGTTAATAAAATATGTAAAGGTGCTCAATATTACTACTCAGTGGTGAAATAAATACAAATCAGTACTGCAGTAAAAATACTAACTCACCTCCGCCAAATTGCTAAAATCAGATGTGATGATGATATGATATCACTGGGACAGTGAGGCTCGGAAAGATCTCAGGACAGGAAACTGAGAGCTCTACCCAGTGTTCTTGTCACTGTGGGAGAAAAAAATCCCGAGAGACAACAAAGTAAGGACTGGGAGAGATTTACTATACAGTGGAAGGACACACTCAAGGAATAAAATGACAAATTCCCAGATTGCTTCATCTGTCAGCACATCCCCACCCTTGCTTAATGGAGGGGAGCATTCCTTAGGAACTGAGATGCAGGAAAGGTAGAGAACTCCCAGATGAGTTGGAGACTCCCTGAAATAAGGACTATTCCCCTTTCTGTCCTTTTTAATGTTGGTTTTTCAGATGTGGCATGAGTATAACCAATCCATAATGCTAATGTAGGGACAGAGTTTATTAAAGAAGACAAGGAAGAGTTGGCAGCTGTCTTGGCAGCCATGGTGGTCCTAGCCAGTTCTAGCAAGGTCTCATTTTTTCACATTGTTTCAGCCCCCTCCACCACCACCCCCCAGCACCCTGCTGCCCTACAGCTCTCCTGTGCCATTAGCCTTTCGCAACATGCACTCTCCTCTTCCTAGCCTACCTCAGCACCTGGTCCTAGAGAGAATGCAGGAAGACTAGGGTTCTCCTGTGTTCTTGATAAGAAGATAAATTGGTACAATTATTTTTGGAAAACTGTTTTCAGAACCTACTAAAGGTAGAGAGATGAGTGTCCTATGGCCCAGAGATTCTACTATTTTTCCTACTGACTACAAATTAGTATTTGTGTTTATAAGAGAACATAATGCTCATAGTGGCATTATTCAAAATAGGCAAAACTGAAAACATTCCAAATGTTCATCATTCTCCAAAAGATAAACTATAGTGTGGTCACATGTTGTGGGACATTACTTGGCAGTGAGGAAAAACCTTCTCTATGTAACAGCACAGAAATGTGCATTGTATGATTCCATGCATATGAAGTTTTAAAATAGTTACTTATATAATTTGATAGAGGCAAGAATAGTGGTTACCTTTGGGAGTTCTTAATTGATTAGGAGTTCAAACAAACCTTCTGTATCTGCCTACATAAATGTACAGATGTGGCCGGGCGGTGGTGGCACACACCTTTAATCCCAGCACTCGGAAGGCAGAGGCAGGCAGATGTCTGTGAGTTTGAGGCCAGCCTGATCTACAAGGTGAGTTCCAGGAAAGGCGCAAAGCTACACAGAGAAAAAAAAAAAAAGTACAGATGTATTAAAATACATGTACTTTATGCTCTGTAGAGATTTTGCAAAAGAAACTCAGACTGAACATAAAAGTAGAGGTAAACGGTTTCTCCCTCATTGGAATTTGTGTAAAATACGTGATATACAACTTTTGGTGAACTCGTGGGTAGCTTTAACTTGTTAAATGTCATCTGACCTTATTTTCGAAATTTTTATAGTATATTGAAAACAATAGTAGTCCAGTCCCTATTTGTTTCCTCCAGAGTCCATGGAAGAATCTGACAACCAGCTGAGGATCTGAACTTAGAGCTATTGAAAAGAATCGAAGCACACTGAGTCCTTTAGTCCATTCACTCTATTCTTCTAAGTCAATTCTGTCCACACAGCTTCTTTTCTGTTCTCATACTCAGCTCCTCTCTGTCCCTTCTTCTGCTGTTCTCTCACTGTTTTCTTCTCTTAGTCCTTCCCCTTCGTTCCCCACCCCACCCCACCCCCACCCACACACCCACACCCCCCCACACCCCCGCCCAAGCATCTCTACATCCATTCATTAACAACTCCTTAGTAAAAACTACAAAGTAAACTCACAAGGACAAGTATTCTGGTAAGAGTCACACTTGGCAAAGACTTGGTCAGCTTAACTGGTGACTGACAGCAGCTGTAGGTGGTAAAAAGTTCTGCCTATCTCTTAAAGGGATAGCTACAAGGGTTACAAGAGAAGACATTTACCAATGAGAGATTTAAGGAAAAGTCAAAGAATAAGTGTACCATTTTATGTGATTAATAATATCCAGACATGGTTAGTCAGTTAACAGCCTTTTTCTGTTAATCACCTGAATCTCAGGACATATACATAATTAGTCTACTGAGCCTAAAATCTTATATTAAAAACTGGTGTAGAAATAAATACAAAGTGTTAATTGTTTTTTGAATCCGAGTGGGGAGGTGCTGGTGGAGGAAGCTTAGGGCAACATAGGTGCTGTTGATTCCTTGAAGGACTAAGATATACCAGGGCCAGACACCTGCACAGTAACTTCTAGTTTGCTATAATTCTTCTGAAGGGTTTTGATCCAACAAGGCCAGGCACCTGCAATTCCACTCTGTGGAAGTTCTATGAGGACACTTTGGCCAATTTTGTCTTGTCAGCGGCTAAGGATGGAGAGTAAGACCTCTAAGTGTCTACAGGCCACATGGAACAATAGACCTAGTTATGAAGCATATTTTAATATGTTTCTATTCATAAAAATTGTACAGTTAAATAAGAAACCATCTTCTAGACTATCCATAATTTATGTGTGCCCATATGATTGAGATGTAATCATGAGATTAGTTGTACACATTACATGGAAATGCACTGTAAGTGGGGAGAATCATAGCTGTTATTGCACAAGAAGTTTACAACAAGAGACAGCCAATTATTCCAAAGGCAGTAATTCCATAACACCTTGTATGTATGGTTTCCTCCAACAGAACCCTTGGTTCTGATAGGTTGACCTTCTGAATACTAGTTATCACCTGCTGTATACTCCCATGGTCTTTTGCTACTGAAAGGGAAAAATCAGTAGCCATCTTGAGAGATACTTCCCCCTCCCCTCCTCCAAAGGTATTTGCTGACCAGCAGTTTTAGAAGTGACCAGAAGTTGAACTTATAAGGCTGGGACAATAAATCTATATATCCTGGACTTGGCAAAACAAGATATGGGGAGTAATGGGCTCAACTGGCCAGAAATTGAACTTCTAAGAGAGTAGGACTGGAGCAATAAATCTGAATGTATATATCCTGGGTTCAACAAAAGCAGGACATAGGGAGTAAAAAATTTATGTCTCTGTAGATACCCTGAATCCTGTTAGCCATCAGTAACCCCATTCTTATAGTTCAGCCAGTAACTTCAAAGAACTACCTCACCCCTAACCCCCTCATCCAATCCCAAGCTGCATGTAAACCTTTCCTATATAAACCCCTTAAAGTGAGTGCTCAGGGCGTCCTCCTCCACCCGCTGTGTCGGATGTTGGACCAAGCTTGCTTGTTTTGTTATTAAAAACCTCTGTGTGCGTGCTTGCATCAGATATTGGCTCTGTGGTGGTCTTGCTTGGGGGTCTTGAGAACCTGGGCACAACACTACCAGTAGCTCTCAATAATAGTAAACATAGATTTGTTAATATAAAAATACATATATTATTCAACCATTGAAACCTAGTTAGAAAAAAATGTTATCACATTAATAAAATCAAATTCAAGAGTAATCTTTCAAATAGAATAATAAAAATTTGGTGGGGCTTTCAAATTTCTAAATCAAAATTTAAGACAAACATCATAAAGTAAAAAATTTTGTTTTAATTAAGAAACATATATGTATGGGTTTTCCATCTACCCAAATCCATTTCTTAGCACTATATCCAGAAACTTCTGTCTTCTATGTTAGTACATTAGCCCTCCAAGGTACCATTTATGAAATACAGTATTAACTTTGAACAAGGTGAACTTATTTGTGTGAAGTTTCTGGAGTGGAAAATAAGGATGACAAGTATTGATGGCTGACTTTATGTGGTTCATCAGCTGGATATAAACAAGTCCCCCAGCGAAGAGTCCTTAAGTGTTTGGAGCTTGGGAAGGGGGTGAGAGGTCCAGTAGCTTCAAAGTCCTGCAGCATAAAACCTTACAAGGAGTGTGTGAGTAGACAGGAAATAATTATGACAGTCAGAAGGCCTGCTAATTAACATTAGGCAGGGGAATACTTGAAAATGGAATTTACATTAACTCCAAGTTCCAGATGACACGCATCTTTATTAAAGGAAACAGAAGTAAACAGAACATTAATTAAACCTTCAAATCCATTTTAAAACTCAGGTTTTAAAAATGTCACTTAACAAAGAGAAATAACATAGTAGATTGGGATATCAAGCCGCTGAGAGGGGAGACAATAAAATTAGTCCCTGCTGTTCTTAAGTTCACACATCCTGGGAGAATGCCATAATTTAAATATGTAAATGCAGCATTGATTTTCTTGATTTTAGAGTTTGTTTTTTTATTGACTAGCAGGTATCAATCTCACAACAGAATCCTCTGACTATGTTGAGTTCATTTATATATTTCCAAAGTCAAAATTCTTCCTCATGTTCCAAAATATTGATTCTAGCCTATCCCATGGAAAACAATAGTTTATCTAAATCCTAAATCACGCTGAAGTTGAATATACTATGCATCTCAGTCTGCTGTTAAAAGGGAGGCTTCTGGAGCTTATGCAGGGATGCTTGGCTCAGTCTAGGAGGAGGGGATTGGACTTGCCTGGACTGAGTCTACCAAGTTGATCGCAGTCCTCGGGGGAGGCTTTGCCCTGGAAGAGGTGGGAATGGGGAGTGGGCTGGAGTAAGGGGAGGGAGTGGGAGGGGGGAGAACAGGGGAACCCGTGGCTGATATGTAGAACTGAATGGTATTGTAAAATAAAATAAAAGGGGGGGGGAAAGGAGGTTTCTGTCCTCCATATACATTTCAATGGAATTGAGAGTCTCTGCCTCTGGGCTCAATTGACCTTTACAGCAATATTTCCCTTAACATTGACTGTCAGTCTTGTACTCAGCAACCAGGTTGAGACCCAAAGATGTTTTAACCCCCTACCTATGCCCTTGCGTGCTGGCTGATAGCCATCCATTTTCTACTCCGTTTCACCCTCATTCTATGCTTATCTAAATCTGACCTTCAAAATTCCCAAATGCCACTTCCTTAATGAAAACATGCTCCTTTCTTCCCAAGCAGAAGTAACCATGTCGGCTCTGTGCTCCTGTGCCTCTCACTAGGTCCCACCATAAGATAGGACCTCTGAGTGGCCATCTCATTCCCTCTAACTTTATCTCTATCCCTCCTCCTCTTCACATCTGTACCTGGTTTGCTTACCGTTCTCTTCAGTGTCTAGCACCTTGTCAGCCATTAACAGGATGTCAACATGCATTTGTTAGTGAATGAATTAACAATTGAAAAAGGAAATTGCTTAGTTTTTTCTTAAAGAAATAAGTATAGAAAGAAAAAAAATGTATATTTTATACACCTTATTGTAACGTAAAGCAGTGATTATTGAGCATAATGTACAGTACCTTCACTTAAGAAAAATAAATGGCAGGCTGATTTCTCTCTCTCTCTCTCTCTGTGTGTGTGTGTGTGTGTGTGTGTGTGTGTGTGTGTGTGTGTGAAAATAAAACAAAAAAGGGAGGTGAAAATGATCTAAATACTACACTTGTGTATGAAATTCTCAAAAACTTAAATTCAAAAAAAGAAAAAAAAAGTCTTAAAACTAAACAGCAGCTAGCTCATATGTAGGATGGCTTTTGTGTACATCTGTAATATTAATGATGATATATTAAGTCGCTTCTCCTTTTTGAAAAAAGATTGGTATACCACATGAAGACCAGGTATGGGAAACATGACACTCATTTATGAAGTTCAGTTTCCTTACTTTTAAATGAGAAAAAAAAAATACTTTCAGCTTTACCTATCCCACAAATTTGTTATAAGAGAATAATGTTAGTAGTACTTCTTAGCTACAAAGTTTGACATAAACATACAGGTGCATGGGGAACATTAATATCAGGAACCTAACATGGTAACATCAGGAAGAGTGAGTGAGTAGACCACTGGTTCGCGGGTCAAATTCGTATGAAATAACAAATGAAATGATTGGAGCAGGAAGTAACCTGTGTGCAGTAACATGTCTCCATCACAAGAGCTGGGCAGCTCCCACAGCACCCTGGGAAGACTGACACATTCCTTTGCAGCTCATGAGTTCTCTTAGACTCCCTATAAGAGAAGCTTGCAGATGAAGGAGTTCAAATCTCAACCATGAGTCTCCACCTTGATTTACTCTTACAAATTAGGAGTAATAATAATCTTCCTCTCATTTTTACAAAAGTCGCAGACTTTTCGCATCAAACTTCATCTCATCCTCAAGTTTGAATATATTTTCTGAAAGGGCATACAAAATGTAGAACCAGAAAATACAGCTCTTGGCTCCTCAGATCGGGGCCCTCTCAAGGGCACTCTTGCTTGTCCAGTCTTTCCATGTTAATCTTGACATGCACCCAACATGGAGGAAAGATGCAAAGTGGTGAATCCCCAGGTTAAGGAAGCTTTTAAAATCATTATAGTAAACACTGAAAGCTTTGGTTTGCCATGTGCAGAATTTTGTGAATAAACATAGAAACAGACAAATCAATTGGTGGCATCTAAGCCAATTGTATGCAGTCTTGAACTGCCTAGGACAATTAACAAATATGTTTTCCCATAGTCTTCCTCTCTTAAGGCAAGTTAGTTAGCCTTCTCTAGACATTTTCTAAGAGTGCCAACTCTACTAGAATTAAACATGAGATGGGTGTGCTGTTGCCCACGAGGCTCCAGCTTTTCTTCACAGGGGAGTCACTGAACAATGCCTTAGATTCATTCTATCAGTGTCGTTGTGACCCCTCACAGCCTGCTCAGGGCCCTTCAGGATAAGAAGCCTTCAGAAATTGTGTGATGAAAAATGTCAAGATGTCTTTAAATTATTTGACTAATACTCATGTTGTGAGTGTGGTTGATGTGATTATTGAAAACTTTTTATTCAGATGGGCAATAATTCATGAGCCTGAAGAATGGAACCTCCATGTTTTGGATAGAGTACATGGCCATTCAGAAAGCAGGGAAAACTTAACTAATCATAACCACAATTAACCATGTTTCTTCCCTTCCCTCTACCCAAGCACACAAAGGTAAAGTTTTGACTTGGTGTCAAAGTTAAATTTTAATGTCATACCCATGCCGTAACTAAGTCACAAGTAGTCAGCTGAAACCAGCGTGGGCTAATGACACATCTCATGTTGCCATCTTGCCTTGCCATCATACTGAAGAGTACCTGATTTTGTTATAGTAAAGCTTTTTATAGAGCGTGATTTATGACTCGGGGATTTCAGAAGAATCACCTATTTTAAGTGGGAGACCAAAGTCATGCTTCATAGATCACCATGATTGGGGGTTGATCTGATATGGAAGCTTATGGGGTGGGGTTTTATTTAAATCAAGCTCTACAAGCTAAAATCTGTGCTAAACTTAAAAAGAACCTACGGTGGTTTTCCTATTTGATATAGAAATCAAAGTCCTGCTTCTAATTCTGGCCTGTATGGGATGGGGAACTTTAATAACACCTCTCTGTGTCTTTCTTAGAAGACAAAGCGAAATTGAAAGCCGCCAGTTCCAGTCAGCCCTCAGGCTCTGAAGGAGGCTCCTTTCTCCTCAAGTCTGGAGCCACGCCCCTGCCCCCGGCGACCATCACTTCTCCCTCCAAGAGCACAAATGGCGCTCCGGGGTCTGTTGCTGAATCAGAAGAAGAAAAAGCCAAAAAATTACTCTATTGTTCACTATGCAAGGTGGCTGTGAACTCCCTGTCACAGCTGGAGGCACACAACACAGGTTAGCAGCTGCCTTTGCGGTCTAAACAGTGTTGAGAACCAAACCCAGTTCTTCTCACCAGAATATCACATCTGGTGCTTATACACCAAGTTTGTTCACTGTTCCCCGGCCCTGTCTCTGTCTCTCTCTCTCTCTGTCTCTCTCTCTCTCTCTCTCTCTCTCTCTCTCTCTCTTTAATTTAAAGGAGCAGTTTTAGGAAAGTGTGGTCATGATGACTGAAGAGTGCCAAGCAAAAGTAGTGTGGAGACAAAACATGTTCTTAATTTCATCAAAAAGCATCGAATACTTACCAAAAATCATTGTGATGAAATGACAGAAATATAGTCAAAGATTTTATATCAACTGGTCACTGCTATACACTGATGAGATAAAAATATATATAGAGAGAGAAACAACATAAAATTTATCAGTAATAAAATTCTGAATAACTTATAATAGCCCACTGTGATAGACAGTATTACTCAGACACTAAAATTAATGAAAAGAAAACATGTACCTGGGCTAGATGTGGTGGTGCATGCCCATAATTTTAACATTCAAGAGACTCAAGCAGGAGAATCACAAGGTTGAGGCTAGCATGGGCTACAAGGTAAGTTCAAGGCCAACCTGGGATATAGTAAGAGCCTATCTCAAATGAAACTAGAAAGGCGAGGAGGTGGTGGTGCATATCTTTAATCCCAATACTTGGGGGCAGAGCCCGGCAGATCTCT
Organism: Peromyscus leucopus; assembly: GCF_004664715.2. Lineage (NCBI taxonomy): Eukaryota > Metazoa > Chordata > Mammalia > Rodentia > Cricetidae > Peromyscus > Peromyscus leucopus. The sequence goes on along the minus strand of NC_051066.1, from coordinate 54,456,991 downwards.
GTGAGTTCGAGGCCAGCCTGGTCTACAGAGCGAGATCCAGGACAGGCACCAAAGCTACACAGAGAAACCCTGTCTCGGAAAAAAAAAAGAAGAAGAAGAAGAAGGAGGAGAGAGGAGGAGGAGGAGGAGGAGGAGGAGGAGGAGGAGGAGGAGAAGAAGAAGAAGAAGAGAAGAAGAAGAAGAAGAAGAAAGAAGAAGAAGAAGAAGAAGAAGAAGAAGAAGAAGAAGAAAAAAAGAAGAAAAAAAAAAAAAAAAAAAAAAAAAAAAAAAAAAAAAGAAAAGAAGAAAAAAAGAAAAGAAAAAGAAGAAGAAGAAGAAGAAGAAGAAGAAGAAGAAGAAGAAGAAGAAGAAGAAGAGGAAAGAAAGAAAACTAGAAAGGAAGAGAGGAAGTTGAGGGAAGGGGAAAAGAGAGAAGGGGAGGGAGAAAAAGTGATAGAAAACGAAAGAAGGGAAGAAAAATAAAGGGTTTCCTATAATTCCTTTTTATTTATTTGTTTGTTTATGTAGGTAGGGTCTGGCTTTGGACTTGCTGTGTAGTTGCTGGTAACCTTGAACTTCTGCCTCTGCCTTCCAAGTACTGGGATTACAGGCATAAGCCACCACACCAAGATAATGAAGTGCTGGGATCAGACCCAGGTCTTCTTCACACATGCGAGGCAAAAGCTCCACTAACTGAACTACATCTCCAGCCCTGCCCCCAGTCCTTAAATAGCTACTAAACATATACCTCTTTCTTTCTAGGATCTAAACATAAGACCATGGTTGAGGCTCGTAATGGAGCTGGTCCAATTAAGTCCTATCCAAGACCTGGGTCAAGATTAAAGATGCAAAATGGCAGTAAGGGTTCAGGACTCCAGAATAAGACGTTTCATTGTGAAATCTGTGATGTCCATGTTAACTCAGAAATTCAACTCAAACAGGTAAGGTAGCCCAAATAAGACATACTTACCCAGTTAAGTCATCTCTGTGTGTGGCTCCTCATCTAAAAATGATTCTCTGTGTGCTCGCTGTAAAATTTAACATGCAAGTGCTGTGTAGAAGAGAAGGTCATTACCCAGTATCTGAGCCGGAACTTCCTACCTCTCAGCTTCCAGCCCAGGAGCCAAAGATAGACAGATGGGCACAAAAGCTACCAAGAGCATGCGATGCATCATTAGCCAAGGGTCAGTGACATGTGACGTTTGTCTCCTAAACACTCAGGGTCTGGTCAAGGAAGACATTCTTGGTGGTGACCGACCATGACAGCTTGGGGAATCTAGTAAGACTGTAGAGAACATAGAGGGACAGGGGCATTGGACTGGAAGGAAAAGTCCTCTCCTCGAGGGGGAATGGAGAAATCAGCTATCATTATCTAGGAAGAAAAGCTTTCAGGAAGTCAGCTAATGCGCCTTACTTCTTTCAGCACATTTCAAGCCGAAGGCATAAAGACCGCGTGGCAGGAAAACCATTGAAGCCGAAATACAGCCCTTACAACAAGCTCCAGCGGAGCCCAAGCATTTTAGCTGTAAGTTCCCTTCGCACACCTGTTTGATGGGACAGCCTTGCTGGATTGAATGGTGGTCTTAAGGAGAGCCTCAGAACAGGTGGTCACTAGACTCCCAGGCATGAGTAATCAATCCATTGATTTTTTTTTTTCCTGTTTATCAATCATCTAATTGCTGGAGTGGGGATCTACTCCAGAGCTTCCTACCTACTTAATTTGTTTTTCTATCTATTTGTTTGTTTGTTTATCAATCATCAAATTGCTGGAGTGGGGATCTACTCCAGAGCTTCCTACCCACAAAGCAAGAGTTCTAGCACTAAGCTAACAGTTGTGAACTCATGAGAGCCAGGTGCTTGATCCATGGTGCACATGTGGAGGTCAGAGGAAAACTTGGTGGGGTTGGCTCCCTCCTCCTACCTTGTGGGTCCTGGGGATCAAGTTCTGGTTGTGAGGCCTGGCTATAGGCACATATATCCACTGATCCAGGTCAGGCCAGACAGCAGGTGAAGGCGCCTTCACCTGCCCAGCCATCTCACAGGTTCAGAAATGTTAGAATGAGCTGCTTAATTCCCCGCTGCAGGGAACTCTGAAGCAATCTACCTTTGAACAACCAAGGGGAGCCGCTTTAAAAGGCAGTGCCCCGGTGCTGGAGAGAAAACCGGTCAGGGGTTAAAAGCACTTGCTGCTCTTGCACAGGCCCCAACTTCGCTTCCTAGCACTCAGGACAGGCAGCTCACAACAGCTCCAGAGGATCTGGCACCTTCTTCTGAATGTAGCAGGCATCTGCACTCATGCACACATACAATTAAAATAGAAATAAACCAGTTTTTTTTTTTAAGAGCTAATGTCTTACTCTTTTAGTAAATCCTTGTCAAAGACATACTTCTTTCTGTAAGAGATGAAGAAAACAAAAGGCCTAGAACAAGAGCAAGTGATGGCTGGGAAATTCTGGGAAGGTTCAGACCCTACTTTTGTGACCAAAAAAAAAAAAAAAAAAAAAAAAAAAATCTATATATTTGGTATCTCCCCATTTTCTGGTATGTGCATACACATAGGAAAGTGTATGTATTGCTCTTTCTATTCATGTTGGTAACTAGCCCATCTCACCTGCTCTCAATATGTACTGTTTTCAGTCAGTTTCTTACACAAATACTCTAGAGACTTGAGCAACAGGTATCATATAAATACATAGATGGATGGATTCACAGATCTTGGGGGGCTGGCCTAACATGGTGTTTAATCTGAGATGGAGATGGCCGGGCCTGCTGGAGGGGGCCCTAGATCACCTTCTAGCCTCACCAAAGCTACCAGTGGATGCTGCAAGCAGGTGGTACCTGCCTTAAGCAAATGCAGTTGGCACAGCCCCCTCTGATGGCAAAAGACAGAAATTTAGGGTTGATTTCTTCCTGGGAGGTGTCCACACTGGGATCCCTTTAAGTGGAAAAGGTTCCCGGCCCACCTAGACCTACTGTCAAGCACAGAATTTGAATTTGATTTATTTTTTTTCAGGGAATGCTCATCATGGGGACAGTACAAGAAGTGCAAATTAATTTTTATGTTCTCAACTCCTCATGGGTCCCTAATGCTCTTCACCTCAATTACCTAACCCCAGTGCAGTCTGTCTAAGAGAAGTGAAGAATCACACTTGCCCCAAACCAAAACTGAACACGTTGGATGTTGTGGTGCATCCGTAATCTCTGCCCGCTGGGAGGCTGAGGCAAGTTCAAGGCCAGCCTAAGCTGCATACCTCTCTAGACCACATCTTCTGAGATTTGAGTTGAGCTGGTTGCCTAGGCAGGACCCTTCTGGGTGTCTGTCCAGAGACCAAAACAGAGCTGAAGCAAGCGTCCAAAGGCAAGCCACACCCAGAGCCACTGAGCCCAGTGACAGCCATCATTTCCTGACTTCTCAAAGTCAAGATGCCAAGAAACTCAATTCGCTGGCTCTGTAGTGTCTCAGTGGTGCTGTGACTCAATGGTATTCTCACCCTGTCTCCCGGTCTTGTCCCTTCTTAGGCAAAGCTCGCATTCCAGAAAGATCTGATGAAGCCTCTGGCCCCGACTTTTCTGTCCTCGCCCCTGGCGGCCGCAGCTGTGTCCTCTGCCCTGTCCCTGCCGCCACGGCCATCTGCCTCTCTCTTCCAGGCTGCAGCCATCCCTCCTGCGCTGCTGAGGCCTGGCCACGGGCCCATCCGGGCCACTCCTGCCTCCATCCTCTTTGCCCCTTACTAATACTTGCAGCCCGCAACAGGCCAGGCCAGTGGAAAGGTGTAGAAGGAAAGCCCAAAGGATTCAGCAATGTAAGCCTTGTGTGTGTGACTGTAAGTACCCCACTCACCCTCTGACAAAGTGCAGGCCACCGCCCAGCCCAGCCTCCAGCCACAAACGGAGGCCAGGCTCAAGGGCGCTAACCCCTTATTTCCCATGTCCCCTCCGTCCTACCCTAGCCAATTGGCGTATCTGAGATACTTAAGTTTCTTGAAAGTATATTGATCAGAAAAAGAAAACCAACCTCTGTATTCCCATGGACGTGATCTGGCTTAGAAACAAAGTGGAATCTTCCTGACAGACTTGAACGGTAGACTCTTCCTCAGTCGGATGTCTGTAAATAACTCCGGAATCCAAGCGGGCATATTCTAGTGTGGAACAAAAGCCCATCGCAAGTGCTTAATTGTGGTTACCATCCTCCCCATGGATCATGGCGTTTTTCCTTTTGGTGTACTAGTGTCCACAGGGATTGTGTACTGTTCTAGACCTGAGTACTGTTGTATCCCGTGTAGTACTAGATCGTAACTCTTGTCGAATTAAACCTTTTTTTTTTTTTATTGCTGTGTAATTGTTAGGAAGCAAAGGTAGCTTTGAAATTTTTTCTCTTTAAGAGAACAAAAGATAATGTATTTTCTTTATTTCGTGTTTTATTTGGAGAGATTTAAATGAAATAGAAAGCCATATAACATAGCTATAATTACTACCTGTTTGCTATTTTTGTTTTAACTTATTTTTGTAGCACCCTCACTGGTTTGAGTTGCTAAGCAAATGTGTACAGAAACAAAAAGAGCTTCCTAATTGCACATTTTGGCACCTTCTGTACATCTGCAAGAAGACAATGAATCCGTGTATTTCCACATAATGATCTTCATTTTCAACTTTTGTTTTTCATTTGTAATGATGCTACATAACTCTGTGGCTCTTTGATGCAATAATGTACAGAAGATATATAATTTATAATTGAACAATCTGTCTTTCTGTTCAGTGACTACGTCATAGGTCATGTGACCATGCCCTCCCCTTCACCCTCCCCCCCCAAAAAAAAAAACTGATGTTAAGAAGACTGGAATGTTTGTGATATCAGGGGCAAGAGGTATCATAAAACAACACAGAGAGTGAACTCTTTTTGAGGGCCTATATCTGCAATCTGTAAATGGTAAAATGTCTGTGTATTTTTTTAAATGTACCTTTTCAATAAAAGTACCAAAAAAAAAAAAATCTGCTGGTGTTTTCGGTGGTGTTTTCTCTGGAGACTCCTGTAATTTCACAGCACCTGATGAGAGATGTCTAATGGGTAGGAGGAGGACTGCCTCATACATATTTCACACTTTCGCGTGCGTACTTAATTGTCATGTTTACTCATCGCTTGCTGCTCACAGCATCTGTATGAGGCCAGGCTTCCCCACCACATTCTCTCTGACTCTCCGTGAAGCTGGGCCAAAGTAGTAATGTTGTCCAAAAAGGTAGCAGCCTGTTAAAACCCTGTGGCTCTGATTTCTTAAGACTTGGTGCAGGTCCTCTGAATCCCCAGTTCATCTTTTATCCCAGTCAGTGACATTTATGGAGGCTTCCAGTTTCATGCCCCTCCCTGGCCCCTCCCTCCGATCAGAACACACCATTCTAACACTTTGTAAGCATAGCGTTTAGTGCACCACTGTTTGTCCTGATGGGCTGTTATTTCTTTACCAACTAAAACTTTGTAGACCAAAATAACAACCGTTTTATTACATCAGGATTTCACAGGCGGGTAATTCCAGAGGGCATTTGACTGAACTGTGCTCTGTTCCCTCAGGCATCGTCAGAGTTCCCATGATCATATTCAGACAGAAGCTGGGCTGGGCTGGGGCTGGGCTGGTATGAAAGGCCCAGATAGCTTCACTGGCCTGTCCATCCCTGTGGAAATGACTAGGTTGGACTCCAGTGAAACAGTCTACCAGAGTGTGTATATGTGGTTCCTCATATCTTTCCAGTTGAACTGGATACTTACGCAGTGCATTTAAAAAGGCCTGGCTGGGAGTCAAAGGCTTCTTTATGAATTAGTCCAGAGAGTCCTAGAGTGTCACTTATGCCACAGCCTGCTGATCAAGAAAGACACTAAACCCATCCAGATCTAAGGGAGGACTATTAGACTTCGGTTCTTAAATATAAGGAAGAGCAAAGATATGCCACCATCTTTATCACACCATTGTAGAATTGTGAGGAAAAATGGTAACAAAATTATTATAGACCCTCTGTCTTCAGACCCTTAGCCCAAACCCTGTTACTCTTTAAAATGGAGACTTGGGTTGGAGTGGGGAGTAAATATTTTCTTCAACACAGAAGCCAGCAGATGGCAGCGTCGCTGTGATGGACTAACAATAAGGGAAGTAAATGGCTTCTTCCACCCAAGAGTTCATCCAACTGTCTGAAAGATGGTTGACCTTAACATCTTATGCTAATAAACAGGTTACTTTTTAAAAACAAATTTCTATGAATAGCTTTATTATCAATCTACCATAGATAGACATAAAAGCCCACCAGCCCCTCCCACAACAAACAAGCTGAATAACATTTAACAAAAAGAGCCACTGGTAGGACATGGTGGTGTGTGAAACTCCCAAAGGGGCAAAAACAGAAGAAAATAAAAATGAATGTTAGATGAAAAAAAATCCAAAACAACCAAATCACAACACTTACTTTAAAACCCGGCAACTGGGAGGTAAAAGCTACAAGTCCCAGGCCAGAGACAAAACATCCACATTATAAAATAAGAACCCCCCCAAAAAAATGGATGTGGTAGAGGCAGAGGGGTTAATGAGGTTGTCATCCCCAGCCAAACCATGACACACTCTCAGAAATCCCATGACTTGTCATCTGTGCTTGGTACCCAGAAGAGAGTTTGAGTTTCTCCAAGGCTTCCAAAGTTTCTGGGAGCCCAGGGTTGGCCTTTTGGGAGGACTTCTCAGGGTTCTGCCCATGGTGGTACTTGTTCAAATTTTTGTTCTGGTAGAAAGCAGGGCTGATGCAAAGCGACAGTGTGCACCCAGTTTTCAACCTGCAAATAACAGTCCACTCGCACCCAAGGCTCCTCTTGGGCGCTAGCACTCTGTCACGTGACTTGTGGCACACACTGTGCCTCAGCTTCTTTCTGTGGGCCTTGGGCAACTGCGTGAGCATCTTTTTCCTTTCTCTTTGGGGATCCTTCACCATGGGGTCTAACTTTCAGTTTGAGTGTGTCAGCCAGGGCCCGGCAGATCTCCATGTTTTGGTATGGGTCCACCTCAAAATGTCTTTTTAGCACTTGGTGCTGCTCCCAGGTGAGTCTGGAGTATTGATTCTCCCCAGAGGACAACATCAAAGTTCCCACCATCTTGGATGCAATCACTTTGGTTTCAGTTTAACAGGTTACTTTTAGAGTGTCATAGAAGTCTAGTTTGGCATTCAGAATTTGGATTTTGTTTTGTTTTATTGTAACCTGTTTGAACTCTACCAACACTAGTTAAATTTGACCTGGAGGCTTGATTGATATATGCCATACTCTGTAAAGGAATTCTGTTTCCTTTTGACACTCAGAGAACTTTTATGTTTATTTTTCTGGACTTCAGTGGCAGTTGTATTTGATTTACCCTGCCTTGTCCTCTGTCTTGTGGAAACTTATGGCAGCCTCAGAAAGTTTCCAAATGTCAGTATTTAAATAGACCCAAAAGCGTATTGATTAGATTTAGAGTTGAGAGTTTTAAACCACCCCAAGGAGGAAGCACAAAAGAATAGCAATTCATTAGAATTCATGCCCCCAAAAGGAGCCGTGAGTAGCTTCAAGCTATGATTTATGAAACACTATTAAGCAGGCCACATCTCATCATCCATGCCGATCCTGAGGTGTCAAGAGTTGGGCAGCCCCAAGGGAATACACGTATTTGAACTAATGCCTCCTCATATGTCATTCCTAAAGGAAAGAGATGACTACTGAGCTCTGCCAACTGTGCAAGTTTAAAACAAAACAAACCACGTGCTGCAGACGACGGGAGGGGCCCAGGCAAGAGAATCAGAGGTGCAAGATCAGCTCAAAGTCACACTCAGCTACATCGTTCTAGGGCAGCCTGAGCTACAGGTGACCCTGCCTTGAAAGACGGGACAAACCACAACCACCCTGCTTCCTCACAGTCCAGCTACAATTGGTCTGCTAAGGGGAGCCCCATAAAATATTGAATACCTAGTTACATTTGAATTTAAAATAAGATATAAGTAAATCTAGTATGGTGTTTGCCTTTAATATATAATTTCATATGCTATGCATGTAGCATATGTATGTCCCAGAAATAAGTATGTATTATTTGAGACATACTTCTACTAAAAGATGATCTGTCATTTATCTGAAAGTTCAATTTATGTGGCCATCCTATGCTTTTCTCAGGAGCAGGAGAGAAGGCCCTCCTGGGTATTAAAAACTCAATAATGAGTTTTTGTAAAGTCACATTGTGAAATGTATTTGCAAACTGGCAGAAGAAGGAGCCAGCATTAAGTAAATAAACAATGTATAGGAACAGTATGGAAGGAAGTATAGATGAACGTGCCTTCTATTTTAACCTAAACTGAGAAGCAGTTTGACACAATTTAATTAATGGAAGAAGAAAACTCAGAATATTAACTTGTATTTTGTACCAAACACATTACCTTCTCCCCGCCCCCCTTTTTATCCTAAGAGAATTCTCATTTTCCAAGGACGAATTAGATAACAGCTATGTAGAATTTTTCTCTCCGAAAGTGCTTCAGTCCATGTGTTGAGAAAAAGAACAAAGGAAACACAAAGGTTTTCTCTGCTGAGATTCACAAAGGAGTCAAGAGAATCACGGGAGAGATTGTGTTTGGAATAGTGTGAGAAGTAGGCACCCAGGGAATGAAGACTCACGGGGAGGGGAGAGGTGGCCAGAATTTCTCCAGGAACCGCAGAGGATGTGAGCATCAAGACACATGCCCTACACAAGCATGGCTGTTTAGGAGACGGCCTAGAGGCCGTTCTCTCACCTCTCTGAACCTGCTTTGGGATTCTTGTCGTCTTTGCAAAGCAGTAGTTTTGGGTACCTTGGTGGATAAGAAGTTGTGTACTCCAAGGGCCAGTTCCACAAGGGATGCGCCTCTTTCTCTCCTTCCTCCAAGTAATTGGCTCCGTGGGGAAATGCATCAGGACCATGACAGTGCAGGTTTTCAGCTACGGAGTGTGACTTGGGAATTGCCCTCATTTCTTTGGCTGAAATTTCTAGGGCCAGAATGACAATATAAGGTTATTCTTTGCTCAGCTAAATGCTCCACATGCATCAGACCTCTGGTTGTCAGATGGAAGGCCTTTGGTGGGTGCAGGGAGAATGTCTTTATGTCACTTTCTTCAGTTTAAGAAGTCACTTATCTACAGACGATTGGACAAGCTTGCTGTTAAGCACCTGCTGTTCATTTTTATTGGAGTGAAAAGACAAAAATGGGAAAAAAGAGAATTAAATAACAATAGTATATAAATTTTATTCTATAACACCCAAATTCAAATTCTGGTCACATTGCACATATATAAGTCTATGATTTTAAATCACAAAAAAGATCTTATATCATTTTCCTAAAGCCTGTTTTTTTAATCTCCATATAAACGTGCTATTCAAATAAGATGGTTCTAATAAGCAAATAAAATTTAAGAGGGGATTTTTTTTTTCATAGATTATAACATGGTTTATAAATTTTCATTATGAGTGAAATCAATTTTTCTCATTCTAAATTCCTAAATTGTTGTTAAAATTTTTCTCATGTTTTATGTCTTTAATGATGACTCAAACTCAGAGAAAAATAGAGCAGTAATGGAAAACAACAAATTCATTAGTTGTAATTTTTATGCTTCTATCCACAAAGGTATAATTCAAATAGAGTTATCAGTAAAATAATAAGGCAATATATCACAGACAACTTCTCAGAAAAGGGTTTTAGAATTATTATATCAAGATTCTACATATTATTTTTATTTTTATTTTTGAGAAAGGGTCTCACTGTAAGGGTTAGGCTGACCATCCTGCCTCAGTTCTAACGGTTATGCTGAGGAGACCAACCTTTAGATCTGGGAACTGAGGAGGTCCACATGCAGATGCTCTTCCGTAACCCAGAAGGATTTGAAATACCCTGGGAATCTATTTGCTTTCATTTCCTTTGCAAGCAAAATCCTCTCGTAACCCCTAGTTTAAAAATAGGACAGATAGAAAGCCAAGACTAGTTTGTAATGTGGATGGAGACCTAGCAAGTCATGAACAGAGAAAGCACACTTTCCCTAAGAACACAGGGTGGGGGGATGTGTTGGGCATTTATAGACTCGGGTTCATCCCTCTGCCACAGTCCTGAAAACATGGATCACTGAGTATGGCTTTTAGAACAGGGTCTTTTAAACATATTCATAGTTATTGCAGATGAAGGAAGGGCCGTCTATAAAGATGATGAATGAATTTTTTGATAATTCATGACTGAAAACATAAGTGGTTTGTATGTACACTTATGGAAAGGAAAAAAAAGAATGAAAAATCAAAATCCAAACTAAGTTTTAATCCTTTTCATCCAAGAATATATTCACTTGGCATGGTACCTTAAGCGGGTGAAGAATCAGTATCTCCTCTATTAAATGGAATGGCAATCCTTATCCTGCACATTCCAAGGTTTATCCTGGGGCTCAAACAAAACAGTTACAGTAAGTGCATTCATAGCCAGTGTTCAGCTGTCCTGTTACTGGTATGTCAGACACTGTACGTATCCAAGAAACAGATGAGGCACCTGGAGACTAACTTCCACAGAGTTGTCCCTGGGGGTTTCAGGCCCCTCTGGCTCTCCCAGGACTGCCTTATGCCATCAAAGCACTGGATTCTGAAGACAGACACTGGGAGCCCTTTGTAGCAACACAGAGATGGTGGGCTACTTGCGAAGGTTTCTCATGAAACCTGGGACGTGGGCTATAAAAATGGAAAGGTGGGAGCCGGGTGTTGGTGGCGCACGCCTTTAATCCCAGCACTCGGGAGGCAGAGCCAGGCGGATCTCTGTGAGTTCGAGGCCAGCCTGGGCTACCAAGTGAGCTCCAGGAAAGGCTCAAAGCTACACAGAGAAACCCTGTCTCGAAAAACAAAAAAAAAAAAAAAAAAAAAAATGTAAAGGTGGATGGAAAGAGAGTTGTCTATCTTAGTCCCATACAACAGCCACTGAGTGTCAAATGCTCATAGGATGGTAAGTGGTCAAGAATGGTAGTTTCGGATCCTGAAAATAGGACAGGGAGGCAGTAAAGGGAGGGGAGTGCTGTGAAGAGAAACATATTAGAGTTCATTTCAATCTAGAGCAGTGGTTCTCAATCTGGGGGTCAAGGAACCATCCACAGGGGTTGCACATCAGATATCCTGCACATCAGATCTTTACAATTCATAACAGTAGCAAAATTACAGTTATGAAGTAGCAGCAAAAATAACTTTATGTTTGGAGGCCATCACAACATGAGGAACTGTATTGAAGGGTCACAGCATTAGCTTTACAATTCATAACAGTAGCAAAATTACAGTTATGAAGTAGCAACAAAAATAACTTTATGTTTGGAGGCCATCACAACATGAGGAACTGTATTGAAGGGTCACAGCATTAGGAAGGTTGAGAACCACAGATCTAGAGCAAGAGCAAATGGAAGACAGCTTGCCCAACTGATAGAGATGGCACAGTGTAGGGTGAGCAGGTACTAAGGGAAATTGTCTGGAAAACAAGATGGCTCAGAGGCAAGAAGAAATGGTGTTAAAAAGAGAAGGAATGGCCTAGAATATAAAATACTGAGGGTACTGGTTCACACAAGCCAGAGCTAAAAATGAGAGGCTAGATGGATGAGAGGAAATGCACATGGGTCCCTGGGAAGAGCTTGTATGGAGCATTCAGGATTAACTGTTGCAGCTTGCAGGGATAGGACTGCATTTAGGGAGAACTTTCTGGTAAAGAAAGTTGGATGGATGACATTTTTTTTTTTCAGACTAGAGATAGTTCTAAGGCATAAGGATAGCTTGACCTAGGATCTCAAATTAAAAGAACAGTAAAGCGATTTGGACAACAAAGACCACCATTGAAAAGCCAAGAGGCAATGGCACAGTTGTCCCATACTTTAAGCATCCCAAGAGCAAGAAGTCCTGGGGCCTGCTACAAGGTAGAGAGAGCCTCAATTCTCAGAGTTCACCTCTTCTGACCCAATGTATTCATCATGGTGCCTTGCCCCAGTAAATCCTCATGAATGAGTGTATACCAGGCACAAGATTGGAGATGCTTATATGTACGCTTAGTTATGGTTATCTGAATCCTAAATAGTCCCAGATCATGATGTCCTGCACCCTGGTTTTCTCTTTCCTATATGTATCAGTTTTCTTAGTGTCAGTTAGCAAAGCAGTCACTTCTCATCTTCTGTGTTTCTATGAATGACAAAGCTAGAGAAGCAAGACTATGGAACACGTGTGTAAAGTAGGAGGGGTACTCCTGGAGTGGCCAGAGGGGTGCTGCCAAGGATAGTGAGCTCCATTCTTACCCCCTTTTAATGTCTGTTTTAGCTGCTCAACAGCAGTGGTTTTTTTTTCTTTCTTACCTTCAAGTGCTCCATAGTGTTAGCAAGTGGAGGATGTCACAGAAATTATTTCTGGAAATGTGTACTGAATCACTCTCCTAATATAAGAATATACCACAACCTCCTTGATTCATTCTGCAAACTAGAATGTGCCAGACATTTAGAACATTAAAATTAAAACAACAAACAAACCTACCTGGCCCTGAAAAGGTAATTAAGACCCTCAAGACAAACAAAGCCAATTCCTTGGTGCAGTGGGTCCTCTTCTTTACGTGTATTTTCCTGTTTGTTTTAACACAGACTGATTGTTCTGATTTGATTTAATATGAATTAGTTTGCAGAGATGAGTTTAATCTCAGCTCTCAACCTACTTGGCATTTTCAAAAAATATGAAAGCCATATCTCACCATCAGCTCAGCTGAGTCAGAATCTCAGAAGGTGAGCCTGATGTGGACACAGAAACCAAATGTCAACTCTTCAGGCACCTTGGAGCAGATGAATAACCACCAAACGATCCAATACTCTGATTTCTTAGAGACAAAGAAGGACCCCCAAAGGCGGCACCAAGAAGAGTTTGAACTCAAGATCATTTCTATTTGAAGACAGAATGTGTCTTCTAGGCTAAGCGGGGGAGTAAATGAGCTTCCTAGGTGTGGAAGTGGCAGGAAGGGAGATAATCTGACTAAACGATGCCTTGCTTTTCATTAGGTCATCTAGTTCCCCCATGTGTGTTTCTCTAGACCATGTGGGTGACAGCTGGCCCTGTGTTCATGAGAACTAGGGGAGAAGAACATTGCCATTTATCACCAAACCTCTGGTGGAAGGCAATAAACTCTAGAAGTCAATTTTCTAAAATTATCTAAATGTAAAATTCCCCAAGTGACACAGTAATCTGATCAACCTCTGACGCTAGAACAATTTTTAAAGGTTATTTAATGCCTCAACATCCGTAGTTTTACCATTGGTCCCCCAAATCAGTTTAGGGAGTTGACCCATGTTAAATTCAGGCTGATGGCTTCTCACAGTGGCATTGGAAGACGTTAGTTGACTTTACCACATGGCTAACTAACGTAAGTCATAACAGTCATAACCTGTTATGAATCCTGCCACGAGTTTTCTTACTATCAGTCTCTGTGACATTCTATCAAGGATTCCATTTAGAGCCCTGCAAAGTGCAGGCCCCTCTAACCAGGGGTTCTCCAACACGGCTTAGAACAAACTGAGGGGTCTCCTAAAACACCCATGCCTGTGACTGCTTTAACTCGTCAGGGTAGGGGGGTGTCAGCATGTAGCTCTCTTTGTGCTTAGCATGCAAAGAGACCCTGAGCTCAATTCTCAGCACTCCAAACATTAAAACAATTGAAGTTGACCACAATGGTGGAACATGGGCATAAGTAAAACATAAATCTCACTCCACCCCCACCCCCCATCCCCCACCCCCAGTGCTTTTAAAGCAAGGCCAGAGATGTTGACTGGGACAGTGGGGTTTTTGAGAGCAACTTCAGGTATTCTCACCCCAGTTAAGCATAACACTCGGGGGGTGTTAGGGTTCCAGACAAATCGATAGCCACCAAAGCAACCCTGGGTTGGTAGCTTCCAGGTTCTCTGTCTCACGAATTCAAAGGATGGTGTTCATGGAGAAAGGGGAGGTGAGTTTAGAAGGGACTGTGAGCTTAAGAGAAGACTCAGTACCACCAAGCCCAGAAGCTTTTTATAGGACTCCTGACAAAAAACAGGGTGGGGTGGGGGCTGAGGATTTGACTGAGCTGGTTCATCTAGCTGGCCCATGCATGAGCTGTCCAAATGTTTCTTGCTTTTGATTATATCCTTGTGTGGACTTTGCAGGCAGAATTGCTCATTTAGGGAAGGAGAGACAGCAAGGAAGCTTTCCCTCCCGGCCTCTGGCAAGGACAGAGCTGCTCACAGAACCAAGGTCATTTCGGGCTTCTGGCCAAGGACAAGAGTTAAAATGTCTCACATTTCCGGTCCTTATCTTAAAACTGCCTGACTTGTTTTTAATCACAGGAAGGCCAGTGGAAGCATGCAGGCTGGGCCCTTCAAACCACTTTTCTGTTTTGTCAATGCTGCTTTCTGACAGTTTCTCCCAGCCACCCCTTGCTTCAGACATGTGACCAACATTGGCTGCTGTTTGGTTCTAGGGTTTGAGAGAGACACTGAGTCAGAGCATCACTTTAGGCAAAAGGTCATTAATGATGTCAGGCATACAGCCGAGGTAGGAAGGAGGAAGAGAGAGGCTAGAGGGGAGAGAAATGAGAGTAATGGGTTGATTCGGGAAAGAGCTAACACAGAACTATTCTTCAAACATGAACTTTCTTGGGGGAAAGGGCCTTGAGATCGCAGGGAGCCATGCTTGGACCTTGAAGAGGGACAGCATTAGAAAGGAACAGTACATTATGTCGGAGACAACATGATGATGCCTTGATGATAAAGTGAAGGAGAGACTTCCCTTTAGAAACTGGAGAGCAACTTCATTAAAAGTAACAGAGACAGCCCTCAGGGACAGAATGATGAGGGAGGCTTGAAGAACCTTCAGAGAAATCCTCAGATCAAAGGATGTGTTGGGGAGTTACATACCGTGTCGTTTAGTTCAACAGCCTTCATAACAGGAGCATGGAGGAATCAGGTACTGAGTAGGACAATGAGTGAGAAGCTGTGAAATGCCAATACAGCTTCCCTCTCTTTCCCAGAGAGAGCTGCAGGAGTTTGGAGACTAGGGGCAGTTTGGCCTGATTTCTTCAACCTGTGAGATCAGTCCTGTTAGAATGACCAGCATCTTAAAGGAGCAGGCCCATGCTCTAACTACATAGTCTGGAGCCCAGGGTGGGACAGCAAAGGCATACTTAGAAAGTTTCTTGTAGGGAAGGGGAGTTCATAGAAGGCAGAGAAGTAAGCTTGGATAAAATGTGACCCATGTTATCTGACTGAGGCAGGGAGGCAAGGCGCATGTGACTTAGGTTAGATGGGAAGCATGTGGGGGGGGGCTGCTGAGTGTGTTCCAGACTTCTCTGCTTATGGTCTGGTTCCTTGAAGGGGCTGGGTTCTCCAGCAGACACTGACCACCAAACAAAAATGTCATCACACAGAGACTAGGCTCTCTGTCACTATACCTTTATTGTGATGAAGCTACACACTTAATAAATAATAAGAATAAATGACTAAACGGGCATGGATACTCCTGAACATCACACGTACTGAACCATCCCTAGCAGGTTAGAAGTGATGCTTCCCTGCTCTGAGTGTGAATTTTACCAGCTCCTGTGTGGCAATGCCATCACATTTCTTTTCTGAGGTCCCAAGTCATTATCATCAAAGTCCAAGCAGCAAGCCAAGGGATGCCTTGTACAGAACCCCAGGCACTTAGTAATGAAGACAGCAGCAATGGGACAGGAGAGCTGTGTGTGTGTGTGTGTGTGTGTGTGTGTGTGTGAACTATCCCTCCTTATTCCTTCTTTTAAATTTTATTCTCCAAATACAAATGTTTTCCAAAGGGTCTTCTCATTGACAGGCATCAGCTAAGTGTATCTTGTGCTCTGATGTATCTCAGAGAGCTGTAGGGTAACTCCCCTCCTGCCTCTGATACTTTTAAAAACAAATCTGAAAACATACATCACACAGGACCTCACTGGGAACCCATTATGCAGAATCCATGGTCACAAAGCTTGGGGCCAAATTTGTCTTTGGAGACAGAAGCCAAGAGGAAATGAAAGTTCCCTGCAGGGGTTTTCATCCCCTCCTACCCAGAAGCCAAGCCCATCTGGGAGTGCCACCCTGTGGGGGAGGGAGCAGGTTTTAAGCCAAGAAAGCCCAGGCTGTGAACTGCCTGGGTCTCTTTGTGGGCAGATCTGCTGTGGGAGCTCCACAGGGTCTGTAGCTGGGGACTGGGGGGGTGTCTGTCGAGGGGGGGGGCGACACTGACTAGCCAGAGGCTGAGGTACTGAGACAGACATCTGCCACCCGTGTCTTGGTGTCTTGTGTGTCCCCGCTCAGTGCTCAATGCTGATTTTCAATGCTGATATACAATCTGCTACGTCCACTGTCTGCAGAATTAGGTGCCATGGCGCTCATTAAAAGCAAATGCAAGCAATAGCAGAGTTAGGTTATTAGGCGAAGCTGGGACTTGACAATTTAGACTAAGTCAAATCCTTAGGGCAAGACCAACTTGGCATTTAGGAAGACCTGAAGCCATTTTCACCCAGCAGGATAGGGACATTGCTTTGCACCGCAAGGTCTCTGCTGCTGGGAAGCCTGCCTTCCCACGCAGCTCCCTTCTAAGGACAGTTCAATCAATAAAGGGGACTAGTCTGGAGCGGTCACAAATGGGTTTGGCTCTAATAGAAAATCAGCATGAAACCTCGATCCAGCCTGTGCCAGATACAGTGAGGGTTTCCTCTTCTCCTGAGAGCAGCAGATGGGAACCCTGGTAACAAAAGGAGCCAAACGAAGAACCCCAGTCTGTGGTATTTCTGCCCCTGCAAGTAAGTGGGGAGACGTTGCCTGCTGTTCCCAAAGATGTCTGAAATGGAATGGGGTGTTCTAGGACATACAGACAAACAGGCCAGTTAATTAACCAAACCACACTGGAGTAAGAATTAGACAGACGCTAACACCAATCAATGTGAGTTAGGTAAGTCCAAGGTGCCTGCCTCATCAGAGAAAATACTTCCCCTACTTTGATTCACCCAGGGGCACTCCTCCTTACCACCCCTCATGCGGGGTGACCTCCCCAGTCACTGGACATTCCCATACTTCAAAACCAGTGGCTACATGTCCCCTGGAGTTCATTTACTGAGAGCTTGTAGGAATGGTGTCTCGGAATCCCAAGACCTCAATGTACCAATTTCTTTCCTTCCACAGTGGCTTCCCTGACTTAGTGAATTCCTCCAGACTTGAATGTGAGGATCACGAAGATGAAATGGCATATCCTATTTGGTTATTTTACCTGCTCCCAGGCGATGCAGATAGGCAATAAAATTAATTAAGTCAACACTCTCCATTACCATCCTACTATTTCCCCCAGAAGATGTCATTCTCTCTGAGAAAAAGAATTTGTCTTCCCCAAGGCTGTTTTAAAACGGTGATACAACCTCTGCTACAAAGGCAGCAGACTGCAGTAGGATGTGCAAACTTGCCTTTTCTTGACTTAATTAAACTCCTGGAGCAAGGTTGACTCTTGAAGCCATGATCTTCTCCTGGGCTCAGGTGTACTGGAGTAGATTTGTTGGACCTGGAGAGGAGGATTTGATTTGCAAGGCCGAGCAAACGGACTTATCTCATCCACTCCTGCTCCAAAATCCAGAGCCCCTGGCAAGTGAGAAAAGCTACAAGCCAAGGTACTCACCCTGAGGAGAAAGCCTAGAAGATGGGACACAGGGGAGGTGGTTTCTTAAGAACTCGCTGGAGTTTTGGGTTCTCTCCATAGAAAGATGTACAAGCCTGTATGGCACTGCATTTCCTATACATGCCAGGGATGTCCCCAGGGATGTCTGCAGGTCAGCACCTATGGCTCAAGGAAGTACTTCCCAGAGAGATCCTGATTCTTGGGAAATGACTAGAAATAGCATAGCATTCTCCGTACCCTGTCTGCCCATCTCCAGCACAGTGGCCTGGATGCAAAGCTGGTCCCATGTTTTCAACATGGTCATGATCTATAACACCCTGAATGTCTGTCTTCTCACTTACCGTGGGCTCCGTAGGTCTTTGGGTTTGGGAGCAGAAGTGGATGAGAGAAGTCCATTGGCTCTGCCTTGCAAATCAACTCCTGCATTGTGACACTTTCCAATATCTGGATTTCATTTCAATGGATAAATGTTAGTTTCACACATTTCAGGCCAGGTGCTTGCTGAAAGCCATCAGAACAGCTCAGCACTGGCTAAGTTCTGCTTCCATGGAGGGGGGACACACAAGGAACACCTGTGGGAATGCCCATCAAGAGCCCGGACGCGGGAGGGCTCAACCAGCGAAGACATCACAACACCTAAAACTTAGAGTACAAATGCGGCAGTGATCTTGTGTGATGTTGTATGGCATTTTGTTTTGTTTTGTTTTGTTTTTATTCCCCCTCTGGGCATAACATGATGCCATTTTGGACTTTCCCTCCAGTATCCATGGCAACCAGAGCAGAACAACACAGTGGGTAGACAGGTCTGTAGTAATGGTATGAAGCTATTAACACTCCCTAGATGAAGGAGAGAGTTGGTAAAGCCTCACCTGAGATTCTTGCTATTGTGCTGTGAGTGATCTCGGGAGATAGCAGAGTATATAGGAAGTGGAAGGTTAATTGAAACTGAGACTACATAATGCAGTTTCCACGAGGTCATCATTTATGATGGGGTGGGACTTTGCATTGATGCTGCTCGCTGTGTGGGTGTCTCAGACATTCCTGTATGCAATCCTTCACCTGTGCTCTGTAAGAAAGCCCAAGAAATGCACTAGTCTCACCAAGTTGAACTTGGCTGAAGTCTCACTTTGGTCTGTTGTTAGTGGCCCTTTGGGGTAAGTAGATGCTGTTTGCTTGTACCCAGGGAAAGTTAAATCACTACACAGCCTTCCGTACAGGTCAGTGAGGCACAGGGATGCCTCGATTTACCTAGTAACTGTTAGCTGAGGTCGAGGCCAGGCGATCCCCTGCACTACGTCCACATTTCATAGAACTGGCTGTTTGTTTGTTTGTTTTGAGGCTGTCCAATGCCTTAGAAGACTCCATTTCACAAGCACCTTTTGACTTCACTTTGAGGGAGAAGGATGATTGCAGGCCCTGCGTGGACCCAGAAACCATTCCTGTGTCAGGAAGAACCATCCAGCACATGAATGACTTCTCTCTGGGAGTAGGAATGTAGCCCCCTCTGTCTTGTTGAAGTAAAATGAGCCTGTGGGGGCACATTGGCATATTAAAGTCATGTAAGGGACACCAGGCCCAAGAGCGACAACCAGACCAAGGAAAGGGCCCTCCTCAGCTGGCCCTGCAAAGTAACGGGTACCCAACACAGCCATGCTGTGGACCATTTGATATCTTGTGTGCGTCAAGGACTGAGGACTGTCCCCATGCTTCAGCTCAGCTTGATCCCCTCTGTTGGTGGAGCCTACTTACTACTTGTCCATCCACCCATTCACCCATCTAGACCTGACACTTCAGCTAGTTATGGCAAAGTCACTACTTGGAAGAATCAGGGAATTCCTCCAGAGGAAGCCAAATCCCAAGGAGTTTTTGGTGTTACTTAGCTTGTTATATACCAGCTGTATTCTGTTATGAAAATCATGTGTGCCTTCATAGCTTTCCCAATTGACTTTTCCCTAAGAAGGGCTAACAGTGTGGACTGACTGATCACTCTCTGGACATACACATTCCAGGTATTTGGAGAACTGCCTTAGGAAAGGCTTTCTCTGGAATCAGATATCTCTCTTGGCTACTTTCAAGGACTAGCAGTAATAACAGTCCACATGCAAGTCTCCTGATTTAAGATAAATTCCACAAGGAGACACTGCCTAGGTCAGGTGGACGTTAAGTAATAGCTTTACACAATTCAGCTCGGACCCTCCATTCTTACAGCCTTATTAACTTTATAGACCGCTAACTCCTTACCTAACCACTTCTAGGAATATTTAGATAACCTTCTGCTGCTGACAGCTATGCTCAGCCAGAACTCCAGTTCAAGACTCCCTGTAATTATCATTAGCAGTATCCAGCCAGGTCCATCCCCAGATGGAGAAAAGTACTTTATCAGAGATACCTCTGTACTCTCTAAGAACAGACTTAAGCATCCGGGCTAACTGTTTGAGAAGGCCTGGCGGATGTGCCAATTAAGCCTTATTTCCTTCTTTCCCAAACCTTACCTCCAGTTCCAGATCTCCCTTTAACTATCACCAGAGGCATCTAGCTGTACACAGGTTGCCTAGCGACTGAGCACACTTTCCCCACCCTGCAGAAAAACGGCAGATAGCTTGGACAGATAGGAGCCACAGGAAAAAAGAAGACAGTTTTATTTTCTCCATTGACCTAGCAACTTATAGATTCTTAACACTTTCTGCCAACCACATTTAAGATTATAGTTGAGCACGTAAGAGTCCTCTTCTTAGATATTATCTGAATTTAGCCTTTAGTTAATTCATTTCCCCATTGGTCACTTCCCTTTGGGGTTGCAAATGATAATTAACGGTTATTGCCCTCCTATGTGATTCTTATCACCCCTCCGTTTGACCCTGGGAAGCCTGGTTTTGCACTGCTAAGGGAATACTGCTTGTAAGGGTATATATACCAGGACTCTCAGGGCACAAGAGGACAGAGAAGAGAAAAGAGAATGGAAGAACTAGATGGGTAAGAACTTGAGAGGAACAAATTGAGATGGGGAAGAACTAGATTGAAGGGCTAGAAGAGAGGACAAGAGGAACGAGATGGAAGATGAGGAAGAGCCAGATGGGGAAGAGCAAGATGAGGAAGAGCCAGATGAGAGAGAAGGAGACGGGAGAGGAGCTGATAGGGGAAAGAACTAGATAGATGAGAACCTAGAAGGGACAGAACTAGATGAAGGAATTAACATAGAACCTAGAGGGGACAGTAGATAAATATAGAGAAATCAGGCAAGGAAGGAGCTAGACATGAGAGCAGAATAGAAGCTGTATAGAGAGAGAACTATCACAGAATAATAATAAAGTGTATGAACTAAGGAGTTTCGTGTACATAGACTCATTTCTTTTCATCAAAGATTAATTATCAGCTGGTTGTAGATTCTTCCCCGACCTTGGGAGGGGACTATCGAGGGGCTGGACCCCCATAGTTCCTGATAGACACTCCATTTCCTGCTCTTGGACCCTGATTTGATGATTTCCACCTGGCATCTGGAACTTGGCTCTCAAAGCTGCCACCAGCAGTTCCTTCTCAGCATGGCCTGATTTGTCATCAGTGCAGACCCTCAGCCCACTCGCAAGAGCTCTGGAACCCTGCGGCAACCTCTTTAACTTGTAATGTTATGTAAACCACACATATGCACACCCATATATTTGCTATGTAACATGAGATTTGATATTAGTAATGAAGATTCGAATACAAGAACCAGCATTCACCTGAGTCAGAATCCCAAGGCAGGTGGAGATTTGCCAGATTTCTGTTTCTAAAAGCTGCAGATTCTTGTGATTCAATAAGTCCTAACTTTGTGGAAAGAAACCGCTGTACTCATCCCTGTTGCTGACAGGGTGTTCTCAGGGCAGAGAAATTACTGCCGGCGAGAGAGCTGGTTTGATGCATGGAGTGAATTTTAGCTGGAATGGGTTCTTCCTTTACGAAGGCTTCAGGTTGCAGCCGACAGGAAGGTGTGAGTCTGGGGAACGAAAGGCTGTGCTTATGTTTCTAACATTTTCAGAGCAGGCTAACGGTCTAGGGTAGTATACAGCCTTGCTGCAAGGAGCACTTGACTTGGGGCATTGGGACTTAGGAAGCCTGGCCCCAACTCTCAGCCAGGGACTGCAGAGATGGGAGGGCCCTTTGTTTGCACGGGCCTGCTATTCCTGCAGCAAAGCAGGGCTTGGGGCTTTAGGTTTCCTTGTCTTAGATTTGCCTCCCCCATCTGTGTCCCTCGCACATCCCACAGCAGAGGCGGGTCAGCTGCAGGGGCAGGGGAGCACCACCATCGCCTAAAAGTACCCCCATGTAAAGCCACGGTTCGGCCTAAGATACAGGGCCATTTCTAGAGTACAGGTGGAGACCTTCACGTCAGCTTCTCCAACTGGACTTTTTCAAGTGACTTTTCTTTTTGGAATTGTCACAGTGGTTAAACGATAAACACCAGAAATACCCTTGGAGTTTCGTCCCTCAAGGCATCTCTCAGGAGGCAATGTGGGCTGGGTGTATGATGTGTAGTTAGTGTGAGCCTCGTGGGGAAGGAGGAGGTGTTAGGGGCAGTAAAGATATAGAGAGAGGCTCACCGAAGCCCGTGTCTGAGGGAAACAGGCCCATTTATTGACTGTTCTAGAATAAATGTGCCACAAAGTGCAGAGAATTGCTCCCATTTCCTTCTAGGTTCATTTTTGTGGTTTCTACTTTTGCTTCCCAGCATTTTCTTCATGAAGACTTTGGAAAGGATTTGTATTAGCCTCTATGGCTTCCACATAATGGAAGGGCCATTGGAAGGGCACTGATCAGATTAGTGTTTACAGTTAAAGACACTTCTTATGCAAACTGTCCCCATCTTCAGGAATTGCGCTGGGCCTGCTCACGAAAGACCATCGCCACAGCTGGGCCTGTTGATGGCCTTCCTTCATAGAAGGTGTGGGTGGGAGGGTCCTGGGACCCTTACTACAGTGTCCAGTCACCCCTCCCAACAAATCATACACAACCCTGCCCGAATTTCTCCTGGTCTTCAGGGAGGAGCCAGGAGATATTGGTAGGGAACGGGTTCCATCCACACAGCCATGGGAAAGTGAGCATCCGCACTGGGTACATAGCTTCCAGTGTGGCTACTTGAAAGTCATCCATGCTCCTGCCTCTAACCCTTACCCATTGCTCTGTAAGTAAACCTAATAAACTCACTGGTTTCTGTCTTGGGGTTTCTATTACTGTGATGAAGCACAATGATGAAAGGCAGCTTGGAGAGGAAAGGGTTTATTTCACTTATACTTCCATCTCACAATTCAAAGGAAGTGAAGGCAGACACTCAACCAGAAGCTGATGCAGAAGCAACACGGGATGCTGCTTACTAGCTTGTTCCTCGTGGCGGGCTCAGCCTGCCTGCTTGCTTGCTTGCTTTCTCCCTTCTTTCTTTTTCATTTTTTTTTTTTTGTCTTATTGAAAAGATTCTTTTCTCATACAATATATCCTGATGATAGTTTTCCTTCTTCCTACTCCTCCCAGTTCCTCTCCACCCCCTCCAGATCCACTCCCTTTCTGTTTCTCATTAGAAAAGAGCAGGTATCTAAGTGATAACAACCAAACATGACAAAATAAAATATAATAAGATGAAGTAGAAACTATAGCAAAGTTAGACATGGCAACTCAACAGGAAGAGAAGAGTCCTAAGAGCAGGCACAAGAGTCAGAGACACACTTGTTCCCGTGGTCAGGAGTCCCATAAAACTACTAAGCTAACAGCTATAATATATACACAGAGCACCTGGTGCAGACCCATGTAGGCACTGTGCTTGCTGCCTCAGTCTCTGTGGGCTCTAATGTGACTTGCTTCATTGATTCAGAGGGCTGTGTTCTCCTGCTGTTCTCCATCCCCTCTAGCTCTTCAATCTTTCTACTTCCTCCTCTGAAAGATTCCCTGAGCTCTGAGGGGAGAGCTTTGATGGAGATCTACAATTTAGACTCTCTCTCCACATAATGTCTGGCTGTCAGTCTCTGTATCTGTTCCCATCTGCTGCCAGAGAAAGCCTTTCTGATCATGACTGGATATGGCACTGATCTATGAGTACAGCAGAATATCATTAGGAGTAATTTTATTGACGCTTTGTTTTTTAAACCAATAATGTTTGGTTTTATCCTAGGTTACTGGGCTATCTCATCTCTGGTTCTTAGCTTAGCATTACTACAAAGCAGCTGCTTTGGTGCATGGGTTTCCCTTCTCTGTGAGCTTTGGGCTCTTAGAGCCCAGCTGCTAGACCAGAGATGCTGGCTCTGCTCCCAGTGCTGGAAAGCGTGCGCCCACTGCCGCTTCAGCCTGCTTTCTTATAGAACCCAGGACCACCAGCCCAGGGGTAACCCCACCCCAAATGGGCTGGGTCCCCCATCAACCACTAATTAAGAAAATGCCCTACAGGCTTGTCTACAGCCCAATCATTCAGAAGCATTTTCTCAGTTGAGGATCCCTCCTCTCAAATGACTCTAGCGTGTGTCACGTAAAACTAGCCAGCACAGTTTCCTTAGGGTGAACTTGGTGGAATTGCACCTCGGTTCATAGATTTGCTACTAAGACCTTAGGAGGAGGGGTAGGTGCTGCTTACATCTCTCCCAGGGAAGGAATTTTAGCAGCAATACCTAAATAGAGCAAATTTGCATCTGTTGACTCTCACCTGTGCGATGAGCAGGTCAGATGGCCTTTCCTGTTCTCATTGGTATGAAATGAAGATCTCAGCAAGATTTTCTCTAATGTACCTTCTACTAAAAAAAAAAAAAAAAAAAAAAAAAAAAAAAAAAAAAAAAAAAAAAAAAAAAAAAAAAAAAAAAGCAGCTACCGAGGATCAAATGACGCACAGCCACAGTGCCTTGATTTTGTGTGGCTCTTTGAGTTTTAGAAGCACTTGCTCTTATTTAGTCTAGCTTAGCAGCAAGTACACAGGCTCTAGAGGCAAAGTGTCTTCCTCAGTTCAACTCCTAGTTACACCATGCTGTGTAACCATAGGCAAAATAGAAACCTCTCTGTGCATCCGGGTTTTGTTTTATTTTTTTTTAATCTATACAATGACAACAGTGATTCTGTTCCCATAGTATTACTTATGATGATTAAGAGAATTACAAGCTTAGAATAATGGTTGGTGCATCATGTACAAACCGAGGCCATGGTTACTCCGTAGTATGGTTAAAGGAAAGGTTTTCATGATAGATATGAAGAGAACAGCCAGAGGCATCTGAAAGAGTCCAGAGCAGAGAAAGAAAAAGAAGTAGACTTCATATGGCCAGCAGACTGCATATGGCCAGGGCTGACTTGCAAGAGAGAAGAACAGCAGGGGACAGAGAACAGAGAACGCACAGTGAGAGAAGCAGGAGCAGAGCATATTGGAAACAGTGAGAATAGCGGGGTTATAGCTGGGGTGAGAGAAGCCCTTGAGATGGGAGAAGCTTGGTTGAGGGGTGGGAGATGAGAAAGGCTAGGATACCAGTACGGACTCTGAAATGGGTAGCAGGTACTTGTGATACTGAAGGAGCCTGGAGGCCAGCATGAGCTTTGATATGCTGATAGGCTCCACAGGTAGCCATATGCCCCTTCTGCCACAGGTAAGGGAGATGACTCCTTTTGGTAGAGGGGAACAGATTTCACAAATACCTGGGAATGCTGGCTTTTATTTAACCTGCATAAATCCTTCTGTAGTCCAGGTTGAGCTCATTTCTGGATATTTGGACTGCCTTTTGGAATTTGGGGAATTTGAGTTTCCTTTAGACCTAGCACATCATTACTACTAAATTAACATATATTCTATTTACTTTGAAATTTAATCCATATCTGGATCAGGGGGTCCCTTTTAATTTTCCATTTGCTTTTTTTTTTCCTTTCCTATTTTCACATCTATCTTTTGGTTGTGTTGTCTCTTGTGGAATTAACATGGTTAACAGATTTGTGATGGCCAACTTCTATGCATCTATTAGCTGCAGCTGAGAGATAGTTTGAAGTTCATACCCACTGAATGTCTACAGCTTTCTCCAGTTTGTTTTTCTCATAAATAGAATCTAGCCTATACATGGAACAGAGCCTTTTTTTCTAGTGGCTGGTACATAAGGTGACATTTGAAGGGCACTAAGACCTGTGTTTCAAATGGCTTCTGCTACCCACTACATCCTCCTGCCAACATCAGCTGTTCCATCTCCTCCATGCTCTCTGGTACCCACTAGACTGCAATGACCAAGCTCTACCCACTGTTCAGGGCAGTTGGAAGACACTGCTTTGAGAAGAGTAATTGTGACCGGTGGAACTCATACAAGTTCACTTTCTAAAACCTTCTCATTTCAATTTCAATATTTTCATGTGCACTTTAGGGTCTAGGTAACGTTTTCACCATTTAGAGTTGAGGGGGAAGAGAGGTGAAAGTTGATATTTTCATCTTTTGCTGAGCAATCAGTAACCATCCAGTCGGGTCTCCACCGGGGGCTCAACATGAAAGACCCAAATTTAGAGACATTTATAATTTAGCTTCAGATTCACTTCCTTCCCCATCCCTTGAGGGGGAGAACTGAGTTTTAGAACTGAGTTTAGACTTTCTGGATCCCAAAGTGGCTGTCATGTGAAAGGGAGGGTGAACTGCCTCGAGAAATAAAGAAATGGAGAGCAGCTGAGCCTCAGAAGGGAAGAGAGATGGACGAGGATAGCACAACATCAATGACCAAAACATAGACATCCGGTTCTCAACCACGAGGGCAAAGCCAGTAAGGAAAGGTGGGCACTGACACCAGAGTGCCATTTCCAGATGAACCCTGAAGATAGCTAGAGGTGCAGCCACCAGTGGGCGGGGCAAGCCCTAAGGGTCCCACAGTCCATGAACCAGACCAAACTCCCCAGGTACTAAGTGGCCTCCTCCTTGTCACTGGACAGTCAAGCTTGCAGATTATCCAAAAACTGTTCCCATCTACTGTCTGTATAATGGACCCTTGTAAGCAATCTGTTCATTTTACAGTGTGTTTTAGACCTGGAAAAGCTAAAGAGAGATTTTAGTCCCACATCCTTCCAAACACTGGCAACTGATATTGCATCTTTATTGGCCATTTGTTTTGTGCCTCCACTTATCCTCGTTTGTCTTGAAAGCCTGCCTCCCATCACACAGTTTCTCAGGAGTACTGTGCTGGCAGTGCGTCCTTCCCAGCCCTCATTTCACAGCAAGTGGATGCCACTGAGAACTCTTTCCTCCTCCCCACCAGATGCTGTGAGGATGCACAACTCATTTGCACCCTGAAGCACCATAGCTAGATGGGGCATGCTATCCAAGCTCAGGCGGCTGGACTCTCCTTGAGCTGAGTCCTGGGGCATAGAGAAGAGGAGAGTGCCTTCGCTGGGCAGCAATGCTGTGGGGAGAATACAGACTCAACCCCCAGCTCCTTACCTTTCCTAAGACCCAGCCACATCCTCCTCTTTGACTCTCGGAGTACTTGTGTTCCATCCCACACCAAATCCCCATTCCCCCTTGTCTTATCCAGAGTCAGTTTCTGTTTGCAACCAGGGATTTCATAATTGATATGATGCTTCAGATGTATCAGAGCAAAAGAGTTGTTTTCCCTGTATTCGTGAAGCTCCAATATGTTAAACTGTCTGCTGCACGCTGAGGCAGTGCCACACTTAGTAAAAACACGGGCTCTTCCTGGCTCTCATCCTGGCTCCATGACTTACTATAAACTGAGGGCAGAATGCTAATTAGATAGATAGCTCTGGCCCTCCGTGTCTCCACTTGATTATTAACAGCTTTTATGTCCCGGGTTTGAGAAAGATGTACAATGAGCATGTATTTATCTTCATGAAAATTTATGTAGAATCTAGAACTTAATAAATTCGCCCATGGTGTTAGGCAGTATGTTCCACGTTATCTGATGAGAGCATATTAAGTCGGAATGAACAGGCTGGATGCTCAGAATCGGGAGAACTCCCTCATCAAGCCACTGCACCATCATTGTGTGAGTTCCATGATGCTTTCATTTCCCTGCAATAAAATAGGGCGAAGCAGATGGATTGTGACTTAATGAGTATATAAAGCACTATGGAATCCTTAGATAAAAGGTGCCCCTGGGCATTTTTATCACATGATGAGCCATTGAGGGTTAGGATAGGGCAGGTTTTATATTTTAATATATTTTAAATGCTTTTTTTTTTTGTCAACAAATAAAATGAGGAAAACAAAGTGGTTTTCTTAGCAGAAGCCCATGAACAGTGCCATAATTACCTCCTGGCTTGGACTGCCCTGTTATATTCAACTCGTGGCACAAAGAATTTGAAAGATAAAAGTCCTCATTTTGTTCTGAGCCTTGAATTTCAATAATCTCGATCTGATAAACAAGACCATGCCAAGCCTGGTTCTATAACTTGGATGAGTTGGAGCCCTCATACGTGGATGGCAGAGCATT
Source organism: Peromyscus leucopus (assembly GCF_004664715.2). Taxonomy (NCBI): domain Eukaryota; kingdom Metazoa; phylum Chordata; class Mammalia; order Rodentia; family Cricetidae; genus Peromyscus; species Peromyscus leucopus. The sequence goes on along the minus strand of NC_051066.1, from coordinate 54,428,898 downwards.
CATTTTTAAATAAGCACCAGCCAGAATCAATGTCTGTTCTTAACTGGGTTTCTTTTAGAGTGTCTCAATCTCCATGATGTATCCGAGGACACCAAGGTCATCTACTTGGAAAGAGTGTCTCCCTTTTCAGTCATTAAAGGGAACACCATGAAAATAACCACAATTACGTGCAATACATGATGAACACTTTCTGGAATAGCAGCTTAGAATTGGACTTGGGTTTTATTTATGTTTCTGGCACTTATTAGCTATGTGGTCTTGACAAATTACTTTTAGTAAGACAAAACGATACATAATTTACAAGCCATCATATAAAGAGTATCTAACCTAGCAGGTGGTGTGGAATATATGCCTCCCTCCTAGTTTTTTGATGAAAGACTGTCTAACCTTCATGTGATCCCAGAGCCCTGGATTTTCAGACCATTCTCTTGGAGGTCAGATCAAGTTTGTAAGATATGAAAGAGTTAAAATTTTGCTCAGTGTTGCTCAGGACGCCCCACAGAATTAACAGGAACTTCTGAGCGGTTTCCTTGCTCAAATCTCCCACTTAGGAAGTCCCTGCCGTAATGAGAAATAATGAGACCAAAAACAGAACCCAGGAAAGCTGTTCCCCAATCTGCTGCTCCATGGGCTGCAAGTGAGAGCCAAACAAGCCCACAACCTTCTGGCGCCCCCTGGAGGCTTCCTGCGGCATGCCGCCTTCAGGCAGAAGCTCAAAGATAATAAAATTGTGGAAAAGAGAAACAAGTGTTGGGGGAAAAATTATCATCAATTCCCGCCTACCAGATATACCAATATACATATATATTTGGATTTTCTCATGCAGAAGAGACTCATCTGTCTTTCTGATTTTATTAATTTTCTATGAATTTAGATGTCTGGCTCCTTTATAAGGAATAATAACGAACATTAAGAAGAAGTCATAAAAAGCCAGCACTCCAGGAGATGCAAATCAAAACCACAATGAGACATCACTTTGAACGTGCCAGAACGGTAATGATAAATAGCAGGTGCTGGTGATGCTGTGGGGTTATGAAACTCCTGTACACTGTTACCCCGTTTGTAGGAATGGACAACAAACAGTACCCCAGCAACAACAAAGGCAACCTGGTGGTTTTTCCTATTCTACTTTGTCTACATAACCCGTCTAAAACAAAAACAACAAAATATGCCACAAGAATGGGTAGCTGCAACATTCTAGCAACAATGTTCACAGTACTAGAAGGCAGAGCAAGCCAAGCACCATCCACAAAGGCATAGATAAACAAATGTGTCAAATCCACAATAGAATGTTACTCAGCCTTTCAAATGAAGGACATTCTGACATGTACAGCAGCATGCTCAAACTTGAGGATGCTAAGTGACATTTACCAGCCCCAAAGGACAAGCATGATATATTTCTACTCTTAGAGTATTCAACAGAAGCGAAATTCCTAAGGAGAAAAGCAGGAAGTCTCTCAGAAAGGATGAAATAGAACCAGAAAGAAGGGGGATACAAAAAGGGCTGGGTTCCTTTAAAAAAAAAAAACTCTAATAGAGAGAATAATTCCACAGAATGTCTGATTATGAGGCAACCCAGTATTTCTCCATATCATCATAAAATCAATATGGAGAATAAGCCACCCATAATCCATATCCACAAAGTGACTGTGAGTCAGAGACTAATGGGATTGTTGACCTGCATGTTTTAGGGAAATTAGCACTGGAGGCCAGAACCAGTTCCAGGATCCATGTTATACACCAGAACCAGGCAAAGATTATACAGGGGATGGACTTTAGACTTGGGGAAAAATAGGTCCACACTACAGTTAATCCAGTCTACAAAACTGTCTACAAAATGATGCATTAGTATCAGTCAGCTGTGCACTGCTGTAACACACCTGAGAGAGTGTTTTAAAAGAGAAGAGTTTCTTTTGGCTCATCATTTTCAGAGATTAAAGTCCAAAGTCAGTTTCCTTCATTGCTTTTGGCACTGTAATGAAGCATACAATGGCAGGGGATGTAGAGTTCATAGGTCAAGCACATACCTGCTGATCCCACAGCCAGGAAGACACACACACACACACACACACACACACACACACACACACACATGCACACACACACACACAGGGAGGGAAGGCATGGAGTCTCACTAGCTCCTTCAAGGTTGTGTTTCCAATTACCAGACAACTTCCCAGTAGACCCCCGCCCCCAGTTAAGTATCCCTGACCTGCATCAAGCTGGCACTGGCTCTTTAACACACCATCTTAGCAGGACATTTTGGGTCCAGACTATAGCACCAAGTGATGCTATTTATGGGAAATTTTAAAAATGCATAATAACAGTTGTAAATTACAGATAGAAGCCCATGAACAGTCAACTTAAAAACCAGAATAGTAAGGATAAATACCAAATCCTTCTCTGGTGATGTGGGAAATAGAATAAAACAGGAGGGAACACACAGGTGCTTCTCAAAATACACGTATGTATTTTATTTCCTTTAAAAACATGAATCAAAATGGGTAAATTAAACCTTAGCAAAGCTTAGGGGACCATACTGGTTTTAATATAGTTTACTTTTGACTTTTTCAATGCTTTGTCACATTTCATATATATTTATATTTCTCTAAGATTACGAATCAAAGCAGGGCAGCCTAGGGTGTGCTTGGAGAAGAAATGCTTTTGGAGTCAGGAAAGAAGTCAGAAAATTGTCCATAGGGAAACTAATGGAACGTTACATTACTGCTGGGCAATGAGAGTGAGTAAGGGGACCTGGGCTTAAGACAGAGCTAAAAGCTGGTCTCCATACACTTGATCAACTGAAGGCACATGACACAAAGCCGAGGAGTGGGCTAGGATGGCCCCTCACCATGATGGAGTCCAGAAGAAGAGGAGAGTATTGGAAGCCATGCAGAGAACTCAACGGTGGACATTCTAAGTTTGCAGTGCTGATTAACATACGGATGACGGTGAGTCTTGGAGGTGGCTGGAATTATGGGCTTGCAGTTCTGAGTGCAGGTAGGTAGGCTAGATCTGCAGAATTGGAGGTCACAGTAGAAGTGATTGTCTGTTGACACCCAACAACGTTCCATGTTTGCTCCTGAACGTGTGAAGAGCACCAAATAAAGGTGTGTTGAAATGTGACAAATGTGACCTTTGCTGCTTTAGTTTTTATTTAATATTTATTTATTTTGGTCTGGGAGAGACGGGGTATTCCTAAAAGGACGATTATCAAGATCCCAGACGGCCGGGCGGTGGTGGCACACGCCTTTAATCCCAGCACTCGGAGGCAGAGGCAGGCGGATCTCTGTGAGTTCGAGGCCAGCCTGGTCTACAGAGTGAGTTCCAGGAAAGGCACAAAGCTACACAGAGAAACCCTGTCTCGGGGGGGAAAAAAAAGATCCCAGACGATCTGTCCCACTGGCTTTCTCACCCCATCGCCCACCCAAAGCACAGCCGTGCTGAAGGGCAGCTCTAGAGCGGGTCATTTGGGGACTAGTATTCCCCAGCCCAGGTGGGTTATACAAGCACTGCTTTCAGAGTTGCCTGCACTCGATTAAACACTCTGGGTTTGCTTATCTTTTCGTTCTTAATAATTTTTTTCTTTGAATTTGTATCTTATCAGTGAAAGTGTGACAGTGTGTCACACTGAAGTGTGACAGTGATGTGTGCACATGAGCAGGAGAGACACATAAGAACTTGGCCATTGCGCCTTGTGCTTTATTAAACAGAATTAATTGTCGGTGTAAAACCATGACTTTTTCTTAAAGGATATAAGAGAATCTAGACAAATATGGATGACCTGATATGGTCTGGGAACAGCACACTTAAGAGACCCTGGAGGGCATGTTCTACCATGAAGGAGTGAGGACAAACTTTTATAGCAATAAATGGTGTGTGTGTGTGTGTGTGTGTGTGTGTGTGTGTGTGTGTGCGTGCGTGTGTGTGTGTGTGTGTCTCGCAGTAAATACATTTACCAAGCTCTTTGGTGAGTACATGAGGAAAGTGCATGACAGTGAGACACTTACCCATTTCTACAGGCCTCAGACATTTTAGCATTCTCAGCCTTAGGGTTAGTGGAAGCTAGAGGTCTGCCAGGCTTAGCCATACATTTCAAGCCATATATTACCTACCTAATAGTCAGTGGGATGTCCAGTCAGACACAGCGGCAGAAGTAAGTGGGTGGTAAAGGGAGTAGGGCAGCCCAGGGTAATTTTGCTTTTATCCTACAACATCCCATCTCTCCACGATGGCAATGTTGATGTTCTACTCAGTTGAGGCTGACTGTCAGCAGGACTTTAACACAGCTGTGGCTTCTTCAGAGAACTTCAGTTCCACACAGTAATATTCCGCAGCTCACATCGTATAACCAGAACCATCTCTGAGTGTTGCTGGTGTCCCAAGTGTCCCACCAGAATTCTGTGCTCATTATATACCAACTCATCTCAGAGTGACTGTCAACCAGAATAGCCTATGCTTTGCATTTGAACCAGAGTGTTCTGAACAAGAAAAACAATGGCGTGCTAAGAAGCCTGAATAGGCAAAGAATCCCATTATACCCTTTCTTCTCCTATTACTGCTCTGTATTAGCTAAAACTTACAATGAAGTTTATGATACCAAAGAAAGGCATTGATAGTGCAACTCATATTTTCCTTTCCACCAATGTCTTTCTTACTCACTAGTAAAGCCAACATAAAGAATATTGGTAATGTATGCACAGAAGAAGTGAGTAAAAGCCTTCACAGATGTCTTTCCATCAGCACAGAGGCTGTGCTTTAATCTGCTGTTTTAGTCAGCAAATGAGGCTCTGCAGTTACTGGCCTGCTTCTTGGACAGCAGCCTGGTCACTCAGGCCCCAGCCTGGTGGGAATCCACAGGCACCGTCTATGTTGCTGCCACCAAATACAGCTTTTAATTAAATCTCTATTGTTCTATTTATCAATAAGACTCAGGAGTCAAAGGCTGGGGTGAAAACCTGCTAGCTCAGAGAGGTTGAGTAGCAACCAGCTGACCTTCTCTCTTTGCCAGTGTCTCTGAAACAGCGTGTCCTTCTGCTCTGCCAAAACAAAAGAACCCACACTACACTAAGTCCTTCCCTGCTATCTCCTGTGCATCTCTCTATTATCTCACAGACATCCTTTGATGCTCTATGATTACTTTCTGTCAACTAGTTCCTAATTCAGCCTCCTAACCTAAGGTTGATTTTATTTAATTAACACAAATGCAAACTCAGATTTCAAATGTGATCGACTATCCCACAACATTGTATTTCAGTTGTTCAGGCAAGAATGAGATACATATGCACATATGAACTACAAAACACCAGTGACTCTACATGTAGCTTTTGTTATGATCAGTGCTGCATACTCTAAAGATAAATAGTAAAGTTCAAAATTTTAAATTTCCAGCACCTAAAGTGGTGATTACTTTTGTTGTGGTCTGAATCCAAGATGTGTCCCACAGGCTTATGTCTTACAACACTGGGTCCCTCTCTAATAGTGCAGTTTAGGGGAGTGCCAGGCCCAACTCAGGGAAGAGGCCCCATCTCTCTGTTTCCTGACTGCTATTCAATGCAACCAGCCACCTCCTACTAATGCAACCATGACTTCTCCATTACAATGAACTGTAACACCTTAATCCATGAGTCACCCCTTGACCCACAAGTCAAGTGCCTCCTTCCTTAAAAATGTGTCTTGTCAGTCAAGAAATATGAAAAGTAATGGACATACCTATCATTACATATTACAACCCATAACATAATTTTAAAGAAACATACATACATTTGTTCTTTTAGTGGCATTTTCCCCTGCTTTTTGAAAGAAAGGGTCACATTTTAATGGTGCTGTGAGCCCTACAGATCATGTAGCCAGGTAGGTTTCTTTTTCTTCTAACCATGATACACATGTCCCTCTTACTTACTGAAGCAACCCAGAGCTTTTTCTCATTTCACAATCACAAACAACATGTTGCTAAAGAAATGAAGAGAAGAGATGGAAACAGCCATAGAATATGGGCTGGCCCCAGAGCACAGAATGACTCAGCCTTAAACATCTTTTTTTTTTTTTGGTTTTTTGAGACAGGGTTTCTCTGTGTAGCTTTGCGCCTTTCCTGGAGCTCACTTGGTAGCCCAGGCTGGCCTCGAATTCACAGAGATCCGCCTGGCTCTGCCTCCCGAGTGCTGGGATTAAAGGTGTGCGCCACCACCACCGCCCGGTTTAGCCTTAAACATCTTGCTGAGGTTTTAGACTGTGTGATGAGAGTCAAATGGACTCTGCACATTAGGTGGAAGTGAAATGGTTTCTGCACACTGGGACGCCCCATCTGTCCCCTCTTTCTCTTCCTGTTGGGCCTAAGACATGGCACAGGAGAGTGACAGAGAAGCCACCCTCATTCCCAACCTGAACCACCTACACTCAGCTAATTACTAAATCTTCCGGATCTTCTCAGAGACACTCTCCTATCTGCTGTGACCCTCCCTTCACTCCCTCACCCTCTGCTCAGCTGGACTCCTCTCAAATATGCCTACCTCATCTCGGGCCAAGATAGAGGGGACTTCAGTAAGCAGTGGAGATCAAGTCTGACTTTGAGTACTCTGAAAATGTGATTGTTTTCATGACGGTATTGAGTCATGTCATTAACCACCATTGAGACTGGAGACCATTTTGTACCTTTGAAGTCTGTGTGACCCTAAAATGCTTCCAGTAGTACCAGAGTTTGCAAATCACCTAGCAAAGGGTGTCATCTCAACTCCATTGCAATGGCAGTCAGAAGCTTCAAGGCTCCAAGAACCATACTATCGCCTCCTGGTGGTTGAAATAATGAAGCCACTTTCCCAGGTTTTAAAAATATTTTCCCTCCATTTTGTACTCATTTTAATATAAGAATTCTCTTGTGGGTGAAATCTTTAAATTCTTACATACACTATGTAAGTCCATACACTATGCTATGTGTTCTCTTTGGTCCAATGACAGGTGTTCATTTCAATACTTGTATTCTAGGGTACTATGAGTAGGCTGGCTCTGATGTAAAGATTTGGGCTTCATAGGTGCATAGGGAACACATAAAACTCCAGAACTTATGTCAACTATGTATGTCTGTGTAGGTATGCATTTTACTTGGAGAAGTAGTCACTCTCATCAGATTCTTGACGATCCATGATCTCTACCTATGAAGAGGAATTCAGTCGCGTGTGGCTACAGCCAGGGAGCAAAAGCCAAGCGGGCTCCTTCTGACCTCTCTTTCAAAGCTGCCTTCAGTCCCTTTGAAAGAGTTGGCCTATTTCTTCAAGGAAGCAACTACAGCTGAGTTACCTCCCCAGATACTAACTTCACAGCCACTTAACTATAAATCAATAACCTCGCCTGCCTTGTAGACACCTCCAAGTTAAAGGCACAGATATACAAAACCTGTGAAGTAACTGAGCATTTCTGTAAATCAGATCTAATTAGGTAAAGTTATATTGAATGGTGAAATGGTCAACTCCTATTGTATTTAGTTAACACCACTGATTTTAATTATTTTAATACCTCTATAAAGCTATCAAAAATTGTTCATTTTTATCAAAAGAAGAGAGAAGAAAAGGTTTCCATTGTGATGTAACCACTCTTTATGTCATACATGTGTCAAACCCGTAGAGTATACACCATGATTACTACATGTAAAGTAGATCTGTCAGTTGTAACGTATCTGCAGTAGATAATGCTGACCACAGGGAGGCTGTGCATCTGTGGAATAGGAGCTATATGGAAAATCTCCCTCTGTTCTGTTCAATTCTCCAGTGGACCTAAAACTGCTTTTGAAAATAAGATCTACTGATGAGGAAAAAAGGAAGGAAGGAGAGGGGGAGGAAGGGAGGGAATGAGGGAGAGAGGGAGGGAGGGAGGAAAGGAAGGAAGGGAGGGAGAACTTTTTAACTTCAGCTGATTGCTAAGAACATGCCTTTATCAATTTACTATAAAGAATGCATTTATGAAGAAGACCTAGCTAACCAGTTCCAGGAACAGGCATCACGGAGCCACCCAAATTCACAGCTCCATCACCCAATTGATAGAGTAAACTGCTGACAACAGAAACGTTTGTATTGACTGAGCACTGTGGTTTGATTAAGTTTGCTCATTTATTTTATAAATCTGCTGTAAAACCATTAGAAGAGTTTTATTACTCAAATTATGAGGCTGAGTCAGAGTGGCCTTTAAAATCTATAAATTAATTAGAACTCTATTTCAAGAGCTCTGAGACTAGCCAGCCCTTTCATTTAATGAATATATTTCCTTTCTCTATTACAAATAAATTGTGATTTAGTTCACAATTTCTCCAGCTTGCCATCACTCACATGCATAGGACTTGCATAGATTAGCAAATATAATTACACATTTACTGTCCGTAGTAGATGAGAAAAGCTTATATAAGCATATTACAGAAGAGACTGGGGGCAATGAGAGCATTCTGTACTCAGGGTATGATTTAAACCATGCCCAAGCAAAGGTAAAGTTCTGAGCTGTCTTTACTCTGCGTTAAATACTTTTTGCTTTACTTAAAACTTCACGGAAGTGTATGAGTTCTCCAAGAGAGCATGCTGTGGGTGTTCTTTTCCATCTAGAGCCTCATATGCCGGTTTGGCTTTGTGCTCTTTCCTAAGCGCACACAAAGGCATATGTGGCGGTATCTGGGTAGCCGGGGTAGGCTCACGTCCCTGCCATTCTCCCTAGGTTGTGAGTTGGTCCAGGGGTAGGACTAGGATCATGCTTGGATTAAACTGGGGAATGGATGTCCATCTTGGCACACAGGAAGAAGCCATGAGTGGCTAGTACTGCCATCAAAAAGGTCTGGAGGAAGAACAAGAGCAGCTGGCTGTGATGGCCTTTTGGATAACTGCTGTGGATATCGCTCTGTATAAATAAAATGCTGATTGGCCAGTAGCCAGCCTGGAAGTGTAGGCAGGACAAGGAGAGAAGAGAATTCTGGGAACAGGAAGACTGAAGCAGAGAGACGCTGCTAGCTGACACAAGGAGAAGCATGATGTAAAACATCAGTAAGCCATGAGCCATGTGGCAAGGTATAGATTTATAGAAGTGGGTTAACTTAAGATGTAAGAACTAGATAGCAAGAAGCCTGCCACAGCCATACAGTTTGTAAGCAATTAAGTCTCTGTGTGTTTACTTGGTTGGGTCTAAGAGGCTGCAGGACTGGCGGGTGAGAAAGATTTGTCCAGACCGTGGGCCAGGCAGGACCAGGAAAACTCTAGCTACAGATAACTATATCTAGTCACCCTTCATTAATACCCTAATTTTCTTTTTTTAATAAAAGCCATGACTTTCTACATGAGCTACATTTGTTTTTCATAGGTATGAATCCCGCTTTCTGATTTTTGTCCTAAAAATTTTTGAATTATGGTTGTAAATGTGTCTCCCAGAAGCTGATGTCTTAGAAACTTAACCCCCAAATTCCTATCTTAATTCACAGGTAAGGCATTTCGGAAGTGGTTAGGAAAAGATGGGCTTTCGAGGGTTGCAGCCTATGAACAGTACGAAGTGGCTTTCTAAGGAGCAGACAAACCTGAGCTAGCACACATGCTGTCTCAGCATGGGTTGCCCTCTGCCACGTTTTGACACCGCAGGGACACCCCCACCAGAGGCTGACTTTGCACGGTTGGACATCTCAGTCCTCCAAAACATGGTTTCTTTATACACTCCTCCCTATGGTATTTGATCCTAGCAACATAAGCTGGACAGCTTGCCCTCAGTAAGAGACAAGATATTCTTAGCAAAACCCCAAAGACGACCCCATAAAACAACATCATTGAGACAAATTAACTGCTAAGAAGGAGAAACCAATTTCAGTCTTGTGTAATTTGAAAGAAATATTTATTCGCTCTTCTCTTACAGTTCCATAGAAAAGGGAGGCGAGGACAATTGAGTCCCGGAACTCAGACATTATTATTATTATTTTTTAACACTTTCTAGTACTTCATTTCAGCTTGACACCATCCTCGCAGGCTGACATCTCCTCCATTTGGAGAAAACAAATCCCCTGCCACTTCCAAAACTGCATCCACAGCAGCTTGCTATGATATTTACAGGAAAGGCTGTACTTCATCCAGCTTCAGCTCCCCCGGCTAGCCCTTGCTGGGTCATGTTGCTAGGAGGAGATTTCTCCTTGGTTCTTGTCTGGGAGGAAATAACTCAGCCAAAAGACACAGTTTAGGCAGAAGCTCATCCAGCAGAAGAAAGCAAAGTGATGTTACACTCCAGAAAGAGGCTGGAGCAGGCTGACACAGCAGCCCGAAGGGCTCCGCATTGTAGAGTTTAAAGATGCTCTTAGGAGCATCATGAGATGGATGGCATATGATGATCCCCTTTCTCTCCCAAATCATAGGAACAGGTCTCCCTGTTAGAGTATTTCTTTCTATGATCCTGTTAAAAAGCTAACCAGAGGAGTCAAAGCCACAAGGCAAATGAGATTTTAACAAAGTCTTTGGAGGATGCTGGTCAATTGTGGGTTCATGTGTGTGATAACCAAGACCATGCCTCAGTTCCTGAGTTTTTGATGTAGTGGGAACAACCATATTGTAGCTTCAAGGAGGTTTAGGTACAAAGGGTGTCTGACTGGAACTACAGAAGTAAGCTGCTGTTTGCCATGTTACCTCACCCCTCGTTCCCTGCCTGCTTGATGTCGCCTTCGTCTGAGTAATGTGCTCACCTCTGTGATCAAGCGTTGCACGAATCCTAAATGGTCTTATAATAAAAACCCGGAGCCAGATATTGGGGTAAGTGCTGAAAGATCAGAGGAAACAAGCCACAGCCACTTCTCACCTCGCCAACTCCTCAGCTGAACAGGGAAGATCCTGTCTCCATGAATCCTCAGACTGAATGCTCCTGAGTCCTCAGCCGAAAAAGGATGCTGAACTCCTGTCTCTTCCTGCCTTATATTCCTTTCTCTGCCCAGCCATATCCCTTTCTGTCTCAACCATGGTGGGATTAAAAGTATGTGACTCCCAAGTACTGTGGTTGAAGGTGTGTGCCACCATTGCCTGGCTCTGTTTCTCTTTTAGACTGGAATAATCTCATGTAGTCCAGGGTGGCTTTGAACTCACAGAGATCCAGACGGATCTCTGCCTCCTAAGTGCTAGGATTAAAAGTGTGTGCCACCACTGCCTGGCTTCTGTGTTTAATCTAGTGGCTGGCTCTGTCCTCTGATCTTCAGGCAGATTTTATTTGTTAGAGTACAAACAAAATATCACCACAATCAAGAGCATGCCTCTGGTGATTGACAGTCCCAGTAAAGCCCACTAGGAACTGGGGCAAACAGAAGAGAAGAAGCAATTTCTCCAGTGGAAAAACAAGTGGTCTAAACTTTTAGTTAAGGGGCCCAGATTCATAACTTGTGCTTATCTCTGCTCCTTTCCAATATCCCACTAAGATGAAGGAATAAATCAGCTTAAAAAGTATGAAATCGGAAGAAGGGGTATTAGTGGGTGAGAAAGCATGCATGGTTTTGGAAGGCTGAAAACAAACGAAGGAACAGAAACCTGGGAGGCTCCTAATTGAAAGGGGTATGAAGTGCTGAACACACTGAGTAGGAAAGATCCGTATCGATCCAGAGCCACAGGAAGAAAGAAGATATTTAAGAAGAGTAAGAACAGGTCACATTAAAAGGATTGGAAGCTGAGGGTGGCATTGGATGTGACTCACTCAGAGGTTTTGTTAATTAGTGGACCCCCTTCAAAATGACAAGGTAGGGTATGTGTAACTCTCATGGTTCCCCCCCACACACACACAGAGTACAGAACAATGTCATGTTTATCTAAGTAGAATACACTTCACACCTTTCACTAAAGAGTGAGCCCCACTAAAATGAGGAGTAAAATCAAGTATGGTAGTGCACGCCTGTCCTCCAGCACTCAGGAAGCTGAGGCAGAAGGAGTCGGAGTTCAAGGTCAACCTAAGCTACATAACAAGACTCTGTTTAAGAAAAGAAAAAGTGAAGTAAGGCTAGAAAGAAGAAAACATAAAATCTGAAGGAAAGCCGAGCAAGCCTTAAAGAGCAGGTAAAGGTGTTCCAGGAAGCTTGCTGTGCAGCTCAGGTTGGAGTAAGATGTCTGAGAGACTACCACTGGATATCTTCAATGGGGAAATAAAAGCCACTCATTAGGACAGATGAGTAAGGGAGCCTTTTGGTTTGGAGTAGAGTGAGTGGGAAGATTCATGGGTAGCAAATTCTGTAAGTGAAAACACTTAAGAGAAAAACTGCCTAAAAATGGGAAGTGTACCATAGTATATAGTTGTAATAGATGTTGATTTGATTAAAAATTGAGATGTATAATAGTGGATGGATAGAAAGAAAAGTATACTTTCCTATTGCTGTGACAAAGCACCATGACCAAGGGAACTTTTAAAAGAAAGCATTTAATTTGGGACTCAAGTATCCAGAGGGTGGTAGAGTCTATGACAATCATAGTGCAGAACATGGCAACAGGCAGGCAGGCAAGCATGGCATTGGAGCTGAGAGCTTACATCTGATCCACAAGCATGAAGCAGAGAGAGAGAGAGAGAGAGAGAGAGAGAGAGAGAGAGAGAGAGAGAGAGAGAGAGCACGAGCTAACTGGGAATGGCATGGACTTTTGAAACCTCAAAGACCACCCTCAGTGACACACCTCCTAATCCTTCCCAAATAATTCCACCAACTGAGGACCAAGCATTCCAACACATGAGCCTAAGAGGGCCATGCTCATTCAAACTACCACAGGTGGTATAAAAGAGATGGATTCTCAGCCTTATGTCATGGCATATACCTTTAATCCCAGCATTCTGGAGGCAGAGGCAGGTGGATCTCTGTGAGTTCTAGGCAAGCCTGGTCTACATAGTGAGGTCCAGGCTACCAGGGATACAAAGTGAGACATTGTTGAGAAAGTGGGTAGGGACTGATTTTGGTTCTGGAGGTCAGTAAGAGCTCATCATGTAAAGGCACTTGTAGCCAGGCTTGATGACCTAAGTTGGATCCCAGAACTCACATGATGGAAGGAAATAAATGACTTCTTCAGTTTCTCTTCTGATTGCCACTGTGTACATACACACACACACACACACACACACACACACACACACACACACACACATTTAAAAATAATAAAAAAAAAGAGATTGGGTCTATTCTGTTATAACCAGATGTCTCAAATTAATAACATGAGAAAATAGGAATATAGGTTTTCATTTAGAAATATGAATTTGAAAAATAGAAGAATCTGTTTTTCAAAAAAAAAATCAATAAGTCCTTTTAGGCCAAGGACTTTTATTTCTCATTTTAAGCTTATTGATAACTTTTAATTTTAAACTAGTTCCATATATTCTTGCTTTTTATTTCACGAGTACTTTTAAAACAGCAAGATCGAACATCAAAGTGATTAGCCAAAACTCATCTTTCACAGTTGTTTCACTCATCTTCACTAGATAGCAAATCTCTGAGAATAAGCCATCTCGACAGACCCTTTAGATTTACATCCGTGCAGGCATGATTTAAAATATTCAAGGACAAATGCTTTTGTTGATTCTGGCACCGTCACCTAATCCACTGTGGATGTCTGAAATCTCACTCTGCGCCCTCTGATGCGCTACTGTGGGGCTCAGAGCAGATTTGTACAACTACTGACTATAAGCAACGCACCCGCACCGGGACACTTCACAGAGAAGAGGGTCCTGAGAAATCGCCTTCTTGAAATCTTGTGGATTTTTAACCACGTAAATCCTGAGTTTAAGAAATTGTCCAAATAAGCCCCCAATAGACCAGGAACTTAGCTCAGAATGTACTCCAAATCCTGCAGACAGAAGGAACTGTAAATCCTTTAGGTTTTATTAGAGAGCCTAAAGAGAGGGGATGTGTTTAAATCTGTGAATTACCCAGCAGAATTAGATCAGCTTGGGAAACTCTCGCCACGGTGCTGTTCCCAGGGGAGCTCATCTGTGCCGCCAATACTACATCCCTAGGAAGACACAGCAACTGGTCTTTCTTTTCCACCATTGTCTCCTGCAGCCTGAGCCCCCAGAAGCCTCTGAAAATGCACAGTATCTGAAAAAAAAAGTGGAGTCATCAGCCAACGCAAGTTTCATACCATATCTCTGAAGCTTACCATATCTCTGGGAATGATGGGCACACAGGGACTGGTAAAAGAGTAGAGTGGGGCAATGGCCAGTGCACCGCTCGGTCACTTCTGTCTCCGCATCCCCATCAGGATGTCTCATAGTGTGTTCTTTGGTCCTCTATGGATCCTCTAAAAACAGACCAAGACTGCCAATCTGTGGGAGAACTTGTCAGCCAAATAACCAATCACCTGCTGTACCTTTTATGGTGTGTCACCCCTCCCCTTTAAAACTAGGAAGACAAAATGCTTAGTTCCTCCCCTGACATGTCTATATCAAGAGTATCCATAGTTCAGAAGCATGAACCTCTGCTCCTCAAGGGTTCAGTGACTCATCATTTCTACCCTTTCTTGACTAGACCCCCTAGAACAGACAAGCAGATCTTTCTGTTAAATTCACACACACACACACACACACACACACACACACACACACACACACACACTTACTTTATCTACTCAACAGTGTGTTCTCACTAAGTCCTCAGCGTAACGTCTAGCTGTAACAGAGAATCTGAAGTGTTTTCAGGGGTCAGTGGCTAGCTGGTGAGAAAAGTCAACTGACTTGTGGGATTTTTGTCTGGTGGTTTTGCTTCTTCATCTCTTATCTCAATTGCTTTTGGTGACTTTTCACAAAAAAAAAAATATTATTTTATAAACAGAAAGTGACTTGGAGACATTTTACAAATATTAAAAGGAAGGAGAAAGGAGGGGGTAGAAGATGATGAAGTTAGTCATACTCCACTAAGGATGGGAGAATGTTTTTCATAAACAGGGAATATGTTACCTAACTTGGGAAGGGAGTTCTGACTCATGAAAGAACTGCTATTTGCATTAAGATTCAAGAAAGCAAAAAACTTAAAATCAGGTACACTGGGAAAAGAGAGGAGTCATTCCAAGCAAAAGAGCAAATTCAAAATTTCCAAGGAGGTATGATAAAGCTTGTGCAAGTATGGAATAGAAAAGCCAACTATGGTTGGACTCTAGAAAGGATCACACAGTGTAAAATCCCAGAGCTAGTAGGGACCCAGTCATGTGGGCCTTATTGTCTAGAGCAAGCACTTAGAATGGGAGAAGCTAGGTGAATTCTGACTCCCAGAGACCACATGGATGGCATGTGGATGTGGAAACCCACCTGTGATTCCAGCCTTAGGAGGCAAAGACAGGAGATCCCCCAGAGCAAGCTGGCTAGTAAGATAGCCCTCTCTGAGAACTCTGAGTTTGAGAGCTCCTGCCTCAGTGAATAAGGTGGAAAAATGATTTAGGATGGTTCCTGACACCAACCTGTGGTACATGAACACACAAGCAACACAAACTTCCACACTCGCAAATGTGTATTTACACACACACAAACACACACACACACACACACACACACACACACACACACACACGGAAAATTTTAAAAAGACTACTCTGGAATATGGCCTCCCAAAGCCACCCACCTTCCCCCACAAAAAAGACAAGACAGCTTTGCCTGCTGTGTGGATTAGGGTGCAGCTCAGTGAGACAGAACGCATATTTGCACTGGACACCAGTGGGACCCAGGAGAAGTGACTGTGTTTGTATAGATTTTGAAGCTAGATCTGCTAGCTCTTGGAAAAGGGTAAGTTGTGGGGAGCCAGGGAGAGTGAGCAATCAAAGCGTGCCTGTAGCCTGAGATGGGAAACCTTCAGAAGTTGCCAGGTGCCTAGTGAATCTGACAATTAGGACATTGGATAGACACATCTAGAGCTGAGAAAAGATTGAGGTACAGGGAGATTTGCCTCTGATTATTAGGCACATTATGAAATCACCTACTGAGAGACTGTAGAAAGACAGAAGACCTGTGGACAAGACCTAATCATTCAACTTTAAAAATCAAGTACAGAAGAGGCTGGACCAGCCTAGTTAACCTGATCCTACTCAAGGACTTTCATACAAGGCATACTGGCTAGTTTATGTCAACTTGGCACAAGCTACAGCCATCACAGAGAAGGAGCCTCTATTGAGAAAATGCCTCCATAAGATCAAGCTGTGAGACATTTTCTTAATTAATGATCAAAGGGGGAGGATCCAGCTATTGTGGATGGTGCCATCCCTGGGCTGGTGGTCAGGGATTCTATAAGAAAGCGGGCTGCGCAAGCCATGGGGAGCAAGCCAGTGAGCAGCACCTCTCCGTGGTCTCTGCATCAGCTCCTGCCTCCAGGTTCCTGCCCTGAGTGAATTCATGCCCTGAACGAATTCCTGTCCTGTGTGAATTCCTGCCCTCACTGCTTTTGACGATGAATTGTTATATAGAACTGTGAGTAAAATAAACCCTTTCCACCCCACGATGCTTTTTGTCATGGTGTTTCCTCACAGTATAGAAACACGAAAGCACAAAGCTATAAGGTTTTTTTGTTTGTTTGTGTGGTGGTAGTGTGAGTTAAAGACATTATGTATGCTTTAAGTAGTTAACTGCCTGAATGAAAAGTCCTCTAATGACAAAGGCAATCTTACCCTCCATTTGAGAGTCATGTGAGAAGTATTTCCAGGAACTAAAGACACATAGTTTTCACAACATCATATCCATACCTGAAAAAGCTTCCTTTTCCTAAACTTTTAGCTAAATGAGCTGAAGGGATATTTTCCCTAAGCAAGTCCAACTAGAATTTCTGGGCTTTTAACTGAAAGAACTATGCACATAAATTTGTACATGCAAATGGTATATGGCAACTAACAGACCTTAAAATGAGGAGTAGGCTGAGTCCAGGTAAAGTGCTGTGGTGTATTTAGGGGACATAAGTCAGTGCTCCCTCAGGCTGTAGCCTTAGTAACGAGGCAAAGAGATATTTAGGGACTTCTGTAGCTAACAAAGATGGAATCATGGAGATGAGAATTTCTCTCCAGCTCTACACACATAAACACAAACACACACACACACACACACACACACACACACACACACACACACACGGGATAGCAGGCATCACAGGAGAGTGATTTCTGAAGGAGAAAATCAATGTGATAAGCTCTACATATGCAAAGCCCACTGTCCAGAAAAACTTCCCTGGAGGCAATGTGGAGGGGACCAACCCAGGAAGAGGCCAACCGTCTCCTGAGTTGTGAAGACAAGATTAGGAGTTTGCAGGGCTCCTGAGTTCGGAACTAGAGAGGAGAGAGGGTCCATGAAAATTATTGTGGAGATCTTTGTAGCTATGAATTACTCTTACCAAGTCTCCTGTATTCTGCCACTGCTTGTGTATGAGGAGAGGACCTGAGGCCTTGGAAAGAGCTACTAGAAAGGGATGTGACAGCCATCGCTGGATCACAGGCAAGGATAAAATAGTTGCTGTTTGGGGGTTTATTGTTTTTTCCCCATAGGAGAAAACAATGTCAAAAGACAGAGGGCTTCAAGTGAAACACTCAGAGGTGTATCCCTAAACACACCATGCACAGTTTAGTCAACTGTGTTATGCTAGAATTGACTCCACCCTAGAATAAACGCTGGTCTGGTGATAGCTAACACAAACATAGAAACAAGTGTTTCGTGGCTTTTCCTGGGGAGAAGCACATGCATTCCTAATCACCCTGGATAGAGCCTGACAGACCTAAGAAATGATTCCATCCAAGTTCCCCTTGGTGAACATACAGGCTTGTTGAGGTTATTTTCAATACCACGGATAACTCTCAGGCAGTTGTATTACCCACCCCACAATGGCCGATGACTCACAGGAGCTGCCTCCCTGGAGTCCTAACTCGAGTAAAATTTCTACCTGCTCCTCCATACTCTAGTACCCCTCAAGACCATGTGCAGCTGGGGAAGAATTACATGGGAGTGGATGAACTCTGTGAGAGGTCTCATGACCTCCTTATTCTATGAGACAATGTTAAGAGACTCTCTTTTTTGGAGGTCTTCTGAAGGTTTCCTGCAGGAAATCATTTCTCCTCTTATTTCAAGACAGTGGCCATATAGTGCCTGAAGGACAGAGTTCTACCACAAGTCTAAACATTGAGAGCATAGTTCCAAGGTGAAGTATTTTTTAAGAATGTGAATAGGCTGAATATGGTGGTACATGTCTTTAATTCTAGCACTCTACAGGTAGATGCAGACAGGCTTTTGAGTTCTAGGCCAGTTAGGACTATATAGTAAAACCTGTTTCAAAGAACAAAACAAACTAACAAAAAACATGAATAAGAGATGAGGATGTAGCTCAATCGATAGAATGCCTGCCTAGCATACATGAGGCCCTGGGTTTGATCCTAAGCACAGTGAAAAACAGGCCTGTTGGCACATGCCTGTGATCCTATCCCTTGGTCAGCAGATGCAGGAGGATCAGAAGTTTGAGACCAGCCTGAGCTGTATGAGATCCTATCCAGAAGCCAACAAAGTGAAATTCACAATATCTGGCATATAATCAAAAATTAATAAGCATTCAAGCAAACAAGAAAATAAGTCCCTTAATAAGTAAAACTATCAATCAAAATAGAAACAGATGTAGAACTTGCAAACAAACATTAAAGTCATTATCATAACTCATTCCATATGTTCACAAATCTAGGAGAAAACAAGCACAAGGAGGAAAAGATGAGAAAATGATCAAAATTGGTTGTCCAGAAATCAACAGTACAGATGCCAGAGACTAAAAATGGATTAAAATAAAGCACACTCAAAGGACCTGACAATGCCTGTGACCTCAGTTTCCTCTGGGCTAGGTAGAGATGCCCTTCAGCTCCATTTCCTCATTTGTAGACTGTGGGTGATAATAGTGTACCACTCAATCTTTTTGTCCTGTGACTAAAGATCGGATATGAACTTGAAGGGGGAAAGGTTGGTTTTGTTGCTGAGTTTTCTGGGTTTCAGGTGGTGAGGGGGGCATGGCAGAGCAGAGAGGATTGCTTCTTGGAGACAGGATGCAGTGAGAGGAGGAGAGACAGGGAGAAATTTCTGGATTTGCTGGCTTTCTCCTTTCCCGATTTTACTCCACCCAGCCCCCCCCCCCCCAGGTATATAGAATGGTGCCACTCACATTAAGGATGAGTCTTCCCAACTCTTAGTCAGTCTTCTTTGAAAACATCCTTACCCACATGTTCAGTGGGGTGTTTCCTTGATGTCCTCAATCCAATCAGGCTGACAAGCTAATCATTACCTAGTGTGTGTCCTGTTGAGGTGCTGGCACCAAGCAGGCCAGCATGATCACTGGCACCTACAAATGACTCATTACTAGTAGGTAGAAACAGCAGTGTTTTGCTTCTTCCCATGTCCCAAACACTTGCTCTGCTCTGCTCCACTCAGGCTTGCTGCCCAACTGCCGACTGCCTCTTGCAACAACCAATTACCTAGCAACATTCAAGTTGACAGATCTTCCGTTCATTTTTGTCAGCTAGCTATGGTCATAATGCCCATTCCTCTCAAAGGCCAGCGTAATGTCTGCTTCTTTCCTCACTTGGTTTATTCTGTCCTGCTGTTTACCAAATTCACTGTTCTCTGTCTGACAACAGGGAACCTTGGAAGCCATCCAGTCCAATCACTAAAACTCCACCTGGGATAGGCATTAGAAAGATCTTACTGTGTTTTTCTGTTAGAAGTTTTCTTTAGACAAAGATATAACATACACAAGCCAGTTTCATGAATGTTTATTGCCAAGTGAATTTGGCTATATCCTAGAATGTAAGCTATTGTATTTTAGCTATGAGCTATAATATATAAATAAACATTACAGTGTAATCATAATAGATAAAATTAATATTATATAATACCATACCATTCTACCCTGTGTATAAATGCTAATAAAAAGTAATGAGCCAACTGCATCCATAACAGATATAATTTCAACACTTTACTTGTCAAGAAGGTTTTCCATATGCCAGTTTATCCCATTCTTAGGACTCTCATGTAGTATTTACTACTGATATGATTTTACAAACGACAAAACAGAGCTTCAGAGAGTTTAAGTGACTTGATGTTTATAGTCTCCAGAAGGGAATGATTCCAATGATTCTGGATTCCAATTCAAGTCCTTCTAACTCAAAAACCCATGTTCTTACCCATTCTGCTACCCAGGACTAAAATGAGGTAGGAGCCATGAATAAAACTACCACCTTTATTCCACTTTGGTTGCATACTTATTGCTAAGGCATAAGACAGAAAAATCTACAGTATTACAATTGCAAGGGCCCTGGTAATATACAGATGGGAGTAAACCCCAGAGAGAGAACAACTACACCATACACTGTACTTTGAATCATCTACGAAGTTGAAACAAGTATGAAGTCCACCTGTCGTTAGAAATCAATTTTCCTTCTGGTTTTTCATAGCTTCTCTTTGTCTGCTCTTTAGACTGTCCTAATCTGCTTTCCTGCTGGGATTTATTTCCAGTCATTTAGAGTCCAAATAACAGCATCCTCACACCCGGTGGGCTATGTGGCTATGCATGCTGGGAATGGTAAGGGCTGTGAGAAAGTGGGGAAGTGCATCACAAGCCATCATCCCTTCCAAATGAAGACCTGAGCTCTGCAGATGGTGGGAACTGGCCAGAGGCAATAGCATCAAAGCCACAGGGGTACCCTCACACGCAAAGTCACACTCAGTCGGTAGCCGGATGGTGGGGCATTTTGATGTGAAATAGCATGTTTTATTCAAGAAATAGCTTCCATTTGCCGACTGTGTGCTTTTAATCATAAATACACACTTGTTAATTTTTCCTGTTAATGTACTCATTATCTGGTCAGGCATCGGGCTTAGTACAGGAGTGACCAACATAAATAAATAAGTAGTTCAAGGTCTCAAAATGTTATATAAAATATATTAAATATGTAAATACTTTGATGCCCACCAGCCAAAGACCACCATGACTATACCTGTATGTAAACTAAGTTGGGCCTGTTTACTACAGTAAGGAAGATCGGGCCATGACAAGCAAAGGGGAGTCTCAGAAGGCAACGGGGGAGAGATTTGTAATTGGGCTTGGGTTTGTATTAGATAATTTGGGGGCAAGTTCAAAGAAACTTCAGTGGATCAGGTACTGAGCGTTCTCCCAGTAGATATCAATAATTTCTTAAGGGAGAGTATAATGGAACAGGGTTACATCTGTAATTTGCAAGGCTGTATAAGTCCCTTTAATCTGGAAAAGATGAGCTAACAATTCCGTGGTTAGCACCATATTCTTGATTTTGCCTGTACTGAGACATTTATGTGGGGAGTTCCTGGTTTTGTTTTAAACCCTGATGGATTAGCCATGGTGTAACATGATTTGGGGATTCTATACAAATATTATACTGAGTGATATTTTTACCTCCTCAAGACGAAGTTATAGCATGTCTTGGTAAGTGCTGAATTACAAGAACGCTCATGTGTGGGCCAGTTTGAAAGCCAGCTGGATTCTGCTTCTGAATAGGTCTTCTCTAGGAAGGCAGTTCATGTGAATGATGTCTTGGGAAACACATCAAAATTTCATGGGCAAAGGGAAAGGACAAAGGTCATTTCCATGGCAAAATAAAAAGTTTGAACACACACGTCAAGAGGCAGGACAAGGAACTTCAACTAGTTTAATCTGTAAGAAGAAATGGGTGAGCTGAGGTGGTAAAGCTGAGAAGCCACAGATAAGTCATGAAGAGGTTAATATGGAAAGATGCACCCATCAAAATGACTTGAGAGAGGGGAAGTCGGCTGAGTGAACAAAGCATTGTCTGCAAGGAGGAGAGCCAGAGCTGGGATTCCCAGGGCCCAAGTAAAAGCTGGGTGGGCATGGCAGCCTGCCTGAAATCCCACTCCCAGGAAAGAGAGACAGGGTGTAGATGAACGGTCTTGTTAAATAAGAAACACAGAGCCAATGCAGAGATGAAAGCCCAAGAGGTCAGAGCTAAAAACCTTACCCTTCACTGCTGCTGTTGTCCTCTTCAGCAAGAAACCTACTTCCTGTCTGTCTTTTTTTTTTATAGACTTTCTATTCTGCCTTCTCATTGGTTGTAAACCCAACCACATGATCTCCTTGTCACTGTCTGTCTGTACAGACCTCCAGGTCTTCTATGGTTGGTATTGAGATTAAAGGCGTGTGTCTCCATGCTGGCTGTATCCTTGAACACACAGAGATCCGCCTAGCTCTGTTTCCTAAGAGCTGGGATTAAAGGCGTGCACCTCACCACCCAGTTTCTGCTATGGCTTGCTATTCGCTCTGACCCCCAGGCAACTTTATTTATTAACATACAAATAAAATCACATTTCAGTACAATTAAAATATCACCATAATGGGGGACCCCTGAGACAAACTGGCTAACTAGAGTCACCAAACAATGACCTCTGGGTTCAGACAGAAACCCTGGTGTAGCAAATAAACTGAAAAGCAATTGAGGAAGGCAGACACCTGACAGCAAACTCTAGCCTCGATGGGTACCTACACACATGTGTGACCACATATGTAGACACACATATACATGTACCTGCATATCACACATACATACATAGGCAAAAAAAGAGTTGTGATTAAGAGACATTAAATAGATGGAGTTGAAAAAGAACATAAAATATTTAAAGATTTAAATCAGAATAATATAACCAAATTTATGTTTTAAAATGTGATTTTTTAGTAGCAATATGGAGAACAAACTAGTTTGAGGTCACAAGAAAGACAGAGAAAAATTAGGAAATGACTTTAGGTGAGACATGGTGAGTGTTTACCCTGAGTCAGTGGCAATGAAGGACAGAGGGGCAGAGAGCACTTGTAGGCACAGAACTGACAGGATGGAGGGACTGGGGCTCCTCCACAGTGTCAATCACACTGACGTCTAAGAGCAGAAGTCAGGAGCGCTTGCTTCCCATCGCACAGCTACCACTTGGCATGCTCTGCCACAAGGCAGTTGCTCAGTGAATGCTGAATTCGTGGGTGAACTGTGAGAAAGAGAACGGGGAAGAGGACAGCAGTGAGGCAGAGCGGCAAATGTTTCCGGGTCACAGGGTGGGGTAATGCTGTCTTCATCTCACAGCAAAGGAGGATCTTCATGGAGGAAACTATGGAACCCACAAAGCACAGTAGACATTGTTAGATAAAAGCATTTAAATGTTTTCAAATATTTCTTAAAAAGACAATAAGCTCGATGTGTTAACTGAGTAAGAACCCAGAGTTCCCAAAACATTATGTTTTGTTTAACGAAAGAGAGAGAGAGAGAGAGAGAGAGAGAGAGAGAGAGAGAGAGAGAGAGAGAGTTCCTCCTGAGATGAAAACTTTCTCAGTGTATGATGATATTTTGTTTGTATTCTAACACATAAAGCTTGCCTGGAGATCAGAGTGCAGAGCTACCTACTAGTTAACCATAGAGGCCAAGCAGTGGTGGCACACACCTTGAATCCCAGCACTTGGGAGGAAGAAGCAGGAAGATCAGGAGGTCAAGGCTACCCTGGGCTACATGAGATTGCTCCAGTCTAAAAGAGAAACAGAGCCAGGTGGTAGAGACTCACACCTTTAATCCCAGCACTTGGGAGGTGGAGACAGGAAGTGGTATGGCTGGGAGGAAAGAGGAATATAAGGCAGGAGGAAACAGAAGTCAGCCCTTTTTGGTCTAAGAAATTGTGGAGGTAGAAAGTGACTTTGGCTGGCTCCTTTACTTCTCTGATCTTTCAGCATTTGCCCCTATATCTGACTCCAGGATTTTTTGTTATTGTTGTTGTTTGCTTTTTTTTTTTTTTTTTTTTTTTTTTTTTTTGAAACAGGGTTTCTCTGTGTAGCTTTGCACCTTTCCTGGAACTCACTCTGTAGATCCGGCTGGCCTTGAACTCACAGAGATCTGCCTGCCTCTGCCTCCCGAGTGCTGGGATTAAAGGCATGTGCCACCACCGCCCAGCTGACTCTGGGGTTTTTATATTAAGACCAATTAGAATTCCTGCCACATCAGTGGATAAAACTTCTAGATTTATTAATCATATTCGGAAGCTAAGGAGATAGAGCTGAAAACTTAAGAGTTTTGGAAAAAAGCATGGTATGTATAACAATTTATCTTGTCCATACCTAAAGTCTTACAGGTTTATTGGGGGGTACATTTGGCATACAAGAAGATGCATGTTTTAAAAATATGTAACTTGATGAGTTTTAACATGTTTACATACAGCTAAAATTGGTGTCACAATCAAGGTCAAGAATATATCCAAGTGCAGGGCATACTGGCACACAGTTTTTTAACTCCAGCATCTGGGGCACAGAGGCAGGTCATCTTTGAGTTCAAGGCCAGCCTGGTCTGTATAGTGAGTCCCAGGCCAGTCACAGTGAAAGAGTAAGACCCTCTCTTAAACAAACAAACAAAAAGCAAAAAGAATATATGTCCAAGAAGCTCTGATAGTTTCCTTATGCCCCTCAGAAGTCCCTCCCTCCTTCCATGCATTGCTCTCCAACCACAGTTCAGCACAACTGTTGACCTGCTTTCTCTCTATGTAGCTTATGGTGTAGTTTTTAGGACAAAATTCCATCTTGTGTCTTTCAGTCTGATTTCTTTCACTTAGCGCAATTATTTCCAGGCTCATTTGTATGGTTGCATGTATCAAAGTTGCATTTTTTAAAATCATAGAATATCCACTATATAGTGATATAAATAAAATCTTCATATATTCTCCTGATGCTGGACATTTAGGTTGTGCCGTAGTTTCAATATGGCTGGAAATTCTTGGATAGGGGCTTAGCAACTTGACTGTAATGACTAGAACAAAGTAACAAGGTGTCTGAAGCTAGGTCATATAAGGGCTGGGGCTTTCTCGCTGCTCTCCTTTGAATTATCAAGGAAGTTAAGAACCAGTGTACCAAAACTCAAGCAGCCCCGTGGAGAAGGTCAAAGTGTCCTGGAGCAATGTCCTCCAAAATGAGTCCCTCCCTCCTGTGGAGAGAAAGGAAAGCTCTGAGATTCCAGGAGTAAACAAACCTCACAGGGCTGGGAAAGCCCAAACCTACAGGATTCCTAAGGCCCCTCTCCAAGGTTCCTGAAGCAGTAAACAGCTTCCTGGGCAAGAGACTCAAGCCAGTTGGAGAGACTCTCTGCCCAGCCAACCCACCTGGATTAGAGACTGACCTACAGAGATGCTTGAATGCTATGCAGAGAGCCACAGATTGGCAACATTCATGGTCATCACCCATGCTGGGCGGGGGTGGGGGTGGGGGGGTGCTTTTTGCAAATGCAAATGCCCTTGAATTGTCCCTGCTCCTGTAGGTAACTCCTCACCAGCTCCTGTAAGTAATCCAACTAAACTCATCAGTTTGCCAAGGTGAGCTCTGGTAGAATCGTTACTTTGGTATGTGGTTGGTTGTCTATCTGAAGTAATAGACATTTGTTCACATCACCTCAGGAAAACTCTCACACAACAGCACATAGTAAGAAATCTGCCCGTCAATGAGTCAGCCTTGTTGGAAGCAGACCCTTCAACTTCCTCCTAGATCTCAGATGACCACAACCCCTGGACAGCTTAATTTCAACTTCACAGGAGACCCAAAACCAGAACCACCCAGATAAACTGCCCACAAATGTCTGACCTGTAGAAATGTGAGATATTAAATGTTTGCTGCTTAAAGTCATTAAATTTTAGATTAACATGTTTCACAGCAATAGAAGCCTGATAGAATTTTTTTTCAAGCTTATTACAAATGAAGTTGACTTAAACATTCATATACAAGTCTTCATATGACATAAAAATTTGTATTTATGTCTTTGTATGGTATATTTTTTCATTTCTTTGGGCTTACTATAATATTTTGTCTCAATTTTTATTTTCTCTTATATCATTTTCTGTTCAAGTGTTTTTTGAACAAGGTCATAATCTTCAGGTATTTACTTATTATTCCACACGCTCAGCCCCATGTTAATTGTCTAGTAGGTGATCAATATTTTCAATTGAGATAAATTGAGAGCAATAACAAATGCTCAAGTGACTTTCAGTAGGCACGGGACTGAGAAGGAGACTCCGTGCAGCTGCTGCTGGATTCACTGACTGACCTCCTGTATCCCCATCCTATGAAAAATGAATCGATCTGCTTTAGGTTCAGGAGAGAAATGTAGCTTGAAGTCCATCAAGCAGCCTTAATCTCCAGGTGATGGGAATTCTAATTTAACCCTCGTGCATAATGGGGAGCATGAATCTACCTTCATTCCAGTGAAAATCTGAAGGGATACATTTCTCAAAATAAAAACAAAACGTAATTGATCGCATTGCCAAAACAGTGTCCTTTCTCTTCCCTGCCCTTTCAACCAATTTCAGGTGTGCTCGGGGGAACTTGCTATGGCACTGAGAATTTGAGTCATGCTTCTCTTTCAGCTCTCAGGTACACTTGGAAACAGCAGGTGGAAATAACAGAGGAACGAATGCCTTGTGTTTCCAAGGGCTCCTGATTTGCTTCCTTTATCGAGCGTGGAGAACATTGAGCTTTTTAGAAGGAAAGAATTATCTCAGACACTTTCTGCTACACTTAGGTACAGTGGACCAAATTTATGTCAAATATAAAGTAGATCTGTGTAGAAAAAAAAATCACTCCATAGTAACTCACAAGAGCTAAAAGTAACATGCTCTTATAAAAATATTAATGATATTATCTATGTTGACTCTGCCAATAAATTTCAGTTAAAGTTTTTAAAACACAAATGCAAACAGGAAAAGAAGTGTTACTATTCAACTTTTGATATCCAACCCCCCCCAGCGCGCGCGCGCGTGTGTGTGTGTGTGTGTGTGTGTGTGTGTGTGTATGTGTGTGTGTGAGTGTATGCGTTTATGTGTTGGCCTTGGATGTCTTCCTCCTTGGCGCTTCAACTTAGTTTTTGAGACAGGGTCTCTCACTGAACCTGGAGCTTACTGATAGGCTAGGATGACCAAGTAGTAAGCTCCCAGGATCTACTTGTCTCTGCCTCCTCAGTACTAGAGTGACAGAGGTGTGCTACCACAACCAGTTTTTTTTTTTTGGGGGGGGGGGTCCTAATGACCCCAAATTAAGTCCTCATGTTTATTCAACAAGCACTTTATCTACCAAGACATCCTCTCAACTTTACAGTTGACCCTTTACATATATGTATCCTATATCTTCAGAATCAATCACATCTGGATTGAAAATACTCATTGGGAAAATGAACCTGTACCAAATATGTCATTCCCTAAACAACATAGAATAACGACCATATAGCATTTGCACTGTATTGAGCAATATACGTGATCTGCAGACAATTTAAATTATGCATGACTATGTGCATAGGTCATATGCAAACATTGTATCATTTTCTACAAGAGGCTTAAACATCCATGGAATTTGGTATCATGGTGGGACTAGGAAGGGGGGCATCCTAGAACCAGTCCTCCACAAAGGGTAAAGGAATTCTATAACTTTTGTTGGTGAAAAGAAAAAAAGAAAAAGGCTTTTCTCAATGGTGTTATGCTGCCCTTTAAACAACAACCAAGATTGGTCCTTTTAATATTTCTTTTTCATAAGACAGCTCTCATTCATACTGGAAGATTGAGAAGCACACTCATTCTCCATTTGGTTGGTTAGGAAGTTAAGTGACGCAGAAAGAAGCAGAGGCAGTGAGTTGAGGAGACATTAGAGCTGCTGATCATTTCCCTGCTTCTAGAGCTCAGGCTCAAAATGCTCAGAGCTACAGAAACATCCTGATGGGTATGCAGGAGCCCAACGTGCTCAGAACTGTTGGTGTGCATCCCTCAGTGCAATCCCTCAGAAGGTCCCCACCCAACAACTCCCATATAAAAAGGACAAGAAGAATGGGGCTGCAAGCAAAATGCAGGTAGACAAAGCAGCCGAGCTCCCCAAGTCAGAATTCCAGAAAATTCTTCAGCCCCTGGTACAGGAGCAAAGACGTCATGAGAGCCTCACTGAACCAGCAGAGCACCCTGATTTTGGCTTTAGGTCCAGAGCAAATGGCTAACACCACAACTGCCAATACAGATACCAAGAAGAAGGGGTTCTTCAAGAACAAACCCCCAGTGGCCCATGAGAAGCTGGAATCTAAGTCAAGCATACATAATACAGAAGCTATTATCCTTCTGCATAAGAGTTGTGATAAAGGAGAACTCGCTCTACCAGTTCATAACTGCATTTGTTTGCTAGAGCTGCTGTGTGACAGTCCCTTGAACCAAGAGCAGTTGATCCCTTTTCTTATGTCCTTGACATGATTTCTTCCTCTATGCATGTCCCTGTGTCCTCATTGCCTCTTTTATGAAGACACCAGTCCTTAGGGCCCACCTCTGCGACCTCATTTAGCCTTATGGATTGAAGTGCCTTATCTCCAAAATAGTCACATTCTGAGGTCTTGGGGTTAGGGCTTTACCACATGAGTGTGGGGGCAGGGCAGCAGGAAAACATCTTTTAGCTCATAACAATAAGCATGCAGAAATTAGAGTTAGGATGTTGTAATTCTTACCATGTTTTCTTAATCTGAATAACATGGTGTTATGTCAAGAGTGTAATTTTGTGAGTTAACACTCTGCCCAAGACGTTCTCACTTCAGAAAAAAAAAAAAATCACAGGAAAGTGTTATCCTAGAGCTATTTATCTCCTCTGGTTAGTGAGCCTTTTAAAGACAAATTCCCAGGCCCGTAAGATGGCTCAGCTAGTAAACTCACTTGCCACCAAACCTGTCGACCTGAGTTCAAACCCCCAGGGTCCCACAAGGTTTAAGGAGAGAACTGACTCCCATAAATTGTCCTCTGATCTCTACATACACTGTAGCAGGTATGCACAAACACACAAAGACACACACACACACACACACACACACACACACACACACACTACAAATTTAAAATGTAATAAAAACAGATTCTCAAACACTATCTCTCTATTGCTTAGGATGAGTGATTCTCTGCAATACCAAAATAGCAAGAACTGTTCAATGAAGATGGTAGGTTTTTCCCTGGCCACTGCAGGAATGCATCATTATTTTTTACTCTTTTTGCTCTATTTTTGTTTTCCGTTTCCTTTGGGAAATTACTGACTCCCTTTCATGCCGTAAGACAAAAGTCTCTATCCTTCTTTAGCCCAGAGGTACACAGGAACCAAAGACAGCTAGCTAATTCCTCCCAAGACTTTCCATTTTAACTGCTAAGAAGGAAAACACAGTTGGGGCCCTCCTGAGAATGCTGTGGACCATACCACCAGATTCCTGTTGTCCTCCAAGCCTGGTACTTGGGCCTCCTTGTTCACATTAGCCAAAGTTGATTCCTTTGGTTAAACTTGTGACCTGTGACTAAGACAATACTTAAACAGTAAATGGGGCAGCAACTTGGCCCAATGAAGTAGGTATAGGCCAGGTTCAAGTATAGTTTATGACACATAATTATTACCCCTTAGTTAGGAACTTTCCATATAACTTCTTAGAAATGCAAAGGCCTGAATTGCATGCAATTTGTCAAGAGCTGTAGCCTGGAGGAACTGGGTATGAGCTGGCAGAGAGCAGCAGCTAGGGAAACACTTCTCTTTCTTTACAAACATGGAAAACCAATTATCAGAATTCTGACTGTGTTCTGGCTTTTAAAGGTCAACATCTGGGCCTAAAGACTGTCTTCAGGCTTGAAATAACAGAGCTTTAGCATCCGAGTGAGAAAATCCACAGGAATAAGCAAAAAGTCTTCAAGAAACCCAAATATACATGGTTGAAGTCTAAGTCGATAGTTGCTATAATGTATGGACTAACATCATGGCAGGTGGAATCTGTGTTCGTCAGTTTTGTGTCACTCTGTCCATTGCTGTGACAAAGAACCTAAGATAGACAACTCAGACAAGATCGATAGTAGAGGCCTGCTTTTGGCCCATGGTTCCAGCCCTGGTTACTTGGTCACATTGCTTTAGACCCGTGACAACACAGTGAATCATGATGGGAGCATATCATAGAGGAGGCTGCTCACCTCACAATAGCCAGGATGGAGAGAGAGAGACAGAGAGAGAGAATGAACCAGAGCCCTATTCCAATACAATCTTCAAGGGTATACCTCCAAAAATTTATCTTCTTCTGAGTAAGCCTTCCTCAAAGGCTCTGCCATCTCCCAATAGCAGCAAACCTTTAACAAATAGGCCTTTGAAGGACATTTCATATTTAAGTTATATCGTGGAACAAAGAATCTGAACTTAAAAAAGAAGAAAGGTTTATCTTAGCCCGTAGTTTTGAGGTTCAGTCTGTAGACTGTTAGCCCAGTATTTCTGGGGACTATGGCAAAGGAAGTGCATGATAGGCTGTGGAGATGGCCCATCCCTTAAAGGTATAGGCTCACGTTTGTCAAGTACACCAGGAAGGGCTCACCTCATAACCACCAAGAAGTGAAAAGCAGGAAAGGAGCTGTCTCAGACAATTCCCTTTGAGGACAGGTCACAGATGACCTAAAACTTCCGACTAGACCCCACCTCTTAAACATGTCTACCACCTCCAAATAAAGGGTGCTGAGTTAGGTGCCAACCCTTTATCAGGTGGACCTTTGAGGAACATTCCAGATTCCAAAGCACTGTCAAGAGAGTCAGAAACCAAACAGATCAAAGTTATACTTAACCTCCTTCTAGAGGCTACTATGAAGCCCAGCAGTCTAGAGTCCAAATCTTTAACTCTTCTTACATTTTATTTTCAGTAGACAATGCAGCATAGATTTCAGAACAAGGTCCCTGACTTCTGTGGGCTTCTACCTAATATGGAGACAGATGGGCGTATTAACATTCACACTACTATGGGAGAGTCGTGGCTCCAGAGCTTGGAAACTCGGATAAAGACTACCAAAGGGTGTGTGGAATTCTCAGGTGAGGCACTGAAGGGTGCTGAGTTCAGCTCCAGAGAGAGAATGGATCTCTGAGACAAGTCTACTCAGTTTCAGAGAATAAATTACGCTTCGTTTAATAGCGTGGAGCAATTAGGAGTGAAGCCAGACTCCAGGCGCTGGAGGCTTCTGAAGATGTGACTGGAAAACGAGCACTAGCTGATGATTTTCATCTCCAAGGGAAACAATTAGGCAAAATAAACAAGTTCTTGGAATCTAACTTCTTCACGGTCCAGAGATGAAACTTATAGAAAATACAAACTACAAAAGCAAGCCTGACTTCGGCTGAAAAGAAAGGGGTTTAAGACAGATAAAAGACTCTAGGTCAGCATTTAGTGTAGGAATAGAGAAAAAAGGAACTTTATTATTGTTGTGAAGATTAGGCAAAAACACAGGGTAAACTTGGGAAGATTAGTTTTGCTTCTGACATTTTCTGAAATCCCTTTCAGTTTGCAACAATCATTTTTTTTTTTTTTTTTTTGAAATTCCATTTACAACCCAGGAGATCCTTATGATAAGAAAGCCCGGAGTCTCCTGTGCTATTACATGCCTTCAATTTTCCAGCATTTTCCTGTAGAGACACTAAAAATTCCCTGTGGGCTTCAGAATATCTTAAGTACCTTAGTCATACAATTTTCAATTTGAACTGCTATCACTTGTAAGCTTTTATGATTCAAAAAACCATATGGTATAACATTTCAAAACAGCCCCAAAGACTATCATAACATTTCTGTAATCATTTAACCCAATCATGTATTCTAACACCCAAAAAATGTACCTGATTTCAAAAGCCATGTTTCCCCTGGCAAAGCCCTTGTTTCCAAGAAACACAAAAGTGTCTCACAGGACACTGAATGTACAGAACGCTGCTTGGGTAACACTGGCTTAACGGTGTTGCAGACAAAACGTTAAACCAACACCAGATTTTCCCTGTACCACTTGGGGAAATGAGACCCAGGCTAGTATAACTAACTAATCAGTGCATGGTTTCTTATATCAGTGTGGTGATTTCTTGCAGAAAGCAGGAGTCAGGACATCCCCCAGAGAATCTCCTTAACATTGTCTCCTTCCATACACATCAGTTTATTCAAAAAGGTTTCTTGGCATATTCCCAGATCATTTGTATCAAGGTAACCCAGGGTGCTTACTCAAAAAGGCATTTTTCTTGTACTCTCTTATATTGATTGGATAAGAATCTTTGATTTGCTTCTTATGCATACTAGAATCTACAAACCATGATTGTTGAGAAATTTTTTATTTTGTATTGAACTTATTTTGTATATAAAATAGTACTGAAAATGTGAGTTTTAATGACTTTAATAGTAATACACATTTCTAGCTACATCTACATGATGTGGCAGTTTCGATATGAAGGATTTCCCATGGGCTTGTGTGTTTGAACACTTATCTCCAGGGGCTGGTGCTCTTGTGGAAGACTGTAGAATCTTCCTGGGGCAGCACCTCACTGGAGGAAGTAAGTCACTAGGGGTGGGCCTTGAGATTTTATATCACAGCCCTACCTCTCCTGTCTGCTCTCTGTGTGACTAGCTTACCCTGATACTACCACATTTTCCACCATGGTGTGCTGCTGTATCCTCTCAGATTGTAACAGAATGAGCCCCTATCCCCGTAAGTTGCTTCTGCTGGGTATTTTCCACAGCAATGAGAAAGTGAACTGATTCAGAATCTCCACATTGAGCTGAGGGGAACCACCCACTGCCTACATGCTTAAGAAGTAAATTATTTCATTACGATGTTGGGTGAAGTCAGTGAGCCATCAGGGTAAAACGTTCATTTCCA
Organism: Peromyscus leucopus; assembly: GCF_004664715.2. NCBI lineage: Eukaryota > Metazoa > Chordata > Mammalia > Rodentia > Cricetidae > Peromyscus > Peromyscus leucopus. Next base: position 54,396,255 of record NC_051066.1, on the reverse strand, counting down.
CAGTTCTTCATAGAAGGTTTGATGGGGTTGATTCTCCATGGAGGAGTTTATTACTGATCCAATTTCTCTGTTAAAAAAAAAAAATTCTTTTTAAATATCAAAGTGAGGATGTAACCTAACCAGGGAAGGAGAGTTGACATAAAAGCCAAAACAAGCCCAGGTATCAACAAACCTCAAAAAGAATAAAGGGTGTTTTACCGACAGGACATTTTTCAATCATAGGACATATTATATAAAATACCAAATTTTACATACTGCACTCTGGTAGGTCTTTAGTAGGCCCCAGCTCCCCTACAACATGTCACTGTACTTTGGAAAGGAAGGTTAGTACGGAAAGGAATGGACATAGGGACATATCCATGATGGAATGAGTGACGTTTACCTCCCCAGCATTCCTTGCTCTTGAGTGGCTGCCACTCACTGTTTTGGATGTACATTCCCAGAAGGATCATTTATTGAATAGGCAGAGACCTCTGACTTTGTGGAAATGTGTAAGCTGGGTCTGACTCTTCTGCCTGCTGTTCTGTGGTCAAGATAATCAAGTGGGAAATTATGACCAGCTACTGGGGAGCTAAACAAGCCTGTAACAGAGGAGCCATCACGAAGCCTCTGAAAGAGTGAACTGGATTTTCTCAGACTCCACTGGGTGTCCTACAGTCCCTGAGGTCTATAAATACCTATGAAAGTTCTCTCCATTGATTTGAGCCGAAGTTCGTGGGCCTCTATTCTTGCAGTACTGAGGAACACAATGTTCTTAGAGAACACGGTATGAACTGCTCTGAGAAGCACTTACAGTGGGGCTTTGAGCTTTCCTTTGGTGCCATCCAAAGTTGGCCATTCTGAAGCTGCTTCTGTGTCTTACATCATCATTTTGATGCGTACAGTGTGGATAAGTATTACATATAGAAGACAGTGTCTTGACTCAGTTCACACCATCGTGACTTTAGTACACGTCGTCTTTAATCCATTGAAGTCTCTCCAAGGAGTTAAAAAGATGACTAAGCTTGTTGCCTAGGCAACCGTCTTTACGATGGTTAACCTTTTCACTTCACAGCCACATGGAACTTGGGTGCAGATTTACAAATAACCGGAGTTATAAAGTGGCAGTGTCTGTGTCAAAAGCCTTCATACAGGATGCTTTTTCCTTGTGGTGCTGACGAGACACCTGATGCAAATACATCAAGGAAGGAAGAGTTTGTTTGCAGTTGGAAGGTACAGTATGACAGGGAGGCAACTGAACAGAGTGTTTCCACAGTCGAGGAAAAGTAGGGAGGGGGAGGGGCGGAAGGGAGGGGGAAGGGGAGCAGAGGAAGATGGGGAGATGGATGCTGGTGCTGGGCTCACCTTGTCATTTTTCACTCAGTGCTGAAACATAGCTCATGTTTAGAGTGGGTCTTCCTCCATCAGTTACCCTAGTTAGGGAATGCCTCACAGATCTGCTGAGAGCTTTGTCCCCAGGGGTTTTTCTAGAGCCTGCTGAGTAAACAGCATCAACTGTGACACTGCCTAGTTTGGAGCCGTCTCAATCAGTGTGTCTCAAGACAGGGGGCCCATGGCAACTGTGGTAGCTAAGACAATTTCAAATAGATTACGTTAACCGAAATTAAGCATTTAAGATTAAACGGTTAAATAGATTAGGAAAATAATTTAAATCCAATTTGATTTTTGTAAGCAAATATATGATAGAGAAGGCATATAGATATATAAAAATCTTGAAGAAAATTTTTGAATTCTTGGAAAACTTCACTGTATCATTCAAATGAAATGATCAATGATACCGTGAAAATGTGGTCAGAAGTGATTCAGTGATCCTATTAAATTCAAAGCTTATATGTAAAGCTAGGGAGTTGTGCTGTGGGATATTTGATCACACTGTGTAAAAAAATGTGTTGCTGTTTTACCTCACCTGCCTAAGGCACCTTATGATTGGTTTAATAAAGTGCTGAATGGTCAATATCTAGGCAAGAGAGGATAGGTGGGACTTCCAGGGAGAAAGAGGAACTTGGGGGAAGAATCTGAGAGGTGGAGATTCACCAGAGAGACACGGAGAAAGTAGGGTGTACAGTATGGAGGAGAGGTAACGAGCCACGTGACAGAATGTAGATTAATATAAATGGGCTAATTTAAGTTTTAAGAGCTAGTTGGGAACAAGCCTAAGCTAAGGCCAAGCTTTCATAATTAATAAGAAAGTCTCCATGTTATTATTTGGGAGCTGGCAGTCTAAAGGAAAGTCAGACTACAGAGTTGTAGAAAAAAATTTATCAGCAGCTTTCTGTATCTGTGTAATGTTGAAATTATCCGTGCATAGAAGACATCATCTCAGTTTCATATAATCTCCTTCTTGCTGATATTTAAAACATTAAAATATAAACTGTCCCCATGAAGGCACATTAGGTTGAAGTCTGGGCCCCCAATGCAGCAAAACTTAGAGGTGAAGTATTAGGAATACAGCTGGATAGTGAAGACCCCAAACTCATCAGTAGATGAATCCCCCGTGGATTCATAGTTAAGCGGGCTGAGAGGCAACTGAAACTTCAGGAGATGAAGCCTAGATGGACAAAGTGGGTCACTGGGAGCCACATTTGAAGGATAGATTTTGTTCCTCTTCCTTCTTTTCTTCCCTTACGCTCTCCCTCTATCCTTCCCCCTCTCTCTTCACTTCCTGACCATCTCTCTGTTCCATCATACCTTGCCTCTCATGACATTCTGCCTTGCTTTGAACCTAGAGCAACAGAATCATGCAAACATGGCCTGGAACTTCTGAAGCCATGGACCAAGATAAACTTTCCCTCCCTTCAAGGTGATACCACTCAAGTATTTTGTCAGAGTGACAGAAAGCTCATGAACACAGTATCTAGTACAGGCAGACTATTATTACTGAACAACAACATAGTTAAACAGTGTAAACTATTCAAATGCTTTTATCAAATCCTAAAAGGATTTAAGCATACAATCAGCAGCTCTGTGCATTTTGAGGTTTTTCCAAATAATCAGTAAATCAAAGCAGAGTGATGATATAATGAAAACCAAGGGCCCTCAATTACTGAAGAAACAGAATAGTCCCAAGGTACTATCTGGGTGTCATGTAGACATGACATGTAACTAGTTGAGCAACCAAAATTACATGTGACTACACACAGGAACACTCACAGCCAAATGGAAACACCCTCCTCATGTTAAATCTGAAGTTCTTCTGGGGAGACATGCTCCTAAGACGATTCTGATACTGGCTCCTCTCAGTTGCATACGATCTGCTTCCATAAGATAAGAGCATCCACAGGTCTGGATGATGAAGGCTTCTAGGTTCCAGTCTCCCAGCCCTCCCTTTTATCAACCAGGGAAATGCCCATGAGGTCTCACAATGTTCTGAGTCTCTACTTCCTTATTCGGATACTATGACCTAGCTGACCAGATGGAAGGATAATCAATTGCAGGGTGCTGTGCAGTACTAGGCAGCATTGTGTTTCAATTTTTATTCATTTATCTATTTTCACGATGAGGTAAGCTTGTTTTATTTCCTCCTGTATCTGAGATCACCTATATTTCAAAGTTTATTTAGTATGTTTCTCGTTTAAAAACATGGTGATTCTGGAACACAGAATAATAAGATGTAAAGGACAGAAGTGTATTTATAATGGGAAATAGGTGGAATCTTGTGTAAAAGACAATTTCCCCCATGAAACATGTCAACAGACTTGGCGGACCACTGAGTCTGCTCCTCTTAGACCCTTATGAGGACAGTGCTTGTTGTCACATGGACTGAACTATCGTAGTGAGTCAAGGCAGTGAGGAAGGCAGGGCTGCATTCCGTTCACCCCAGAAGCACCACTGGTTCCAGGAGGTTGCCTCCTTGCACTGCCAAGTTTCACCTCGGGGTTGTAAAAATCCTGTCTTCACTTTGTTTTCTAAAATACAGAGAATTTATTTCCGTGAAGCCCCTTTAGGAGCAGTTTTAACCAACACTGAATGAGACAGTGGCCCACTTCTGCATATGGATGAAGGCTGGCTTTCCCTAATGAACTCCTTAGAAATACTTCTGCATTCATTGATAGATACGCTTTACTTCCACCAAGACACACACTCCCCTTGAGAGGCACTTGATGCTCTGCGGGGTTAGATGTCAGATCTGATGACCATTTCTAAAAGCCATTGCTCTTCCACATAAGTTATCGAGGTGGTTTCAAGTGCCGTGACTCCAATTGCCTCTTATTTCTCTGTAATATTCTTCTGCTCAAATATCTTGAAGAAAGGCTGCTTATTGTTCCCTCTAGTGGCGACTGGGACATTCTTTTGAAAAATGCTTCTTTCATTCTTTGGCCTTTTATTGTCAATTTAATGCAGTTCAAAAGCATTTCATCCATCTTGCAGGAAATAGAAATGATGGCGTCATTTATATTTCATTGTCATGGTGATGATAAATAGTTAAAATAGTTACATAAGAGATCTCCCTATTTTCTTTATGCTTTGTTTACCCAGAGCTTATTAACTTTTAAATTTTTAAATGTACTCCTTCTAGTTTGAAATATTATCAGTAACCCTATAATTCCAGAAATATCATTTATATTTGAGTCCAGGGACCTTTTTGTTCATGCTTTGTCATGGCTGCTTCTCATTTCCTGGGAATTCACAGCATTTTAAGTGAAATAAGTCACTCTTGGGATTTCTGATTTTATTAGAACCAGGGTCTCATGCATGTGATTCCTAGAACTTGGCTATTTCTCCCTTTCCCCTCCTTCCACACTCGCCATTTCTTCCCATCCCAAATGGGCACAGCTGAGGATGCGACTCTCATTATGTCTCCTTTCTTCTCAGGTAAAAGTTTAATGAAATATTTTTCTTCTACCGTGTTTGCTTCCAAATGCTAATGAGCTATATAGTTTGTGAGAGGGTGAGGAAGAACAGTCGAGAAAAACAAAGGAGATAATTAAGCAGAACAGGTGGCTCTCCACAAAAACTTGAAATTAGGACTTGTCTTCACCTGAGAGTAATCAAGAGATAACTGTTAATTAAAATGACTTTGATAAATAGTTTTGTAAAATGTCTTGTTCCTAGATGAAAAGACTCAGTATTTTAAGATGTCAATTTCTCCAAATTAGTCTGTAAATTCAATAGCATCCCAATAGAATTTAATAAACTTTACCAATTGTTCTTGAAGTTTATCTGAAATAATATACAAGCAAAAATAGCCAAAACAACAAAAAAATTAGTAAAGGTAGTGGAGGGAAAGGCTACATTTAATATGTTTTTAATGGGGTTGTAAAGTCACGATACTATGTTATGAAATTGGCAAAAGAAAGGCGTGCCAATGAAGCAGGAAAAGAAAGCAGATACAGAGGAGTGTGGTAGTGTAGGAAGGCTAATATTTGCAATTTAAATTAGTGAGAGACAAGAGAGCAGATCAACCAATTAGCCGTTTGAAGAAAAGACCCAGCATCCAAGTTCTCTCCTCATACTAACATGGAGTCTCAGTAGGTTTGCAGATTAAAATTTAAAGCACTGTAAACAGCTGAGAAGAAATAGGACGGAGTATGTTAATAAATAACAAAAGGAGAGGCACATTCATGAGCACAATACAAAACCCAGGGAAATAACTATTACAATACCGTACAGATTTGACTTTTGAAGTTATCTTTAAAAAGACGTTCACAATTATGGTCAGAAGACAGTAGTTTTAAAAACAAAAGAAAGGAAAAAGGGCCAAAAATGCCCAAATATTTGTGAAGACAAAGTGATGACATTGTAATTTGCAGAGACCAAGTCATTAGGAAGAGATGTCCCAGTGGGGGTGTGGCAAAGGACATAAACGGGAAAGCCACAGGAGGACAATTACAAGCGACCACAAGTGATGAAAGGCTCTCAGCCTTCACTCATAGTGGAACCCAAACTGCAAAATCCAAGGATTCATCTTCCAAAACCTGTCAGTACACGAAGCAAGGACTTTCAGTTCTATAAATAGGAGTGCAAATCAATACGGTCTTATTTGAGGTAAATTTGGCAATATTCATCAAATGTTTTTGATTAGGCAATTCCATTTCTATGCTTTTGAAATTTTATTCTACAGAAGCAACTTACAAGAATGAGCAAGTGTGTGTGTGTGTGTGTGTGTGTACACCAAAATACCACTTTATGACAGATCCTAAACAATACTACACATAGTATCTTGAAGGTCATCAATATTGTTGCATGTATATTTCCTTCCTTTTAAGGCTAAGTAATAGTTCAGTTTTGTATGGGCCACATTTTTAAAATTATCTACCTATCAGTAGATGCATGGGTTGCCCACCTCCATCTAGTTCACCAAGTCCTCACTTTATGTCCCAAGACAAGTATGAATATGATTGATAGCAGATAACCACTGTCCCTTTGCATTTTCACTTTTTAATTCAATTTTGTATTAAGTTATTTTTCTGAACAAAAAGTAGCCTTAATCCATGATGAACTTTCCACATGGTCTCTGGAAATTATTGACTATAAAGTAAATGGAAAGTTAACTGTAGAGGACTTCCATGTACATGACTATGGGAAGGTTGTCACCCATGCTGGAGTGACGATTTTCCATAGCACACCTGTTGAGGGTCACCAACACGCCTTTTAATAACTCCTCCCATGCTCTGAAAGCAGGCCCCCAAAACTCCATGGTTCTCCAGAGGGGACTTGGGAGGTATTGTTACTGTGGCCTGTCCTTGGTGTCCTATCTGAGTGGAGGGGTCCACTTTTGCATCTTTCCAAGACTATTCTCCACAACCACCTGCAATGTCTGTTCTTGTTGAATCTGTTTTATATATCAGTGACACATTTTCCCAGTGACAACAGACCCACTTTATACCTCCCACAACCACAAGTTGCCATCAATTCAAGGTTTTCCTCTGTCTCCCTGTGAGTTCCACATGATGAAAACCAACATTTGATTTTTTTTCTCCTGCCATTTACACTATAATTTATCCTTTGTGGGGGTTTAATTGCACAGTCTGAACACTTCCTCTGGAGCCATGACATCAAAGAGCCAGATATGGTGTTGGACATGACTTCTTGCTTGCTTCTTCTCATGAGAACACCAGGGAGTTCTAATTCTACCGGCTCACCCCTCAGATTTGGAGTTTAAATTTAGGTCATTTAATTATATTTATGAAATGAGGTGAATTTGTAGCAAGAGTAGTTCTCTGCAGTTGGAAAGCCACCTTTTATCTCTTGGTTAAAAAGTAGAGCAGTTCCTTGTTAATAATATTAGCAAGCGCTATTTATAACAGGCTATACATTCCCCAGGACTGACATCCTAATTTTGACTTCCAAGCAAGAGGCAATAGTTTGCTCATTCTTATTCTTAAATATATTGAGAATACAGCAGGCCAAATATTTAGGAAGAGAGAGTGTGTCTCTCTACCTTTAGAAAAATCTAAATGGATTTAACTAAGTTGCTAAGATACTTTCAATCACCAGTCAGTGGTGATGCACGCCTTTAATCAAGCACTCATTCAGGAGACAGAGGCAGGCAGATCTCTGTGGGTTGAAGGCCAGCCTGGTCTACAGGGTGAGGTCCAGGAGAGCCAGGGCTACACAGTGAAACCTGTCTGGAGAACCAAAACCAAAACAACAACAATAAAAAAATGCTTTCAATCATGCTCCTGCTAGAAAGTGTTACCACACTTTTAGATTTCAGTCAAATATCACAGGTCTGTGTGAAGGAGAGAGATATATAAGCTCGACAGTAAAATATTTATGTTCTGGAGTTATTCATGCCCCTTTATTTCTAGACCCTTCCCTATGTATTTCTGCCACAAGTGTAAAACTAAAATTCTGGCCTATCTCTCTATATTTGACTCTTCTGGTGAAGGGATTTATATTGCCCAAGCACTAAGTTGAAGGCTTCTAAGATAAATCATGAGGCATTTGTAAATCTCATCATTTCGAAGGCAAGAGAATGATGTTTGTGTACTTGGCTTGTTACTAACCTGAGGAGAAGGTTGCCCCGGAGGCAGCAAGACTGTCTAACAGCCTCAGGGTTCGCATACATCAGAATAAATAACAATTTGGACATAAATATGAAAGCAGATAGTTCTCAGCAAGAGCTACTGATTTTTTTTTTCCTGCCCTGGTCCATCTATCTCTGGATGAAAACTAGAAAAGCTACTTCCTGCCATGTTCCGAAATGACTCCAATGGGTTACAACATCATTTTTTGCTGTTTAGATAGAAGCAAACCATACTTATTTCAATTAGAAAAGATGGGAAATATTAGAGCTCCAATGAGGCATTTCCCCATCTGACGCCACATTAGAAACCTGTAGACCAATGCACTCCCAGCCCACTCTCCTACTACCTTCCTCTTTGTGAGGAAGGCTCTTCATTCTCTGCTCTGCCTCCACAGAGGTGTTGGCTAGAGCCACGGGGCAGAAGATGAACTGAGCTATGCTCCTTGCTGACTTCCTGCTCAAGGCTGGGAGGTCCTAGGCACTACCCTGAAGTGAACAGTCTCTTTAAGTGTAGACAGAAATCTAACCTGTCTGAGGTGTCTTCAGATGTGTGTGCTCCCATACTCCAAGGGTTTTGAGCTTTTAAAAATATATAGTTGTCATTGATTAATTATGTGTATGTATATAGATGAGTATGTGCATGTAAGTATAGTTGTCTGAGAGGCCGGAAGTCTCCAAAGGATAGCCTGGATCAGGAGTTACTGGTGGTGGTGAGCTACCTGACCCAGGTGCTAGGAACCTAATGCAAGTCCTCTGAAAGAGCACTGAGCCATCTCTCTACTGAGTTCAAGCTTTTAGACTGGGGGTTTAATCAAAATGACGGGCGAACTTTAGAAGAGTCTTCACTGGCACCAAGAAGTCAACACTGAATTACAATGTTGCTGTTAGTTTTGTTGCTTGCCAGTTTCTTCTGTAATGTCCCATGTAGAGATAGTCCATTCTCTCCCCAATGATCCCTTTCAGTTCTTGCTCATCAGTTTGGCTTTCTAATGCCCCAGGTCCCACCCTATCTATTCTGGAGATATTTAAGCCCTCTGTGTGATTTCTTTCCAGAATCCTTAGTTCCTTCAGTCATTGAAATCTGCTGCTATACATTAGCTTATTTTGTAAAATGTTCCTGGGGAGTTTAGGTAGAGCAATAACAGGCCAGTGGAAAAAGTCCACCCAATCCATCTTGGTGAACCAGTGAACTCATTGGGACTATGTTCAGGAACATGTTGATAACTTACAGGTGGCTATGGCCAGAGAGTGCCCCTCCCCACCCCAGCAATGGTCACCTCTTATATATTCTTGGGGTAGGGGAGAAAGTTCATGAGTCTCCCCCCTCCCTCCACGTGGGAATGCTAATGCACTCAGTCTCCTGAGGGCCTCAGACAGGTCAACCACAGATGCTCTGACTCATGACTGAAAAAACTTGAAGGAAACAGTCGCACAACAGTTTATTGTTTTCATTTTTTAGAGTGAAGAGAAAGCATTTTCTCCTGACTTCTCCCTTCCCCTTTCAAGGCATTCTTAGACCACATTAGAAGTTCACTGTTTTTCACAGCTGAGTAACACTCCACTGTGTAAATGTACCACATTTTCTTTATCCATTCTCTGGTTGAGGAGCATCTAGGTTGTTTCCAGGTTCTGGCTATTATGAATAATGTTGCCATGATCATAGTTGAGCAAATGTTCTTGTGGAATGATTGAATTTCCTTTGGGTATATGTCCAAGAGTGATATCACTGGGTCTTGAAGTAGATTGATCCCCAATTTTCTGAGAAACTGTCATACTGATTTCTAAAGTGGCTGTACAAGTTTGCACTCCCATCAGTGGTGGAAGAGTGTTCCCCTTATTCCACATCCTCTCCAATATAGGTTGTCATTAGTGTTTTTTTATCTTAGCCATTCTGGCAGGTATAAGATGATATCTTGCTGGGCAATGGTGGGACACACCTTTAATCCCAGCACTTGGGAGGCAGAGGCAGGCGGATCTTTGTGAGTTCAAGGCCAGCCTAGTCTACAGAGCAAGATCCAGGAAACGCACAAAGCTACATAAAGAAACCCTGTCTCGAAAACAAACAAACAAACAAAAAATGGTATCTCAGAGTCATTTTGGTTTTCATTTCCCTGATAGCTAAGGATGTTGAACAATTCTTTAAGAATTGTATCTTGGCCATTTGATATTCTTCTGTTGAGAATTCTCTGTTTAAATCTGTATACCATTTTTTAATTGGATTATTTGGTACTTTGATGTTTAGTTTCTTGAGTTCTTTATATATTTTGGAGATCAGTCCTCTGTCAAATGTGGGGTTGGTGAAGATCGTTTTCTATTCTGTAGGCTGCCGTGGATAGCATTAGAAAAAAATCATCCTGAGTGGGGTAACTCAGGCCCAGAAAGACAAACATGGTATGTACTTACTCATAAGTGGATATTAGATGTAAAATAACCAGATGACAATTCACAGCCCCAGAGAAGCTAGGAAGCAAGGAGGACCCTAAGAGGGACACGTGGATCTCCCTGGGAAGGGGAAGTAGATGAGATCTCCTGAGTAAACTGGAGGTGGGGGACGGGGATAAAGGTGAGGGGATGAGGGTACAGAAACATGAAGAATCAGGATGGTTAATTTGGAGGCAGGATGGAGACGGGGGGAGTAATAAAAGAGATGTCCTGATAAGGGGAGCCATTACGGAGTTAGGGAAAAACCTGGTGCCAGGGAAACTCCCAGGAATCCACAAGGATGATCTGAGCTAAGACTTCTAGCAATAGTGGAGAGGGTGCCTGAACTGGCCTTCTCCTGTAATCAGATTGGTGACTACCCTAATTGTCATCAGAGAACCTTCATCCAGTAACTGATGGAAGCAGATGTAGGGATCCACAGCCAAGCACTGGGCCGAGCTCCTGCAGTCCAGTTGAAGAGAGGAAGGAGGGATTATATGAGCAAGAGGGGGTCAAGATCATGTCAGGGAAACCCACAGAGACAGCTGACCTGAGCTAGTGGGAGCTCACAGACTCTAGACTGACAGCTAGGAAGCCTGCATGGGACCATTCCAGGCCCTCTGCATGTGGGTGACAGTGTGTAGCTTGATCTGTTTGTGGGGCCCCTAGCAATGGGACCAAGACCTGTCCCTGGTGCATGAGCTGGCTTTTTGGAACCTATTCCCTATGGTGGGATGACTGGTCCAGCCTTGATTCAGGGAGGAGGAGCTTGGTCCTGCCTCAACTTGATGTGCCATGCTTTCTTGACTCCCATGGGAGCCTTACCCTTTCTGAATGGAGCCAGAGGAGAAGGGGATGGAATGGTGGGGGGGGGGGTAGAAGAGAGGTAGAGGGAGGGGATGGGAGGAGAGGAGGGAGGGGAAACTGTAGTTGGTATGTAAAATAAATTTTAAAATTTAATAATAATAAAAAAAGTTCACTGTTGTTCTCAATACTTTCTTTAGCAAAGCTGTAAAGGCCCCTTCCATTTGACTTCTAAAATGGTGAATAGCCCTGCCCTCCCCACAGTGGAATTACTAAATAAATTATGATTTGCCCATGGAAAAAAACTTCAAGTATAGCACATTAATAATATTTTAAAAATAAATATAAACAATTACATAATAGATGACAATAAATATGAAGTATATAAAGATGAACGTTAACATAATTTTGCAAGAAAATGTTCATAGTGTGGTGTTTAGAAACACAGTGGATGTGGGAGCTGTTTACACAACAAAAAACAATTTTTTAAATCAAAATTAGAAAACAGAATCTCAGTCCTGCTCTTCTTCAGGGACTAAATAAAGAGTAGCATTAATTTTTTTCTTTATGATTCTGTTTCTCGCTTTTATGACCTTACATTACTTTAAAAAAAGAACAAAATGAAATGAAACAAAAACCTTAAGGCATAGTAAAGTGTGAAGGTTCCCAAGGAGGAGCCACTCCTCAGCTCTAGCAGGAAAGAGAAGGGGATTGATTTGACTCTTCTGTGACAGTCCCGGACGTCCACATCTTTCCAGGAAGAAAGCAGTCTCCATCCTGGCCTTTGTCAGCATTCATTTCCTTGGTTTTCCTAAAAAAAAAAAAAAAAAAAAAAAAAAAAAAAAAAAAAAATCAGTTTCATCCCTGGCTCCATGTCGGACGGATGTGTCCTTCATCAGCATCAAGGATGATCTACATCTGAGCTGCACCTTAGAGAACTCAACCTTAAACTCTGCCCCAAACAACTAAAACGCCAGTAGGTTGGCGTGTGAGTGTGTGAGTGTGTGTGTGTGTGTGTGTGTGTGTGTGTGTGTGTGTGTGTGTGTGTGTAGGGAGGGGACCCAGGAGAACTCCTAGATGGAGTCTATTTCCTTGGGACTTGACATTACATCTCCAAATCATTTTTCTTCTATTAGCATGTGGTGATGTACAAAATAGTGGGTTTTCATACATTCATGTACTTGATTATTTTCCTGTTTGTTCCCCTCCTTCCCCAAATTCCCTCCATTGTCCCTAACAGTCTTCCTTAGCCATCCTTGTTCATTCATAATCTTCCTCACACCCCCAGATTTCAGACATCAGAGAAAACACATAAGACTTGACTTTTTATGTCTGCCTTACTCAAGATGGCGACATACAGTGTCATCCATTTTCTTGAACTTTGTGACTGACTAACAACGCCTGTGTGTAGATGCACCACACCTTTATTTGTCTGTCAAAAGAATGACGCACAGTGAACCAAACCTTGGGAAACTGTGAGAGAGACTCCAGGAAAAAAAGGCCTTTTACCTCAAGTGCATTTTATTTCCAGGGTTGTTCTGAGATGTGATTCTGTGCCTCCTGTGACAAACATTTACATTTTAATTTATCAGACATGTTTATTCTTGTTGGATAAGAACCCAGTCTGGTCAGCGCACCCTGAATCTGGATACAACCTTCTGCCGTTCTTTGCATGTTTTCCCAGATATAATCTACAGTATGTGTCAGGCAGTTGTGTTTAAACTGGTCTGTCTGAGAAAGTTCTGGGAAAGGGCTGCTCTGTTCTGTTAATATTTAGTATGTGCTTACTGATATTTACTTACATGTTTTCTGAACTCAAATAACCTTCCTTGGACCATTGCTTCCTTTGTTACATTTGTGTATAAAAGTCCACTGAAACTGAGGTAAGGTTCAGTTTAAATAAAGGTGTGAAGCCTTAGACTGTAGTCAGCCCCATTTTTCCAGGTCCTCAGATCCCAGGTCTAGCAGACAAGCTCTGCATAGGTTGGCAGTAAGTTGACACCCTCCATCCATTTAGTTCTTGGTGGCTACTCAGATCCCATGAGTTAGTTGCCTGCCATGAATCATGTTGTCATAAGCATGAGTGTGTGGAGACTTCCAATGTATACTGACTTTATTCTCTCATAGTTCAGATGTTAGCCTTTTGAGGGACTTCCCTACTGGTTGTGATAGCACCTGAGCAGTTTACATTCCCACCAGCAGCCAATAAGGGCTCTTCTTTTCTGCACATCCTTCCCAGCACAGGTGTCCTTTGCTCTCTTGGTGAGGGCCATTCTGACTGCTGTGAGCTGGAATGCCAGTGGAGTTTGGTTCACATTTCCAAGGTGGCTAAAGGAACATTTTTTTTTAATTGTCTTATTTTTAATTCTTTGAGACAATGATTTCTCTGTGTAACAGTGATAGCTGTCCTAGAACTCACTCTGTAAACCAGACTGGCCTCAAACTCACAGAGATCCACCTGTCTCTGCCTCACAGAGTGCTGAGATTAAAGTTGTGCACCACCACCGCCCAGATGAAGGAACGTTTTAAAATAGGTTTGGTTGTTATTTGCATTTCTTCATTTGAAAAGTGTCTGTTCCGTTCATTTGTCTGTTTAGTGATGATTGTTCTTCCAGTGTTTAACTTTTTTTTTTTTTTGAGTTCTTTGTACATTCTGCATAATAATCCCTTCCTTGTCGGGTGAACAGCTCACAGAAGTTTGCTACCACTCGGCAGGCTTTGTCTTTAACTCCCGTTTTCCCCCTTTGCTGTATAGAAACTTTTTCATTTCATACAATCCCACTCATTAGTTATCGCTAGTATGTACTGAGCTGTTGGAATGCTGTCTAGAAAGGCATTGCCGGCACCTAGGTCTTGAGGTGTTTCCCTATTTTCTCCTAATACCTTCAGTTTCCATCGTCTTTGATCCATTTGGAGTGGATTTGTTGTTGTTGTTGTTTTGTACCCAGAGTCCCCCAAAGACCACCAAGAGCCCAAATCCAATGCAAAAGCAAAGAGTCTTTGTATTTTTACGAGTTAAATCTGGACTCTCTGTCCATCTGACACAGCAGCAGAGCAGGAGAGACCCTGAGTAGCAATGAGGCAGGTTTTTTAAAGCAAGGGGGGCTTGGGGTCTACAGACTACATAGGAACAGACTCAGGATTGGTTTATGCGAGTGGCAATCATGTTAGTAAGTTTTAATTGGCTAGGGTTAGTTGGGGGTTACAGTTCCCACTTTTGGGCAGGCCTGGATAAGTCACAGACTTTGTCCTTGAGCCGTCATGGAGGCTGGCCGGCCTAGCACGTTCTGACTGTGAGGAATGACTCAGTGACCCAGGCTCTGTCCTTGACTCATGCATGTAGCTCTAAGTTGGTGAGAGGTCCCAGACAGTAAACAAGTGGCTGAACCTTGAGCAGTCAGAGAATGTGCAGAAAGGGAGCTACTGCAAGGACTCTGTCTTTTGTTCATTGCCCTCCCAGAAATTGCTTGCTCAAGACTCAGGAAACTGAAATTGAGGCCTGATCTCTGAGAGAAGACTGAGCAGCCTGTTATGGCATCTGCTTGGTTCTTTCAGTTGTTATTTCTGCATTTAATTTTTTTACACTCAAATAACTAAGCTCTATTCCACAAACACTATTGAGCTCCTTATAGAATAGCTTTTAAGGGGATGCATTTGCCCACATAACCACCAGTGTGCATTGAGAAGCCAATGTAACATCCCTAGGAAACCCACTGTTTTGCTGTATGTTTAGATGCTGCGGGGAGTGTTTTCACTACTTGATTTCGTGGTAAGAGGAAATTTTTCCTGGTCAAAACCCACCATTATTCTTCTAAATATAAATAAGCCAGAGAAAAAACAAAAACCTCTATGTACACTGTAATTTACACTGCCATCTTATATATTATGTAGCAAATACAAAATACAGTCCCGTCTTTTCTTCTGTTAAGCTATGGGCAGCTAGACAGCGTCTCTATTGCAAAGGTCCAGGTGTGCATGTGGTATGCTGGTCCCTGGGTTTCCCCCAGGACTAATCCTTTTCAATATTGTTATATGCTCCTTCAAAGAATTATAGAACAAAAAAAGATGAGGGATTGTTTTAAGAATTAGGAATAAAGGAAAGAAAGAAAGCAAGAAGGAAGAAAATCATGCAGGAAGAGGAGGATGGATTGGTGGGAACTTCTGTTATTTAAAAAAATGCTAAGCGGTGCTGGTTACTTTCGAGAAACGTCATGAGACACAACAAAACCCAGTATCAGAGCTTTATTAGGAGGAAAGGAGGGGGGACTGAAAAGAGTAACCAGGTCTGGGAAGAGGCATGCGCAGAAAGAGATAGTGGGGGTGGGGGAGCAGAAGGACAGGGGAGGAGTCTGTGTCTGGCTTTTTAAGGATTCCCCTGCACATGTGCAGGTGGGCTTACAGAGTTACACCACGCATGAGCTGCTTGCGTGACCATGCTGCGCTCATTTCTGCAATCACGCAGTGCAGTGATGATGGAAGACGGAAGACCCCTTGCTTAGCTACTGAACTGCGCATGTCTGGTCATGCAGGTGGAGGAGCTGCAGAATCCTAACAACTCCATGTTATGATTTCATAGAAATAGAATATGGAGAGGTGTTTTACTTCTCTGTTTTTCTAGAACAACCCACTGTGTTTTAAAAAGGAGTAGACATGATGAAAACACAGCAAGTGGAAGACTGCTTTCTCAGTTCTTGGTTTTGAGGAGCACTGTCAGGGTCTGTCTAAGTCTGAGATAGTCATGCAGTTCTGCGAAGATGTCATGTGGGAGACTCTTACAGAACGGACCAACAGCTCCGAGGGACCATCGGGATGAAAGATGGGCACTGCTCTATTGCTGTGAAGAGACACCATGACCAGGGCAACTCTTATGAAAGAGAGCATTTAACTGAGGGCCTGCTTACACTTTCAGAGGTTAGTCCATCATCTAAACAGTAACGGCAAAGAGCATGGCAGCAGGCCCGGGCTGTGCAGGAGGAGGAGCTGAGAGCTGCACCCTGATCCACAAGCAGAGAGAGACACTGAGACTTTTGACATCTCAGAGCCCACCCCCAGTGGCTTGTTTCCTCCAACAAAGCCTTACCTACTCCAACAAGGCCACACCTTCTAATCTTTCTAATTCTTCTCAAATAGGGTCACTCCCTGGTGACTAAGCCTTCAAGTAGATGAGCCTCTGGGGGCCATTCTTATTCAAACCACCAAAAGTGACTTTGTTCTGTTTATTTGCCATTTTCAAGTTTATGTTCTGTGCTGTACCTTTACATATCCTTCATGTATAGACTCCTGAATGTGGAAAGGCAGAGGAGACAGGCTAAAACTCAGGGAAAAGGAGTATTGGCTCCTCCAACCACCAACGGGTGACCACGGGATTGAGGCCATTTCGTTCCTGGGATTTGTATATGGCCTCTCAGAACCTGCCATGTGTGTACTTCAGAAGCTCTCTACCATTTCCTGTACCTCCTCCTGGTCCTCCAGGATCTCCATCATCTGTTGTTTTCTTTCAGGAGTATGTTATGATGTCTTCCCTCATCTGTTGCCTTTTTTTATTTTCATTCAATGTTATGCTGTGATGTCTTGACCTTCCCTGAAGGCAGGGTTTGATCTCTTCTTTGCTGGTAAACAGCCCTGGGCTCTGTGCTAACTTTCCCTCCAGAACAGTTTACATCTAAGCTGTTGAGTCTCGGAAGGGGGCAGAAGTCTGTGAACCATAGCACTAACCAAGTGAGGAAACAGACTCATTAACTCGGGACTTGGAAGGATGCTTGCAAATGGGAGCAAATTCAGAAGGCTCACAAAGCAGCCGAGAAGTCCATGCAGCGTGAAAGGAACAGAGTCCATTCACTGGGGAGTGGTCCGGTTTCATGTGTCAGAGTGGAAGACAAGGAAGGCCCCTTTAGTTATCGGCAGGAAGACGGCTCCTAAGATGATTTTGATGCCTTAATAGGAACAAGAGAGACAATAGGAGTGAAGTTCTGCACGTCTGGAAGCCTTGCTTCAACGATTGATCTTTAAATATTTGCTGCTCAAACCGAAGTCTGGATGGATATGAACTTTACATTTTATGTTTCTCAAAGGTCATAGAATGAAAAGTCAACTTTTTAAAGTTAAAAAAATGAAGCACAGCAGTATGTGCTGGAAAACCCTGATAATACAAACACTTTAAAATGCATGATGGCGGCAGCTTCTGGCGAATGAACAATACTTAAATATAAAAATGGTTGGGAAAGTAGGTATTGGTCATACCCAGACACAAAGAGGCTTCCTATAAAATGAAGCATGAGTATGGCATTAGAAAAGCCCCCCTCACATTCAGCTTGAACCTTCAGTGGTCATGCTAGCTGCAATTCAAATAATAATATAATACTGATTATAAATGTATCATCTTAAATACTCTGGTGAGACCCATAGAAAAAGGACATGATTATCCCATATTTCAAATAAGAAAAGTGAGTGTCAGGGAAATTAGATAATTTCTCTAAGATTGTACTACTATAGTAAGAACAGAGGCCTCATCTATTAGAATGCAAAGCCACGCATAACACTTTTCCCAGCCTGACAGAGTAGCCAATGCCTGTAATGCCTGATAATTATGGGTAAGTGCTAGTTCATGGCCAGCTTAGCTACACAGCAAAATCCTACCTAGGAGAAAGAAAAAGGAAAAAGGAAGGGAAATGGGAGGAGGATGAGAGGGAGAAGAATGAATGGAAGGAAGAAAATAACATACTGTTCAGCAGGCCAATCTCACCAGTGACTTTCTTGTTCTCAGGATACCGTGGAAAACTCATACATACAATCTAGAGTTGTAATCACCACCATTCACTAACTGTAAAACTGAGCAGGCTCAAAAATACCCGAGCCTTAAATTTCCTTCCCTCTGGTGCTGGAGAGATGGCTCACAGCAGGGAAGGAAGGGCACTGGCTGCTCCAGTCCCAGCATCCCTGGCTCCCAGTCATCTGTAACTCCAGTTCTGAGGGTACCTCACTCCCTCTTCTGGCTTCCGTGGGTACTGCATGCACATGGTGCACAGCCATATATGCATGCAAAACACCCACATATATAAAATAAAAATAAAAGAAATTCCTTAACTCTAATTTACCTTAGACAACAATGCCAACTTACTGTGTTAGAACATTCATAAGGTAATGTACATGAAAACGAGAATGATACCTGCCTCGTAGTAGGCTCTCACTGGGAATCAAATCATGGCTTTACTGTTCCTGACATGTATTGGAATGCACTCATATTTAATTATTTATGTATGTGTTCCCTCAGAAACAAGTTTCACCATGTAGCCCAGGCTAGCCTCTCACTCTCGGTTCTCTGTCTCAGCCTCCCATGTACTGGGATTGCGGTATTATTATCTGAATGGGCACATCCAGTTGATGTTGACCCTTCTGTGTGTGTTATGGTTCTCTGGTCAGATTAAAAAAATCCTACAGTTCATACCTGTTTTGTGTCAGCTAGCATGCAACGGGTTCCAAGTTCTGTAAGCCAGATTTGCACTGGGACGAGAGGGAGGAACTCCATTTGCTCACGATGGGGACAGCTCAAGGAATGCTTGACTCATCGGAGGACAGCAGTGTTGAGAACCTGGATTCCTTCTCTCAGCTCTGGCTCCTGTGGGTCCTGCTTTGTCCTTGGTCACGTTCCTTCCATCTCTCCCATGTAAAGGAGGACTAAGGTGGCCCCAGTGAACAGCCCCAGCACACATTACATATATCTGGGAAGGGGAGGCTGCCTCCGCGTGGTTGATTTCCCACGCCACTATCCAGGATTTCCTTGTCTCTCACTGGCCCACACTGGCTTCAGCCTGCCCAACCTGAGTCATTCACTGGAAGTTGGAATTTCAGAGTTGACTTTATTAATCATTTAAAGGGCAGCAGAATCAATCCACTCCCATCTCAGACCTCTGTACCTTCCAGTTCATTGACTATGCCTGACTGGATGAGTAAGATTAAGCTTATTAGAGGTGGGAATTCTAGAAGCATCTGGAAAATTGGCAATGAATTTGCCCAGAAATAAGCCAGGGCTGCCCGATTTCAGAGTTCACAATGCTGAAGGTTCACAGGCCACCTGGAACCATCCTATTTCAGCACTAATTGGCCTAAAATCCCTAAAATCGCTTCTCGAATACAGATGGCATAGGCAGAGGAAACTCAACATGCTTAACATTATCACCTGCTGCAGGCCCCTCGAGAGATCCCTTCAGGCCATTGCATTGCATAAGACTGAAGTACACAGAAGCTGATCTGTGCTCAGCTGTCCCGTCCTCCTGATACCATCCAAGCAAAAGCCAGTTGACCTCTGTCGATTCTTTGACACACCCTAACACCAGCTAATCTCTCTGTAACAATTACTGAGTGAATCTTAGGTTGGGACTTTGAAGGGCAGCTTGTCTGAACTTTCGCACACTAGTGTGTTTTCCTTTTATTTAATTTTATAGTTGCTTTGTATCTTTGATAAGCAAGATCGTTCTTCCCATTTAAATTTAAATTCCCTTTAAAAACAAGTCTGTTGAAGGAAAAGAAAGTTGGCCAATAGGATCGATTTGGAGACCAGCGTTTGCCTGGTTATGCGGAGGATTATGATAGTAATATGTACCAGGACATGATATGGCAACGGTGTGAGAATGTTATGTATCAGTACGTGCATATAGCGGCAATGCGAGAGAGGTATGAAGACAATAGTTTTGAAGAGCATTTACCTGGGATAACTAGAGAGCAGTTGCGGATGTTTGAGAATCCAGGCCGGCTAGTACAGAGGGCAATTATTCTAGCAGCCACCAGAGGGCACTGTGTCAGCAACTTTAAAACTAAAACGGATCGACCAGGCTTAGGCCTTTGTTCCTCCAAGAGCGCTCAGCAGAGGGCAGTATCAACACCAGGGTGACTGTTAGAGAAGCTGACTCTAGGGGTCCCACAGAAACCTAGTGAGTTGAAATCTGCTTTCCAACGAGAGTACCTAGGTCACTCGGGTGTGCTTTCTAGTTTGGAAGCACTGAGTCGGACTGATTTCAGGATGACAGCTGAGCTCTCCCCTCTTCGGGAATAGGGCTGACATGTCTGTGCATTTGGAGAAGTGTATTTGCCAGTGGGTTCTACAGCCACACTGCTTGGATTTGGAAGCATCACATCTGGCAGCATCACTTGCTCAATAAACCAGGTTTCCAAAAAACACTCTCAGAAAGTGGTTTTGAGAAAGAGATGTAAATGGCTTCATACGTGAGTCATTTGGATGCAGGGAAGCCGTTTTTCTGAGTCTTTGTTTCTGCTGTCCTTTACTTTGGTGACTCACACATACACAGGTGAGATCATCCCTGCTGTATTTATTCAGTGAGCTTCCTGGGGTCTGTCTCCACGTATTGGTGTGTGTACACAATGGAGAAATAGCTCACTAGTGTGAGTAAGAAGGATTTCACATCCTAACCATTTTATTGACTTTAAGACACAAAAGACACACACACACACACACACACACACACACACACACACACACATTCATATTTGAAGCAAAAGAGACAAAGCATAGCGGTGTTCTTGGCCTAAAACATCAATAAGCTCTTTCAACCAAATACTAAAAATGGCTCTTATACTTTGAGATGTGGCATTGACACCCCAAAGAATTCTCCAATAATTTTCCCATTTAATAGGTACAAGGACCGGAAATTGGAAAATGAGTAGACTTCTCCAAAGTGTATAACATACAAAGTCCCCCATCTCTGTGGGCTTTGGTTCTTCCCCATTCACTTCAATTGGATTTACAGTTGAATGGTTTCCCTCTGAGTTCTGGAGCCTGAAAGAGTGAGGGGAGAGAGGACTCTCCGTGCTGGGGTGGATCTCCAGGGTCCCACCCTTGAAACTCCACAGGGCAACTGACAGTGTGAAACCAAGATTTCCTTGTCACTCAATTGTAGACCAGAACTCCTTCCTCTTCTCAAACATGCACCTCTCCTGATTATTATTTTTTTCTTCTCATCCGATCACATAATTTGTGAGCACCTTCTAGATGCAAGGGCTGTAGAGAGATAAACAAAGCCATGTGC
The DNA here is from genome assembly GCF_004664715.2 of Peromyscus leucopus. Taxonomy (NCBI): domain Eukaryota; kingdom Metazoa; phylum Chordata; class Mammalia; order Rodentia; family Cricetidae; genus Peromyscus; species Peromyscus leucopus. The sequence continues at coordinate 54,375,021 of NC_051066.1, read as the reverse complement.
TAGAGCTGTGGTCTCAGCCTTCCTAATGCTGAGACCCTGTAATACACTTCCTTAGATTGTGCTGACCCCCACAACCATAAAATTATTCTTGTTGCTACTTCATAGCTGTGATTTGGCTACTGTTATAAATCATAATGTAAATATCCATGTTTCCCAATGGTCTTAGGTGACCCCTGGGAAAGGGTCTTTGACTCCCAAAGGGATCATGACCCACAGATTGAGAACCACTGCTCTAGAAAGAAGGGATTTCTAAAATATGAATGAGGACACAGACAAAGAACAGCCAAACAAAGATTATTTCAAAGTTCCAGAAAAAGAGAGAAGATAAAGTAGTTGTGAGTGAGGAAAGTGGACAGCTTAGAGCCAGCTGTTAGGCAGACTCTTGGGCAAGCTAAGAGGGAATGACATTTCCTTCAAGCTTCTACTTAGAGAATAGCTAAGAAAAACCCCCATGGCAAGATGGAGTTTGGTGCGTTTGAGAAGCCAGAAGAATTAGAATGCCTGTAGGGAGCTGGTGGAGGTAGTACGGGACATAAGATAATACATGGCCAATGAGTCAGTGGCCGCCCAAGGTGGAGGCACCTGGAGGTGTGAGCCTGGAGGCCTCGGGACACACTATGACAGCTCTTGTGTGTACTACCTAGAGTAAACTAAATGCTGTTGGGAAAGGAAGCTGCCTTTCATAATGGGGCTGGTTGGCTGGAGGGTTCTCTGATGCTCAGACACATGCCTGTTTAAATGATCTTCACTGTATATAGAAATGGGCTCAGTCTGTCCCTATGTGCTGCATGTCCTACCATAAGTTCCTTTTGGATGCTCACTCGTGGTGGCTCTTGAAGAGAACATTACAGTGTAGAAATCAAGTCCACTCATGAAAAGTCTCTGATATTAAAATTTTTAGCCCTAGCAGCAACTGTTATAATTACCTTCGGTTGTAAATCTGTTTTTTCTCAAAGCACCATCATTCTTCATAATGAGTTCTGTAATTTCCCCATAGAATACGACCCATTTCGGCTGAAGAGCTGAAACTAAGCGCTGGTGGTTGATCACTGTCTGTAATTTGCATTGCTCTTTATCCAAGAAAATATTCCTTCTTATTAGCCAGATTGAGACCTATTATGAATGTCAATGTAACTTAATTAAAGCATAATATTGATCATAATACCACTCTCCTGACACAAACGCCCTCCCCAATGATGCTTACTTACCCAAACCTTCACTGATGAAGTACGAAAATAAATCAGATAAAGGCATTTTTGATGAGTTAGGGAGATTTAACCAAAGTCTTTCTTAATGAAAAAATAATAGAGAGTAGGAGAAGAATTGTATCTGCTAAATTATACACACAAAAGGACTTCAATAAAATAAGAAATGTGTTTTGCTACCTTTCTATTTGACTGTCAGGCAATATTTATTAAACTCCTAAGTAGTCAATTCACTGTGTGCTATAAATGTTAGCCCACACAATGAGTTCACACTCGGTTAATTTGCCCCAATTCTGTTTATTATTGGTTAAAGTGCACAAAGCATTAGACAAAGTTTACAATCTCATGTTTCTGGCTTAGTATTTATGTATGTAATGATGCACAGGAGACTGAAGTGACTACTATAATCATGGAGATGTTCACAATTTTTTCAGATAAAAAAAAAACCTGCCCATTTCGATGGGAGAATATTTTAATGGCGTTATGGTTAGGCAGGAAAAGGTCCCAAGCTGGTTGGTGTTTGGAGACTGGGGCAATGGGAGGTGAGTGTTAAGGATGATCGAGTGGCCAAGCTCTTTCCATGTAAGGCTCTGTTCTGTGTGTGTGGAGAACAGTGTCGTTTATTTGGAGATTCTTGGTTGGAGTTTTATGTAGTTGTTCCAGAAATGACTGAGCTGTCGTCTTGGAGTTAAACAGAGGAAGAAAGAGATGACTCCGATCTGAAAGGAAAGAGAAGGTGGCAGCAGAGTCCCTGCTTGGGGATTCCCAGGGCGCTTAGATGCAGGCTGTGCTTGCCACAGTCTCCTGGACTGAGGCGCTAAATGGCGGCTTTGGTGAAAAGGTCCTCTGAACTAGGAGAATCTGTGGACACTCAGTTTGCACTGACATGCTTGTGGGTACAGATACCAAAGAGCAGCCCACACTGCATTAACAACAGCTGGGGACCTGGAGCTCAAAATGTAAGATTCTGGGGGAGAAGGTAAAGAGAGTCTCCAAAGCCATCCATTCGCAAGAAGCAGTTCTTCGGGTCTGTTTCCCGTGAGACACCAGGATGGCATCACAAGATGACTGGAGCGTAGTAAGGCTTCCTGCTTCAAACTCACATCCAAAAGAGAGAGGCAGACCCCCTCCCAGCCAGTATCCAAGGACAGTCCCAATGATGGCTACTACTAGCCTGAGTGGACTGGACTGTGGTGCCCGGTCTGGGTTCACTGGGGCTGCGGGGGAAGGAACTGGGAGGAAGTAGTGAGAATGTTGGAAGTTAAGTTGGAGACCTTTGTAAAACCTAGCTACATCTCAGAATTTAGACATCAGGAACAGTTTAAAGTCTATAAAAAAAAAAAAATTGCTCAACTGCTCCAGACAACCCAATTTTAATTCTCTTTCCATAGCTGTTATATAATGAAATAACGTTTTCTCCAAGCTAAGAGTTAGTTAGACAGACCCATTTAATCTATATCAATAGTATAGTGTTGGTGCTTAGAGATAACGTCTCATGATGCAGCCTTAGCCTAGTCCAAGATTTAGGTACCTTCTGCCCAGGCCTAATGACAGCAGTTTTAAATGAGACCCATCATACTCAGGACTGAGCATTATTGATTTGACTGCACTTTTGGAAGTTTTGGAGACACGACGGACTCATGAATTCTCATCAGCACAGAAGCTGGATACTGGAAGAATCTGGAAGTCTTTCAGTAACAGGGTCTGGGCCTTAGCCTTTCCATCTCCATCAGAATCTAAGGCTCACTGCCCAAATAGGATGCCAGCCTTGCAGCGGGGAGCCCAGCTGTGAAGCTCCAAAGGATTTTCCAGGCCTCTCTCTGGGCATCCTTGCACTCCTTCTTCAGGGCTCTCCCAATAAATACCAAAAGCCTGAGTAGCAGGAACTCCTGCCAGCAGCTCACAGTTGGAACGATGTGTTAGCCAGCGATGTTTCCCAGATGTGCATGCAGACTCAGTGTGCTGGGACATCTGCTTAGAACAGGGTAGATGTTTATCCTGCTAACTGAAGAGGGTGTGTGGCAGGCGCCCTTCTGGATACAAATGGAGGGATTCTGTTGAATGTGTTGAACGTGGTGAGAACCTGGTGAAGAAAATGAAGATAGTTTTTTAGATAGCAGGAGACCTTGGGTTTGGCCCCACATTGCCTTAGAGATGGTCTCTTCCTTCCAGGTCAACGTGGAGGAGGGTCAGGAAGACATGGCTTAGTGTTCCTCTGGCAGTTTCAAAGATCCTGGAGGGCTAGTCTAGGAAGACCTGGGGGTCCTTTTCTTTTTGATTTCCTTTTGACTTGTGCTGAGACTTCCCAGCCTGAGGATTCCTGCCTAACGCTCTCCTGAACTACACCTGGTAGAACTTCCTTATTGTCAAATTAGCAAAGCCTTTAAAGACTAAAAACATGGATATTTGCATTTTAAAGAGTGTTAACCGCCGCCTTGATTATGAACGGAGACTGGAAAACAGGAGAAAAGTCGGGTGGAAAATGCATTATTTATGTGGGTTTGTTTTTAATTGATTGATTTGAATAATTTTCAGCACGCTGGTGCAGACTGACAGCATATGCTATTTGGTGGCTGTTGTAGCAGCCTGGCTTTTCTGAAGGAGGGCAGCTTTTCATCTGGGAATGTTGACCTTGGGCAGAAGAATAGATTATGCTGTAAACCTGCCTCAGCTGTTACAATTATTCTCTACTTAAAAAAAAAAAAAATCTGCCTTGCAGGTGTTGAAATCCCTACCCCTGTACCTTCCTACTTAGAATTCATGTCCAGGAGCCCCCTCCTGCAACGTAAATATTATTCAGGAAAGTCATGTATTTAGCCCACTCACATCTGGTTTACATAGACTGTCTCCTTGAGTTTAATTCTTTGTCCTGCACTTTCCGGTTGGAGGCGGTACCTAAGATTTCTTTATCCACACCATCTGAATTCTTTATATTGGGGTTAATCCTCAGTCCGATTGACTCAATAAAATCATAGCACACTGGCACATTTATGTAACTAATCCCCGAAGTGTGTGACACAAAACACCATTATATACGGCTGATGCTGCGAATGTAATTATAACCCCTCTGGTAATTATCATGCATCTCAGTCCTCCTGAGCTCAGTGTTGAATCCTCTTCCCACTATTCCGATTCGCCATTTCCTAACAAAAAGGAATGTTAGCCAGTTGCTAGGAAACTCGGCGGTATTGTCTGTGCCCTCTCCGTTCTGCATTCCGCTAGCTTCCTTCTCGAGGTCTAATTATAATTGTTTTCCTTCTGAAGGCTGTCTCTCCATTCATGACTGCCATTGTCATCCGATAGCTGTCAGGGTTATTGTCACTATTGAATTCAGTGATGAGAAGCTACAATTTGCTCATCCTTCAACAGAATAGAAAATTGACGCGTCCTTACGAGGCATCTGCATGCTGTCAGAGAATCCATTTTCCTCCCAGAGGTCACATTTCCAAAGAAAGTCCTTAATACTTGGCACCCCTCCCGCCTCTAACGTGCCTCTCTCTCTGGCTCCTACTATATAATCCTTGTCCTTGAAGATATAGGCTTGGGTCTGGATTATAGTTACGTTTTGTGTATGATGATAAAATTTGACAGAAAGTAAAGTGATGAGATCCACTCAGTCTGTGAAACCAAAAGAACACACACATGACAGAAACCACATTGAACTGTGGCCCCACTGTGTGCTGGGCACCGATCAGTGAGTTACATGTGTTATCTTATTCATTGTTCCTAAATTCTCCAGGGTGAACAGGGAAGCTGAGAGGAGTCTCAGAGCCAAGCCTGGGTAAGTGGATGACAGAACCAAAGTGTCTTCACTTAAGATGTCACTGAGTATAAGAAGCGGCTACAACTTAAAAACAACTGTACAACGAGTGTAAGATAAGTTTGAACTCAGAAATATGAAAGTAAGGGAAAGCATTGAATCTTAAACCCAAAACTCATCCGTTGGAATTGCTCTCTGCTATTCCAGAGGAACAATGGAACGAGACCCTGTCTTCATATTCTGTTGTTTGCCCATACACACTTCAACCTCTCCCTACCCATTGGCCTAGACACGGATAGTGCATATTTTCTTTAACCTAGAGTCAGAGTCTGTTTCCATCACCTGCCAGAAAAACTGTCCTGAGCAAAATTAATTTATCCAGCTAACTTCATAACTTCATTCATCTGGTTCTGTTTGCCTTATTATATATTTTTTTTTTCGAACATTTCTTGTGTAGTTTGCATCCAGCTGGCTCGCTCACAGATTTCTGCTCTGTTATTATGTTGTTTCATATTTTCTATTACACACACTGGTGAAAACGCCCAAGCCCTCACCCCAGTAGCCTGTGGTTTCCTGCGTGGCAAGATCCGTCATTGTTTGTCCTGACAGTGTTATGGACTTTGTACATACTGAAGTGGGGGTTAGTCTTAATACTGTTTTCAGATGGTCAGCTACAGTGTTCTAGCCTTATGGGGACAAATGACATCACGAAGACACAATCTCCCCCTCTTCCTCCATGAAAAGCCATCTCATGGCTGAGTTTTCATCTGCCCTTCATGGGTTTCTTCAAGAGCCCAACAGTCTGCTCTTTCTGTTAAGACTATATAACTCCTCAAAAATTGGATTTGTGCCTGCTGTTCATTGAAAGAGAGGACATGAATGAATGATGGGGATGCTGGGGACGGAGTTGGTTTTACTGGATTCAAAGATGGAATCAGTAGAGCATAGTTGCTGTGGGATGTCTTTCTGTAGGGCTGTGAATATGTTTTATTACCATTGGTTAATGAAGACGCTGCTTTGGCCTTGGGTAAGACAGGATAGAGCCAGGCGGGAAATGCAAGCAGAGATACAGGAGAAGAAGGGCCGGATCAAGCAGATAATACTACAGATAATTAGAAACTTTATTTCAACATGGATGGTATAGCATGAACTTCTACAATCTGTTCCTCTTGAGAAAGTAGCCACTCTGGAAGCATAAATTCATCCCACAATGAGGCAAGGGATGTCCACTGCCTAAATACTTTGACACAAAGAGTTATGAGACAAATAGAGAGTTTAGCTGAATTTTTCTTCACAAACACTTAGTTGTTCACTAAATGAAAGAGATAGAAGACGAGCATCTAATTTAATTGGGTGGCTAGTCATTTAATTCCCCTTGATCTTTCTTTCCTGTTACACCTTCTTTGGAATTATTTTATAAAGGGAACAAAATTAGAGCGAAACCTTGACTGAGAATTTACAATAAAAGCCCACCTGATATCACCACAGAAACCAGAAGTAGGAAAAGGACCATGAATGTTCTCTGTCTAAAATCTAGATTTATGTTTTTTTTTTCAAGACTTTGAACTTTGAACTTTATGGAATGAATCAGGGTTTGTTTGGTTGGCATATCTCCGGATAAAAAGGACAGGCATGTTTCTGTTTTAATTGTCGATTGGCTGCCACTAATTTGGTGAGTGACTTTACATCATCCATTTTCAGCTATCAAGTTCACAGATTCTCCAATAGAGGCAGATGAAGACTCTGTGTCAGGAGATCTATTGGTTCCCTCCTTCTGGAACAGACTCTATCCTACCCTATGCAACGCTTTCCATCTTTTATGAGTGCTGTGTTTCTGGATTTCCTTCTGTCTCCTGGATTGTTTCAACCTTACTTTCCAGACTTGTGTGTGACCTCTCAGGAAGACTGTTAGACTCAGGCTGGCTCAGCCCCTGTATGAGTAATACTATTTCCCACTGGACACCAAAGCAAACTCTCCCATCAATCATTCCCGTCAGCCTCCCAACACTTGGACTGCATCTCAGTGCCACATACCAGACATCCACAACTAATGCAGTCTCAGCATAAAACCTTTTTGCCGACATAGACTGGAGATTAGCCCTTTCATTTTCTTAAATTATTGTAAATACTATATTACTAACGAAATTGTTCCAGGATTTCTTTTCTGCATGATGGGATGTTCCCTTTAGCATATTTTTTCTCTTGGATTATAAAATGATATTCATTCACTGTGGCTAGGAGGATTATTTCATGAAGGAAAAAGCCCTCCCAGCAGGAATTCTGGTCTTGGGCTTTTTTTATACCTCAGCTGACAGAAATGAACAAAAATTTAATCTAGGAACTTTATAAATCAAAATGTGAAATCCAAAATCACAAGAAAAGCATGTAGGCTTAGAGTTTTATTAACTTTTGTATGCACCTGCTTCATGAATTCCTTGGGCGTTTTTTTTTTTTTTTTTTTTAAATCGAAGAAATCAGAAATGCAGTGTTTGTTATCTCTGATGTCCAGAATGTGTGCTTCTTTCTCCATGTGGCTTAAAATAGACACCGCCTGCCATAAGCAATCAGCTCCTAGAAGCAAAATATAAATTGTGGGTTCTTATAATAGCACAGAATGATTCCTCTGATATTGTCTCTTAATGTGTTCATTTGCCGCGGGTTAGAGTGGGGAAACTTCTGGCAACAATGTGGAGCGCGTTAGCTCCTATGCGCAATGAATCCTGGCTGAGGAACAAGACCCAGTTCTAACATTAAGATGACATCCCTCTCTACCAGGCCTCAGGCCTAGACAAAGAACTATAGACAGCCGAGGAATTCTGAGAGAGGGAGGAATCGTCTTCCCCAGAAGAGCCCCACAATTGATTACCCAATACCAGGTGGTCAGCCCTGACATCATGATACAGACTGAGCGGGTTGGATTTATTTATATAGGAATATATATTATATATTATATTATATTTAAATATATATTATAATTAAAGAAAAAGAGGCCTTGAATTTGTGAAAGAGGAACAGAAGTGTACATGGGGCAGGCTGGATATGGCGAAGAAAAGAGGGAAATGATCTAATTAGATTTTAATTTCAAAAAAATAAAAAAAAATATTTTTAAAAAGTATGCACACAGAGAGACAGAGAGAGACAGACAGAGAAAGAGAGAGATAGAGAAAGAGAGAGAGATAGAGAGAGGAGAGAGAATAATATCCCTCTATGCCATTTTTCTTCTGTCAGTTTTACCAAAGATCTCAATTGTTAGCTTAGGCAAAGCTAAAGGACTTTGCTGGGTTATTGGAGGCAGAACATACAGGACCCAACACCAGACCTTAGACAGTGGTCACTTCTTACTGTGTGCCCACAATTAGTTTTATGGCAGTGCTTGAAGACCCTTTCTCTAGGCAAATCTCAACAAGTACTTGCAGTAGCAAGCTAGTGCCTTACCCATCCCATCACCAGGTGGTAATCTTTCTTAAAACCACATTGAGACAACAGTGTAATTGAGGCACAGATAAAAATCCAGGAACCAAGGGTTTGTCTAGATCACCTTGATATTCCTGCTGGAAAAATGGATCATATCCACGAATGCAGTGTAAAGACATGGGGTGGAGGTGGTCGTCTATACAAAGAGACCTAAACATGGGGAAACAAAGGATGTGCCATCAGACTAAAACCCTTTTCAGGGCTAGATAAGCTCCGTGGAGGAGTCAAAGAAAGGTGGGAAGTAGGGAGTCATTCACTGGTGACAGAAAGCTCAAGAGAAAAACAAGGGTTCCAGGTAGAGAGAAAACGATCTACTCATCAAAATCTTTTGTTTTAGTGGACAATTCAAGCAAGCTTGTTCAAGCTGAGGTTCAGAAGAGAAAAACACCTGACTAAGAGGAAGGAGGTTTTATTTTTTATTTGTTTTATTTAAGGCAGAGGCTCACCAGGTGGCCCTGGCTGGTCTGCAACTCTCTACATCAGGTGGCCTAAAACTCACAGAAATCTGCCTACCTCTGCTGTGGGATGGTCTGTATGTCAACTTGTTCTGATTGGTCAATAAATAAAACACTGATTGGCCAGTGGCCAGGCAGGAAGTAGGTGGCCAGGCAGGAAGTAGGTGGGACAAGGAGAGAGGAGAATTCTGGGAAGCGGAAGGCTGAGGCAGAGAGACACTGCCAGCCGCCTCCATGACCAGCAGCATGTGAAGATACCGGTAAGCCACCAGCAACGTGGCAAGGTATAGATTTATGGAAATGGATTAATTTAAGCTATAAGAACAGTTAGCAAGAAGCCTGCCACGGCCATACAGTTTGTAAGCAATATAAGTCTCTGTGTTTACTTGGTTGGGTCTGAGCAGCTGTGGGACTGGCGGGTGACAGAGATTTGTCCTAACTGTGGGCAAGGCAGGAAAACTCTAGCTACATACCTCTGCCTCCCTAGTGCTGGAATTAAAGGTGTGCATCCAAAAGGAAGTTTAGAGATAGCATTCTGGAAAGCTGAAGACTTTCTACTAGATCATTTCTGTTTCCATCAGAAGTTGAAGAAAAATTCTTTTAATAGATATCAATGGATGACTTATAAAATGGAGCAAATGGTGTAACTAAGAAAAGGCAAAAGTGTTTTATAGGATGTTGTAGCACATTGTCCCCTGGCTGTGCCACGATCATTACTCTCTTGAACTGTGAGCTGCTATGGTTGCCAAAGGAGACCTGCACAGGCTTGGATTCTATCATGGATTGGTGATGGGGGCTCCTGCTCCTCCTCAAGGATTTCTATACAGTGGTCGATTGCTAGGAGGGGTCTCTAGTGAGAGCCCCACTTCCTGAATATTTATGCAGTGACTGGTTGCTAGGGGTGAAGAGATAGAGCATGTGTGTCTCCTCAGTGTTTAGCCATCCAGATGTTGCCCAAGCTCCTGTAAGTAGCCCAGGTTAAGTTTGTTTGTCCACTAACTACACTTGGGTGGAAACATTAGTTTCCCTGTCAGTGTCATGTCTGTGGTGAGTAGATGTTTGTTCATCTCCCAGGACATTTTCTCACCACAAAAGGATGCTCAGAAACCAAATGAGGCTAGAAAATATAAATTATAAGGGTACCATGCTACATCATGATACAAGTTCCTGCAGCTGCCTGCATGTCAAGGAACATGGAAAGATTAGAATGAACTTATCTTTATGTGTGATATAATATCTCCCTAAAATTCATCAGAAGCCATGAGTGACCAAGTCATATCTTGTAACCTTTTCAAAAATATCAAGAAAGTGTTCAATATAATTTAAGGCATTAGCTGATGTCAGTGAACTGTGCCATGTCACTGACTCTGCTGATGACTACATAGCTAGGGTTTGTAGCTAGTTCATCTGTTCCCCCACATTTCTGGAATTAACCCCATGTATTTGCAAGATGAAAAGCCTGAGTAGAGATGAATTTTCTTTGAGCTGGTGACAGACGATCATTTCCAGTGACCTCTAATTTTTTAACCTTAAATTTATGTGTATGATTGTTTTGCCTGCATGAATGTCTGTGCACCAGTTGTTTGGCAAAGCCCATGGAGGCCAGAAAAGGGTGTCAGATCACCTGGAACTGGACACAAACAGTTGTGAGCTGCTGTGTTGGTGCTGGGAATCAAACCTGGGTTCAGTGTTTTCCTTGAATACATTGGCTTTGGCACACTGGCATGTGTCCCAGCTGCTTTCTGTTGCTGTGGTAAACAGCAGGACGAAAAGAAACTTGGGGCCAGGCAGCAGTGGTGCACGCCTTTAATCCTGGCACTTGGGAGGCAGATGCAGGCGGATCTCTGTGAGTTCGAGGCCAGCCTAGTCTACAGAGTGAGTTCCAGGACAGCCAGAGCTACACAGCGAAACTCTGTATCCAAAAACCAAAAAAGAGAGAGAGAGAGAGAGAGAGAGAGAGAGAGAGAGAGGGAGGGAGGGAGGAGAGGAGGGAGGGAGGGAGGGAGGGAGAAAGAAAGAAAAGAGAGAAAGAAAGAAAGAAAGAAAGAAAGAAAGAAAGAAAGAAAGAAAGAAAGAAAGAAAGAAAAAGAAAGAACGAACGAACTTGGGAAGGAAAGGATTTATTTCACCATTTTATAGCTTATAATCCATCATGGAGGAACATCAGAGCAAGAACTCAAAGCAGGAACGTGGAGGCAGGAACTGAAGCAGAGGCCATGGAGGGTTGCTGCTTACTGGCTTATTACTCATGACTTGCTCATCTTGCTTTTTTATGCAACCCAGGACCACCTGCCCAGGATTGGCACTCTCCACAGCGAGCTGGGCCCTCCCATGTTCACAATTATTTAAGAAAATGCCCCCCAAGACTTGCCTGAAGGCCAATCTGATGGTGGTATCTTCTCAGTTTGGGGCTCCCCCTTCTCAGAAGACCCCAGCTTGTGTCACATTGGCACAAAATGAACCAGCACAGCATCTGAGGGAAGTGGGTGGTCTGTAGAGAGCAGGACAGACCCGGAACTTGAAGGAAGTGAGACACAGATACATAACTTTTTTTGAAGTCATGGGACAAATGATACCATCTCAAGACAGAGATCACCGCTGTGTAAAATGTAGGTCACAAGGCAAGGAGCCGAGAGAGAGTCCAGAACTGCAAAGTCATCAGTAAGGCAGGAAGCAATCAGGACCACAGGTCAAGCAGATAAGAGGAGAATCAAGGGAGTCCTTGAGTGTGCTGTCCTGCGGAGAGAAGACAGAATCAAAAGTCATCCCTGGGTTTGACAATGGAAAGAGCACTAGAGACTTGAAAACAGTGATTTCAGTAAAGGACCAAAGGCCAACGGCACAAGGATTATGGAACTAGCAAGTAAACGTCTCCTTTTGGGACATTTGCTGTGAATTTCCAGCGCTGAGGCAGGATTCAAACATGCTCTAGTCAAGTGTTATGCCTTGTTATTCCTGCCTGGCGTCCAGACCTTTGAAACAGTCTTCTGTTATATGTTGTTTCCTTTGTCCCTGTTAAAAGTCTCTTGGTCATTACAGCCACAGAAACTGCAATTGTCTACTTCAGGTCAGTCCCAGATTATGATGAATAAAACAGCATCCTCTCCCTCCTAGAATTTTTTAACTGTATCAAACTATATTCAGGAATGGATTTTTGAGACTTGACCTAAGCATCTTGTGTTGTAAGTGGGGAAACTGAGGTATGCTTCAGTGACAGATCCTGTGATATAATTCAGCAATCAGTGTTTTCTTAGGGTCTGACAAAGAGCATGCTTGTTCTTCAAATTCACCTCTATGTCTCAGCGCCCTTTGTGTCCCAGTGCAGCTCCTCATATGTGTGAATCCAGTAGAGTATTAAGAATAAACCCTGAGAACTGGGTATTAAGTCATGTCATACCACAGCCAAAGTGATTTCTATGAACAGTGAATGTGTTTTTGCTAGTATATTTAAGAAATCTTTGGATAAATTGGATTGAGTGATGAGTTTTTCATTACAGGTGGTAAAGGATGCTTTGTTCTCTGTTAAAAGCCTTTCCCACGAAATCCCAAGATCTCAGAAAGCAAGAGTCTGACTTTGAATTTCAGAGTGTAGTATGGTCTGAGAAGTTGTCCACAAAATCCTTCCTTATTGGTGGAAACAATAACTAGAACAGACGTTGCCTGCTTTACTTCTGAGAAAAGTACACTTTATCAGGACTCTAATCCTGATGAGCCTTCTCATTAACACTTCCTTCCTTCTAACTTATTCACCTCCATGTTGCACTGGCCACTTCTCCATAAAACAGTTTCCTCTTCCCTAAGAATACAAAAGGTGTGACACATTATATTGCCCTCTCTGGTCCTTGCTCTAATAAAAGTCTCAATATCACCTATCAAATTAGCCTCTAAATAACTCTGCTCATGCCTTAGAAATACTGAGACTAAATGACCACTGAACGCCCAGTTATATATGGAAAATATAGATCACCTCTTCCAAGAATGTTTCGAAGAACATTGCCGATGAAGGGTTATAAAGAAAGTAAGAGCCAGAGAAAGAGGAAGAAATACTGACTTCTGGATGTGACATGGCTGTTACACTCTCAGATTCATAACAGTTATATTTACCTCCACCCTATAGGGCCTATCAGCATACTGCCATGGAAGGGGAACTCACTAATGGTTGATGAGGGAGTAGAAAGGATAATCTCACCTGTCAACTTGACTGCGTCCAGAATCAACTAAAAATACCAGGAGCTGGGTATTTCTGTGAAGGATTTTTCTTCATCAGATTAGTTTTTAACTTTCTTTTTATTTATTCTTTGTGTCTTTCACATCATGCATCTAGATCCCATCTATTTCCCTGTCTCTTGGTATCCACCCTCTGCCCTTGCAACCTCCCCCCACCACAAAGTATAATTTAAGAGAAAAAAAAGGAAATATCTCATCATGGAAGCTGTAGTATGACACAGTGAGTCACACAGTAAGCCCTTTTATCCATATACCTTTACTTATGTTTATTGCTGAGAGTCATTGGTCTGGTTCAAGGTCTCTGGTTTCTGCTTTACTATCTATTCTGGGCCCTCACTGGGACTCTTGGATATCCTGTTGTTGTCCTGTGTTGTGGAGATCCTGCAGTTTAGGGTCTGCAGGACTGGCCCCTTCACGTGCTCCAGCAGATCACAGATGGGGTGGATGTTTGGATGGGCTAACTCATAAACCTGGTTCAGGGTTGGTCATCGAACCAGTTCTCCTGGTGCTCACCACCAGGGTGAGCTCTCCAGGATTTCCCTGACTAGTTCACCTCTTTCAGCAAAGAGCAAGGGGTGTGGCTGGTTCTGCTTTCATGCTCTCTGTGTTGGCTCTATGGCACCTACTCCATTAGGGCCCCCTCTACTGTGTTGCCAGGGGCCACTCTCCTGAATGCTGCAGCTGGTGAGGGGCAGGGACAGCTCTCTCACTCTTAAGACCTCAGGGTCAGCTCTCCCACCTACCACAGGTGGTGAGGAGGGGGGCATGTCTCCTCTGCCCACACCACCTATAGGGTAGGTGAGGGGCGGGGCCAGATGTCCCAGGCTCTCATTCTCAGGGCCAGTTCACCGGCACCTCTGTCAGCTCTACTGTGCTGCCCAGGAGAGGTGCAGAACCCACTTTTCTGAGTGCTGCAGCTGGTAACTGGGAGAGTCAGCTCCCTTACCCATCGCAGGTGTTAGGGCAAAAAAGGGAGGGCATCTTTCCCTCACCCTCACCACCACATGACAAATGAGGGGCTGATCAGATTATTTGAAGTCAGAAGATCCACCCTAAATCTGGGCAGCACCTTCTGGTGTGGACTGCATGAAAGACCATGGAAGAAAGAACTTTGCTTTTTGCCTGTTTGTCCGCATTCTTGCTGGCAAGTCCATCTACCCTGCTGCTGTAGCGTTCTTTCGCTGTTACTAGAGCCTACTTCTTTAGTATTCCAACATTGACCGAAAACTAGAATCTCTCCAGGAATCTTCCTGGTCCTGAGTGCCAGATTGGGACTACTGAGACAGCCAGGCTTGTGGACTGAGCAACTAACAGATTCCCAGTCCTCCAAGTATGAGACAGCCATTGCTGGACTGCCAATGCTGCATCTTTAAGCCAATCTAATAAATCTGCTTTTAATACATCAATTCATTTTATGGGGAGAGGCATTTTTCTTTTTAGCAGTATAGACACTGGTACCCTATTGTAAACAAATTCTCATTGATGCTCCTTGTAAGCAACCCTGATGAAACTCATGGTTTAAATAAAAAAGAAGAAAGCCATGAAAATAAAAGAGGTCTACCTAGGAAGAGAAAGGGATGGAATTAGAATGAGTGGAAGGGGACAAAAGAGAGTAATAGAAGCGGATATGATGTAAATACATATATACATGTGTGCATATGTCACAATGGAAACCAGTTTTATGTACAATTACTATATGTGAATAGAAAAGATTAAAAGGAGTCTCCATACCAAATGTATCTATGAATTTAGAGCTATACATAGGATGTTAAAACTAGCACTAATTTATGAGCTAAAAACTGAGAGCCTAGCCTTTCTAATGGGTATTATAGAAACATATGAAAACGTTTGTGCAAAGGAAACATTATTACATACATCAAATTCTATGTATTTTATAAAGAGTGACTGCTCAACGCCTAAGTCTTAGATATAAAGAGAACCGACTTTATCAAAATCTGTTTCTGAAGCTTCCTCTGTAGAAGCGACTTAGTTTGGAAAATGAAAAGCTGGTTTCTTCTGAATAGTTGGTGCCATCCGGGCCTGTCCAAAATCCCTCTGAAATGTCATTTTAAATAGAAGATGGGAAAATGTCAAATTCCAATTATAGGAGCTACACTTAGGAGGCTACTTTACATATTAAGGTAAAAAGTGGAAATTTAATATGAAATTTCAGAAGGGAAAAATGTTCTTTCCAACTTTGTTCCCTGAAATGTTCTATAATGTCTAGACAGATGTGAGCTGGCCGTAAGAAAATTCTGTTTAACATCAGTAGTTTAAGATGACGTTTAAAACCCAAGATGGGGAGAAAAATCAACGATGATAAATAAAATCTTCAAATTCACAGACTATAGACTTTCCTGACAACTGTTACGAATGCCACTTCATTTGCTTGTGGTATTTTCCACATCTGTAAAATAGTTTGCCAGGAAGGACATTAATAAGGGTAAGTTTTCTGTGGTCAGATAAAGTGCTTTGTATGAAGCAATGGAAATCTGGAATTTTAAAGTCGAATTTTCCCTTAGAAGGTAAACTAATATCTCACTGGAGACTGGGTCAGTTTTGTGTTGGCCGAATCTAGTTATAGCTAACTCGGAAATAAAGGGTCGGATCAATGGAGCAGATACAAAACGCTCAAGTGGAAATGCTTCCAACTGGGACACTGCAGAGATTTGTGACGCTTGGTGTTTTCCACAAGAGTAATAAAAGCCTTGGTGTTTTCCACAAGAGTAATAAAAGCCTTGAAGCCTGTGGCAGAATCTGACTCCAAAAACCACCCGGTCCCACCTACTGGCTCTTCTGCCACGTAGGAACAAGTGGAATTCTGACCCTTCCTCCCAAGCTCAGATGCCCAGAGTTTGTGCACCCAGCTCCTGTAAAGGCTGTACAGAGCAAGCACAGATGTTTACCCCCCAAGTGAGGAAGAACCTGCTTCCCAGGGCCGAACTTGCCAGTAGGAATGCGTGTGGTGTCACGTGGCTGCAGGGAATCTTGCTTCTAGAGGTAAAGCAAGAGCTTCCTGGTCAGCATTTTAGTCCTTACTCAGAAGATTTTTTTATTTATTTATTTATTTATTTATTTTTTTAAATTCTGGCTGCTATAGAGTTTAGGAAAGGCTGGGCAAGAGGGCAGAGTTAGGGCTTGGGGATGCAACTCAGTTATAGTATACACGAGGCCCTGGATCTAATCCATGTTACAGAGGAGGAGGGAGAGGAGAAGGGAGGGAGGGAGGGAGGGAGGGAGGAGGAAGGAAGGAAAGAAGGGAGGAAGGAAGGAAGGAAAGAAGGAAGGAGGAGGAAGGAAGGGAGAGAGGAAGGGAAAAGAAGGAAGAAAAAGGAAGGCAGACTTAGCAACTAGTGAAAGGTTTATAATTTTTTTACATTTTGGAATCTTCTATGAAAAGAAATGTTAATATACAAATGAACTCTGTTTCATATATTCCAAATGGCTTCTGTGACGAGCAAAGGAAAAGCTCTGGATGATGAGCAGCAAAGGCCTTCCAGGGTCTCCTGAGCATTTTGAAGCCTGAGCCAGATAAACAGTCCTTTGGACTTTGATTTGCGCCTTTTCAATATGCACAGTGGAGAGTGGGCGGGTGACATTTTATAGATATTTTTGTATCATTTTACAGTTTTCCACTTTAAATGAGAGATAAATTTGAGAAAGTTGTGCTTAACCCAAACTGTAGATTTTGAAATATCCTCATGGTTGAATAAAGGTGACGATCAAGAGCTGTTTCTTACCATTAGCCTCAACCAAGTCTCTGAATTCTCTTTGAGTTTGATTAAAGCTGGGTCCACATGCCTTATTACAGTCCATATTTATATAGCAATTTTACTTTTCATGCAAGGTAAAAATTGCTAATTACTTCTTTCAATTTTCCTTTGAGGGTGAGCGGCTTCCACCATTAATCCAATGTTATTTCTACATGATTAAGCCGGCTGACTCAAATGAAAACTAATTATTGTGGTCACATCTTTCTGATGCGGGGTATTGGAACATATAATTAGGTGAATTCAAAACTACCACAGGTTACCTACGAAACTGAATTTCTGGTATTGGTAACACTGTGATGTTCAGTCTTTACCAGAAAAGTGGGTGGAAGTATCATGCACAAATGTTTAGAGTTTGTGTAAGTCTACCATAATACCGACTGGAAACTATGGTATCATAGATCAAATATGGCTACTTTTTGTGTTCCTGCAGCTTACAAACATAGTTTTTACATTTTTGACATGGTTGATAACTTCAAGAGAAGAATGACATTTTGTGATATTTCTTAAAATTATATGGAATTTAATAGGCTAACCATACTTCATCTATATAATCAATAGTCACTCTTGTATTACAAAGGCAGCAAAGAATGGTTTGGATAGAAACTACCTGACTCATATTTAAAGTATTTACTATCTGGCTTTTTACAAAATGATTGCTGACATCTTGTATTTAACATGTGAGGTGGTGTGTATCCCAGTGATGGAGCCTAGCATTGAAAAATAATGTTCATGTTTGATTTAAGTGAAATTCCAAAATATCATGAAGTTACTGGATATTGAAATAATGTATACTTTCTATAAACATACAAGTTGTAATAGTCCAAATGGAAACTAGTCATATCAAATGGCAAATACATAAGTGATTTTTAAAAAGAAATTTATGTATTTTATTTAAAATATTTTTCATATAACATATTTTGATCATATTTTTTTCTTCCCTCCATTTCTCCCATATCTTCCCTAACTCCATGCACACCCAATTTCATGTTTTCTCTCTCTCTCTAGCAACAACAACAAAAAACCAAATGAACAAACAAATAAGACACTACAAAACAAAACAAAAAGAGCACACACTAAATAAAATAAAATAAAACAAGAAAAATATCATGGAGTCCATGTTGTGCTGGCCAACTCTTCCTGAACACAGGGACTGCCCTGCAGTGTGGTTGATAGACCCAAGGACATTCCATTGAAGAAAGCTGATCTCCCTTTTCCAGCAAGTATCAATTGCAAATAGCTTATTGGTGAAGGGTGGGACTTTTTTCACTTCCCCTTCTCAGTGCTGGGATTTTATCCGGTTTGAACCTGGGTAGGTCTTGTGTGTGCTGTCACAGTCTCTGTGAATTCATATGTGCATCAGTCCTGTTGTGTCTGGAAAACAGTTCCTTGGAGTCATCGACCATCTCTGGTGCTTAAAATCTTTCTGCCTCCTCTTCCACATAGATCACTAAGCCTTGAGGGGAGAGGTTTGATAAAGGCATCCCCATCCCATTTAGGCCTGATTGCTCCAAAGTCTCTCCCCTCTCCACCTGGCTCAGTTGTGAATCTCTGTGTTAGTTCCCATCTACTGTAAGAATAAGCTTCTCTGATGAGGACTGAGTGACTCACTAATACATGGGTGTAGCACTATGTCATTGGAAGTCATTTTATTGATATTCTCCTTTAGCCTAATAATAGCATTAAGTTTTCCCCTACTCCTATGACCTATCTAGTCTCGGGTTCTTGCAACTTTAACAGTGTGAGTTATGGGTTCCATCTCATGGAGTGGGCCTTAAATTCAATTTAAAAAAGTGATTGGTTACTCCCTTAACGTTTATACCTCTGTTGTACCAGTGTATTTTCAGGTCTGTCAGTGTTGTACATTACAGGGTTTGTAGCTGGGTGATATTGATGAATACTTTTCTCCTCTGGTAGCATACAGAGTTCTTTCTAGAATCATGAATGCTAATCAGTAGGGGTGAAACTTCTAGTTGGGCACTAGCTCGATTTCTTTGTGGTCGATGATATAAGTAAGTGGTATTTTCAACAATGGGGACTTACCATCAGGGTTTTTTTTAGACTAACCAGTAGCCTTTCCAATAGGCTATGGTTTGTATAGGTTGTGATGTTTTGGGGGGGAGGGCTTTGTGGGACTCCTTTGGCTAGTGATTCAACAAGGTATAACCCATTGCTGGCACTGGAAGTTTGTTTTACATAAGTGATCTTAAAATGAAGTTACATTGTCATTTCAATGGAAGAAAAAAACAGTAATTATAAATAGATGTGGAATTGAACCAACACACCATTTTCATTTTGGAGCACATAGGTTTACATTGTATAGCCGTATCTTCCAAATTGAAACATGCCCAGGGAAAGGGGGGCACTTGTGAGACTCAGGAAGCAAACAATTTCACATGTCTGGGAAAGCTGGAACTTAAAAGCTTCATGAGGGACCCTCCCCTGGGTTAGAGAAGCAGTAACTAAATACAAGGGGAGGAGACTCGGACCAGCAAAGCTGCCAAGAGGAGATTCTTGGACCTGTCCAGATAACTGTAGCCCTGCTTTAGGGAGGCAGCTGTCACCTGTTATCACCTATGTTGGAGCTTTTCAGTGATGCAGCTGCTTTTGAGTCATCCCTGCTCTTGTAAGTAGCCTCTCACCCATACTCTTCCTAGTAACCCCCAAAGTCCCACTCTTCCAAAATCTATGATTTGACTATGAGGCCTCAACCCTACCTAAAGAATTACAGACAGCTAAGGGATGCTGAGAGCAGGGGGGAAATAGTCTTCCCTAGCAGGAGCACACCAATTGGTTATCCAATACCAAATGGTCAGCCCTGAAAGCATACAAGTAATATTACACAGACTGAACAGGGTCTATTTATGTATTTTAGAAACAGATAAGTATATATACATACATATATGTCTATAACAAAAATTAATGAAAAAAGAGTCCAGGAATTTGAAAGAGAAGAGTATTTGGGATAGTTTGGAGAGAAGAAAGGATGTAATTATACTTTAAAAAAAAATAAATTATAAAAAAGATTATCAAAGAACCTGAGAGAAGGAGGGTCTCATTGCTCCACTGAATTGGATTTGGTACAATTGTTACTTTGGTCTCTCACGGAAATATATGACCAAATAGTCCTCCTCTCTCTCCTGATATACCATTGTTGGACTACATAATGATGTTCTAATTACCTTCAGAATACCTCCACAGGTGGCTCAGCTTACCTTCATTTCTACTGCTTTTGGCCACACTACTCTTTGAAGACTGTTCTTGGGTCAGGTACTTAGGATACTTACTGGTCCAACCAGCTATGACAAGGAGAGTATGGAGACCAATGACCTCAAGGGTATTTCCCCTGAGCTCCAAGTTAGAGGTAGGGCAGTGTTCCCCAAATACAGTTTAAGGGAAGGCTGAACACAACGCTTAATTGGTATAATACCAGCCCCTGAACTGCAAAAGTCTGAGTAGGGCTTATGAGATGAAGTAACAAACAATTTTTGCCGTGTAGAGAATAGGCCCTGTTTGGACCAGCACAAGAATTCTTCACAGGAAAGACAAGCATCTGCTGGTTCAGTAGACCCTGACAATTGGCACATTCCTAGTAGACTCACAGTTTTAAGGATCCAGGAAAAGCTGCTCTAATACTCCATCTTCTTTCCTCCTCCCTCCTCCTCTTCTCTCTCTCTTTTGCCCCCTTATTTCCCATTTCCCCCTCTTCCTACTGTACTTTGGACAGTACTTGACAGTATCTTATTTAAAGATTTTATACACTTTCATATTCCCCTTCTTACAGTTATCAAATTTTGTTTACAACTTTTTTCATTATTGGGAAGTATTTTTTCTCCCCCCTTTTTCTTTCTAACCACACTTGTTTTCCCCTCATTTCATTTATAACAGTTTTGTCTCTTCTTCTTTTCCTTTTATTATTTTATTAACCCTGCTTCACATCTGCTTCACATCTGTTCCTCTCTTTCCCTTACCCCCTTCTGTGATCTCATTCATTTACTGTTTCTCATTAAATCTGAATAATTTTTAACTTCACATAACACGTTATATTAATTTTGCCATTTTCTGCTGTATAGCTATTGGTGATGTGTTTGTGGGATTTATTTGATTTTAAATGTGTTTCTATATCGTGTTTGGCTTGGTGGGGGTGTTAGTACAGCAATTTATCTTCTCCTTTTCAGTGGTACTGTGGGTTGAGTCCTTAAGCATAGGCTGCTCATTAGGAAGGATTCCCAAATAAAACTGAAGAGGATATCCAAGCCAACAGATGCCCACATTGCAAAGACAAACCCACAAAACCTGTGAAAAGGCTAGGGTACTGTGAGTCCTCCAAATGATCATAACTCTTCAACCATTGAATTCAAAGATACTGGCTCCAAGATAGATAAATTGTTAGAGGCAAATTTCAAAGGGTCACTAGTGAACATGATCAGTGACCTGGAAGGGACTACAGGCAAGCAGATGATGATATAAGGAAGTCAAGCTAGGATCCAAAGGGGAATGCCACCAAGACAGGTGAAAAATATGTATTCCAAAGAAAAATGACAACAACAACAAAACTGGAAATTCTAGAAAAGCTGGATAAATTCCTAGACCCATAAGATCTACCAAAATTGAATCAATAGGACACTAAAAACTGTAAATAGAAACAGAAGAGGCAACAAGATTTAAACAGTGACAGAGACTCCAAAACAAAGAATATCCCAGAACAGACAGATTCATAGCCACATTATTTCAGATCTTTAAAGAAGAGCTAACATCGATGCTCCTCAAATTATTCCACAAAATAGAAAAGGAAGTAACACCACCAAACTCATTCTATGAAGTCAGTATTACCTTGGTATTAGTCAGGGTTCTCCAGAATAACAGAACTTGTAGAATAAATGAGGGGGGGGGGTCCAACTAATTCAGCAATGGCTGGTTATGACAGGAAAGTTCAAGAATTTAGTAGTTGCTCAGACTATGAGGCTGGATATCTCAGCTGGTCTTCAGTATCTGGAATGCCAAAGAAGTAGGCTCTAATGCCAGTGAAGGAATGGACTTGCTAGCAAAGTAAGAGCAAGCAGGCAAAAGGAAAACGCTTCCTCTGCCATGTCCAGCAGGTGTTCTCCAGATTGGAGCTGGATTAACGATCTGGATTAAAGGTGTGTCTTCCCGACTCAAGGATCTGGATGAGAAGTAGATCTTCCCATTCCAAGTTAAGCAGAAATCCTTCACAGGTGCACCCTCTATTTTTTTGGTTTTAGTTAATTGCCAGATGTAGTCAAGTTACAACCAAGAATAGCCATCACAATACCCAACCCAGACAAATACACAAACAACAAAACTACAGACAAATTCTCTGTTAATATGTAATAATTATATATGGATGCAAAAATGTTCAATGAAATATTCAAATAGAACTTTGCAATAGATTATGATCACCCACCTTGACCAAGTTTATTTATTCTGGGAATACAAGGATGGCTCAGCATATGCACATATAAATCTAATATAGCATGTAAATAGACCCAGCCACAGACAAATCAGAATGGTCTCAACAGATGTGGAAAAGACAATGACATTCAGCACCCCTTCAGATGAAAGCTCTGGAGAAGTGAAGGATAGAAGGAATGTACCCCAACATTATAGAGCCTGTATGTGCCATTCTTAATGCCAGCACTATTCTAAATGGGAAAAACTGAAATTATTCCCTCTAAAATCAGAAACAAGAGAAGGGCACTCACTCCACTCTTATCCAATATAATTCTCACTGTCTTAGAGAAAGGAGGCAAGAGAAAAAATAGAGGGATATACATAAGAAAATAAGAAAACCCATCCTTTTGTGTAGATAACATGATCTTATGCTTAAGAAGCCCTGACGACTCCACCAGAAATTACCTAGATCTAACATTCACAGCAAAGTAGCAAGTCATAAAATTAATATACAAAAATTAGCAGCTTTCCTTCATACCAATAGCAAGCTTGCTAGAAAGAAATGATTTAAAAATTCCCATTGACAATTGCTTCAAACAACAACAAAAGCCCTAAAAACAAACTTAACCAAGAAGATGAAATATATTTACATCAAAATCTTTAAAACTCAAAGAAATTGGAGAAAATATTAGATGAAGGGAAGATCCCATGATCATATACAGCAGCTACTATAGAAATCAGAGTGGAAATCTCTCCCCAAACACCAAAAAAACAGAATGAAAAACTCTAAAAACAGAACTACCATGCCGTCCAGCTAAGTCAACATACCATAGAGACATCTTCAGATCCAAATCCGCTGTTGCATTGTTCACAGTAGCCAAGATATGGACCCACCATAGATGTCCATAAACACAAAAATGGATAAAGAAAATGTGGTTCATATAGACAAAGGAATTTTATTCTGCTGTAAAAAAGAATGAAAGTACATTGACAGGGAAAAGGATGAAATTAGAGATCATGTTTGGCAAAATCAGCTAAACTAAGATAGACAATATTGCATATTCCCTTATTTGCAGAGTCTGTACTTTAAATATATTTATATATTTGTGTATAATACATAGAAGTAGAGCGCTGGAAGAAAAAAATCTAAAGAGAGGAGTAAGGAAACAAGTGAAGGCAAGGGAAATAAAAAGACAAAGTATTATGTGTTTTCATTGCTGTGGGATAATGCTTTTGTACACTAAGGTTTAATAAAACACTGTTGACCAGTTGCCAGGCAGGAAGCGTAGGCGGGGCAAGCAGACAAGGAGATTTCTGGGAGAGGAAGAGCAGAGTCAGGACTCACCAGCCAGACACAAGGGGAAGCAAGATGACAAGGCAGAACTGAGAAAAGGTACCAAGCCATGTATCTAAACATAGATAAGAAATATGAGTTAATTTAAGTGTAAGAGCTAGTCAGTAATAAGTCTGAGCTAATGGCCAAACAGTTATAATTAATATAAGCTTCTGAGTGATTATTTTATAAGAGGACCATGGGACTGTGGGGGCCTAGAGGGACCGGAGAAACCTTCAGACTACATTTCATATATGAAAAAATATATTTGCTGCACCCAGCCTGCAGAGTCTGCACCAGGGCCTCTGCACTTACATTATGGCCTCCAGTTTGGTGTTTTTATGGGATTCCTGAGTGAATGAATGGGTCTCCAGTTCTTGGGGATTTTCTTATGCTATTTTTCTTCTGTTGATTTGTTTGTCCAACTTTGATGTGATAGATTTTGTTTCATCTTATTGTATTTTTTATATTAAAAAATGAATGGATGGATGGATGGATGGATGGATGGATGAAAGAAAACCTAGCTGGAAAAGGGAAAATAAATGATCTCTAATGGATGCCTGCTGCAGGACAGGCCTCATGTTTAGGAATAGTCAATCAACATATAATGGACTCTGTAGGGTTTATTTTTGTTGTTGTTGTTGTTGTGTGTGTGTGTGTGTGTGTGTGTGTGTGTGTTTGTGTCTTTTATTTGGTTACAGCTTGGTGGTTTTGTTCATTTGTTTTTGTTTACTTTTGGGGGTATTTTATTTTTTCTAGTTGTGAGGGTTCTTGTATTGGTTTTTGTTTGTCTTCTGAGGAAGAACTAGAAGTTGAGTGGGTGGGGAGGGGGAGTGGATCTGGAAGGACTTGGGGGAGGGGAAGAACATTATCAAAATATATTTAAGTTTAAAAGTCGCTTTAAATAATAAAAATATAATAGAAAAGGAAAATACATGTACATATACACACATACCTGAGAGGAGGAGGAGGGAACCAAAAGAGGAGAGGGGAAGAATGGGAGAGCGCATTGGTGAGTGCAAATAGGAGCAATGATGTATAAGTATAAACACTGCTGTGATGAAACGTTAATTTATACGTGGAGAGAATCTATTTCAGAATAAAAAGATAAAATAAAGAGTAGGCCATCTTATTTTATAGGTCTTTTATTGTTGATGAAACCTGTACACACATTGAACATCAAAACAGGCAGAGATGAACTGCTCTCCATGATAAAAACAAGAGAAATGCATATAGATTTGGAGGATTTAGGAAGGATAACCCAAAAGACAGAGGGACTTGAAAAACCAGAAGTAAAATCAGGATCTAGGTGTCTTTTGTTCCAATTTAACATATTATTTTCCTTTGGTTTATTTTCTTGGATTTTTGAGGCAGGATTTCTTTCTGCAGCTTTGGAGCCTGTCCTGGAACTCACTCTATAGATCAGGCTGGTCTCGAACTCACAGAGATCTACCTGGCCTCTGCTCTTGAGTGCTGGGATTAAAGGCATGTGCCACCACCGCTCAGCTTATTTTCTTCCAACTTTTCCTCTCATATATGTGTGTGTGGGCGCACATGAGTGTGTGTGTGTGTGTGTGTGTGTGTGTGTGTGTGTGTGTGTGTTTTGTTGGTGCCTATGTATATGCATGTCCACACGTGTAAGGGTGCACATATGTGCAGTTGTGTGTAGAGTTCCAAGGTTTACATTGGGAGTGTTCCTCCATTGATATCCATCTTACTCTTTACATCAGGGTGTATCAATTGATCCCAGATCTCACTGATAGGACTAGTCTAGCTAGACAGCTTGCTCTGGGGCACAGGTATTACAAGAGAGCTACCCCCAGGAAGTCTGGGCTCTGACCTTCAGTCCTCACATTTGCATGTTTTACCCAATGAACATTTTCCTCAGCCCTCTCTTGGTTTTTCTATGTGGTTGGCAAATGACGGTATCATAATACCTTCTGGTTGTCCTCTAAGTTTCTCCCTTTTGGTGGTGAGAAGGCCCTGATTTTTATCTGCATAAATGAATACATGATTGGAGACTCAGACGGACATACTCAGCTTCCACTGCAGCTAGAATTTAGTTCAGAGGAATCCAAGCAGAAGGGTCATGTGTCATCTCTGCAAATCAGTCCTCAAATATAACACATGCACACTTTGCCTTTGTCCTTCTTCTCTGTTTATCATGCTGCCTGGAGCCCAAAACAGTTTCTGGAGTCATCTCTTAGGTTGAGTTTTTTCAGAGTTCAACACTAAAGTATAATATCTGTTTTGTTACTGCCCCAGCCCTGATCTGCCTAATGGAGAAATAAGCTTCTGTCCATTTTAGCACTGTTATTTAGAATTTTTTTCTCACATATATTTGAACTTAATCTTAGGTATATAGGCTTGTGAATTTTGCTATAGTTCAGCCTTTTCACTTAACACAGTATCATCTTTTATCCCTAAATAATCATTGTAACCATAATTTATTAATTTATTGTTTTTACATCCGAACCACAGTTTCCCATCCCTCTTCTTCTCCCAGTTCCTCTCCACCCCCACCCCAATGCACTCCTCCTCTGTTTCTCTTCAGAAAGAACAGACCCCCCCATGGATACCAGCCAGCCATGGTCTATCAAGCTGCATTGAGAGTAGGCACCTCCTCCTCTTTTAAGGCTGGATGAGGCAACCTGGTAGAAGGAAAGAGTTCCAAAAGCCAGTAAAAAGAGTTGGAGACAACCCTGCTCCCACTGTTAGGAGTCCCACAAGAGAGCCAAGCTATATAACTGTAACATATATGCAGTCTCTGTGAGCCCCTATAAGCCCAGGTTGGTTGATTCTGTGGGTTTTCTCTGGCTCCTACAATCAATCCTTCCTCTTCCTGTTCCACAGGATTCCCTGGGCTCTGCCTAACATTTGGCTGTGGGTGTCTGCAGCTGTTTCCATCAGTTGCTGGATGAAGGCTCCCTGGTGACAATTAGGTATAGCCATAATTTTTAATGACTGTTTATAACTTCATCTCATAAATATGCTATAATGTATATAAACAACTTCTAATTATTTAATGTTTTGCTTAATATTGATTCATTTATTTAGCTCTAAAAGCATTTTACATTTAAGATGACTATCACTACTTGAAAAAGTCTATCAAGATAATTAATTTTTTTGTCTATCCGTTTGTGATGACACTATTCAATAAGCTTTGTACCCCTTTCTAATACTGACTTTATCCTATTTGAAATTCTTATAGAGTTGATTTATGAGTTACTTACTGTATTCAACGAACTTACCTATTATTATGCCAGTACTCAATTTATTTTACTTATGATACCCATGAAATGAACTAAGAGCAAATACATTAAAATATTTATAACTCTATTGTTAAACGCAGACCAGTCTCTTTTACCCATGCATTTCATAACTACAGATTCCTTCTAGAGTTGGGTCTGTCTTTCAAAAGCAATGCCCAAAACAATGATGCGTTGCTTTCTCTCTAACTGGTAGTTATGTCAAAGCCCCATCAAATGCATTGTTTCATTTGAATCCTGAATTGTACTATTATGACATCATTGAGAATAGCCACATTCAGCTTCTGAGTCTCCCCAAATTGAAAACCAGAGGATTAAAAAAAAAAATTAAACTTCGTTGCACTGAAATCGTTCCTCAGTGCTCTCAGGCAGACAGCTGTCAACTCTGCTGGCTACAGTCCCAGTGCTGGCTTGAGATTATGGACAGGGTTCTGCAGTCAGGTCAGAGCCGTTAGCCTCATGCTAACTGTGGTTGCAGCTGTCTCCAGTCACGCTGAGCATGGTCCAGCACCACCATCCATCAGAGCACCGCTCCGTGCCTGCTTTAAAAGCAAATCCCTACAAAGTAGGACAAGTAATTGAGGCTTTGCAATCTTTCAGCATGGGGCCTCAACTCTCCTCTTAACTCAATGGGATGTGCTTGGAGAGGGGCGAGAAGTGCTTGTAGGAATAATAAATCATGAGAGAGACAGTCTACAGAGGTTTAGCTTTTGCTTCTGACAACAGAGTGATATACCACCCTCAGAGTTCAACGGGCTCTTCGGAACAGAAGTTCTTCTGTCCTTCAAGTGATTTCTCTACCAGTGAGGTATGGTTCAAGTGTGACTGGACAAAAAAGCAAGCAATTTCTAAGATAATGTCTTTTTTTAGTGAAGCTTGGGTGCCAACTAGACCAGCTGGATGTTTTCTGTGTCTAAGTCATATCCATACAAATGTGCTGTATAATGTTATCAAGAGGACGCGAAATGGAAGTCTTCTAAGGTGAGGTAGATAGATAGCCTTTATAAATTCCATAGAAGCTAACTTTTGTATCAAGGCAATGCAAGACAGAAAAGGGAATTAAGGGAAATAATGACAGGATTGGAAAGAAGTCATCAAGGGCATTTGTGAGGCTTGAAACAGCTCAGGTCAAGCTGGCTCGGACAAGGAATTTCCCTGAGAAAACAGTGAGACACACAGCAGAAAGGTCACTGGAAATGACTTTCCCATTTGGTGCTGTCAGAACACATGGCCACAAACAGAGATACATGTGCTGGAAACATGCTGTCCCTGCTCCTTGGTTAGGGAGATGCTGCTAAGTACATTGCTACACTACAGGACTTCTCTGAACCTTGAGTAGAACAAACAGATTGGTTGTCTCTAAGGAAGGATCTAGAATGCAGCAGTTTCTCAAACATATTTAGCACCTCGTGGGGGAACCTATTTCCATCTCCTAGAATATCTGTTTGGAGGAGAGCTCAGAAGTGTGTGGTTACTCGGACTTTGAGGGTGGGGTAGAATGCATGCCGGGAGGGTGAGCCAATGCTTTCTGCTCCAGTGCTCTTCAGGCAGGAAGCTTAGGTCTGGACTGTGGTGCCTCCATGAGATATTAACTGTTTGAAAGAAACTGCAATAGCTTTTTAACATCCAAAGAGAAAAACTCATCTGGAAACAGGAGAAAGAACTGAGAATTCCATTATAAAGTTGTTAATTCATTCCATTTGTAAAGTCATTGCATTTTAAACCTGAGAAAGAGCTTAAAAGAAGCCTGCTTAAGCCAGTTCTCGGACTTTACAGATGAGGAAATTGAGTGGTTTGCCCAAGGTCACCCAATTAGTGAGAAATCTAATGCAAGACAAGACCTGCTTGTGATAACAGTCCTATCCTGTTCTCATAATCCCCATGCAACGGGACAGTTATTTCTTTTTTAAATACATAAAAGGAAAACATGAACGGTCTTCCTTCACTTCCCCCTTCACCTCACACTCCTCTCAGAGATGACAGTTTTACGTTGCTTTTTATTTTGTGAGGAAATCTGTACTATTCAAATTTTGTCCAACACTCTATTGTTTCCATCTCAATTTATTACGTGCTTAGCAAGCCCTGACTGTGTACTGGCATTTAGAATCTGAGTCTGTTTCCAAAGTGCTCAGTGTGGTGAGGGAGGGAACAGAGTCTGTGACAGGTATCATGCCATACCTAGATAAGGAACTCAGGAGCCCTGTGGCTCGAATTGTGAGAAATCAGGGGATGAAGGGCTGTGTTTCCTAGACGGAATAAAACCTTAAATAACAGACTTTTTAAAAGAAATTTATTTTTATTTATGTGTGTATGTCTATGTGCGTGTACACCACTTGTGTGCCCCCTAAGAGTGGAAGAGAGAGTCAGATCCCCTGCAGCTGGAATTACAGGTCATTATTAGCAGTCCATGTGTGCTAGGAATCAAACTCATGTCCTCTGGATGAGCAGCAAGTGCTCTTAACCACTGAGCCATCTCTCTGGATCCTCCAATAAAAATCTTAAACTAAAGGGGAAGAGTAGACAAATAACAGTCTGTGGTTTTAAGAGCCCCAAGCAGAAGCATAAAGCAACCATGTGTGGTAGAAGCAAGGCAGGGAAACAGGTTTGCAGGCATAGCCATCAGCTTTGCTGTATCTTGATGAAGGCATGGGTCCCACATATTTAAAAAAAGATCCAACTGGAAGTAAGTGGAGACAGGAACAGAATGAAAGAAGAGAGGCTATGGAGATGGTCCAAGGAGAATATGAGGAGAACCTGAAATACAATATGGGGGGAGAAGAGGGTCCAGAGGGTCAAGATCTCACAAGGAACAAGAAGAGAAGTAAGGAGCCTCTCCTCAGGAGGCAGATGACCAGCCCAGCACAGGAGGTGAAAACGGCAGTGGAGACTAGATTGGTAGGAGGCATGTTTTGGAAGTGATTTTATAGGAATTGCTAATGGACTAGGGGGTATGGGCATAGATGAGGTGAAGAACTGATGTTGACTTCAGATTTCTGAGTACATGATGGCATCCTGCTCTGAGCTGTAGAGATGTGGGAGGCACAAGAGGAGCAGGAAATGTTGCTGGAGGGCTTCTCTCCAGGTTCCCCAAGCCCCACAGTCCCACAATCCACTTATAAAATAATCACTCAGACGCTTATATCACTTATAAACTGTATGGCCGTGGAAGGCTTCTTGTTAATTGTTCTTTTATCTTAAATTAACCCATTTCTATAAATCTATACCTTGCCACGTGGCTGGTGGCTTACCGGCGTCTTTACAGGTTGCCTCTCCTGGTGGTGGCTGCCGTGTCTCACCCCTCAGCCTTCTGCTTCCCAGAATTCTCCTCTCTCCTTGTCCCACCTACTTCCTGCCTGGCAACCTACTTCCTGCCTGGTCACTGGCCATCAGTGTTTTATTTATATAGAACAATATCCACAGCACTTCCCCTTTTTTCTTTTTTTTAAAAAAGGAAGGTTTTAACTTTAACATGGTAAAACTATATATAACAAAACAATTACCAAGCAAGAATTATAGTTACAATATTAAAGAAGATGTCCTATCTATCTTATATTTGTGAGTTTAAGGTTTTATATCTAGCTTATCTTTTATCATAACTGAGGAAATTACAACTATCTAGTTTTCAACCACATCAAAGACCTGAGAAGGAACATAATGGTACCTGAGAAATGGTAGATGGATGCAAGCAACTTTCGGAAATCTTGCAAGAGTAGACCAAGACAGCTGGCAGCCTGGACAGTCACCTGATGTTTCTCAGCATTGTTGGTGCATTAAAAGTGGCTACAGGCCTAGAGTATCTGACAGACCATTTTCAGAAGCAGGATTTCTGAAAGACCATCTTACCCTGTCTTGGCAGAGTACAGTGGTCGCTTTCCTTGTGTCCCGCTTGTCCAGAAAGGACAGTATTGCATTTGTACTGTCAGCCATCAAGGCAAGGGCAGTTCTTTGCCCAGTAGGCCATTTTGTGCCAAAAAGACAAACTTCCAAATGGAAATGTCTTAGAAGCCCAACATTCTCTCGGGATCAATTGGTGCAGCCAGGAGCAATTGTGTCTCACATCAACAGAATTTTAAGTTATTTAAATGCCATATTCTCTAGGTCTATGAAGTGTTTGAAGATTACCTATCTATCTGAAATATATCTATGTATACCTAGAAGACTTAACTAACATGGCTACAAATATGATTATCATAGATGACTGATTATTAATCTATTTTTAATTATCCATTACAATTTTAAATGAGCTAAACATAATACCTCAAACAAGAATAGAAATATATATATACAGTATAACAAAATTAACTTCAAGTTTGTATCAATTAACTAAAATTTATACCAATGTAAAACATTTTAAACATAAACTAAAATCTATATCAATGTAAAACATTTTAAGCAAGTTGTTCTTTAAAAGTAGGTTCATTAATCTACCCTTTTATCTTATCATCTCTATATCCTCTTATATATCTATATCATATCCCCTTTTCTTTCTTAGAAAGAGATCACATTTATAATCAACCTGTTTTAAATAAAAATATTGTTTTTTCTCTGTCCCACCCCAGAGGGCTCTTCTGATTTGGGACACAAGAATCTCTTAACTGTAGCTTGAGAGTTTTTCCTGCCTTGCCCACAGTCAGGACAAACCTCTGCCACCCGCCAGTCCCACAGCCGCTCAGACCCAACCAAGTAAACACAGACACTTATATTGCTTTCAAACTGTATGGCCGTGGCAGGCTTCTTGCTAACTGTTCCTTTATCTTAAATTAATCCATTTCTACAAATCTATACCTCGCCACGTGGCTGGTGGCTTATCGGCATCTTCACATGCTGCGGGTCATGGCGGTGGCTGCAGCATGTCTGGTCATTGCGGCGGCTGCAGCGTCTCTGGTCATTGCGGCGGCTGCAGCAGCTCCCTCTGCCTTCCTGTCCCTTTTTATTTCTCCTCTCTGCTAGACCCGCCTATCTTTCCTGCCTACATTAACATCCCACAGCACTTAACCATTTTTTTTTTTAAAGCAATATGTCTGGGTTTAGAGGGGGAGTGAGCTAATTCCACCTCTAAAGCCAGCTTGGTATATTTGGGAATTTGGGCGTAGCATCTCTTACTACTTCCTGCTGGAGGGGGGCACTGTATCTTATGGGGAAGCAAAGAAAATTTTAAGCCTATGGGGTAGTCCTTGAGGCTATATTGTGTGAACCAGTTGCCTTGAAACCGCTCTGGATGTTGGATCATCTGGGCCATGGTGTCATCGGAGACCTTTCAGGGGGTCTTGGCTGGTGAAACCTGATGTATCTTAATCTGGAACAAATCCACAGCCTCTGGCTTTCTGTGGAAACAAAAGCAAAACCTCTTTTCCAAAGTAACATATCCTTATATCCAAATTTTGAAGTCAAGGTACCTTTAAAATATACATTTTGGCATAACTCAACAGCTTTTGCAATCAAATGTTTTTCTTCAGTTACGAATATCAAAGAGAACATAATCCAGATTCTCTGTGTGGTAGCCATCTTTACGTGGCTTATTTTTTATATTACCTTGAGCTTATTGGTTTAAACTGCACCATTTTAAGACTGAAACGGCCGTGTGGCTGCTGGCTCCGCATTTCAGCTTACCAACATGGCGTTTTCCGCCAGTTCTGTGAGTCATCAAGTCTCAGAAATAGTAGGTCTACGCTTTTATCAAAGCAGCGTGTAGCCCAGAAACCTCTCTCTGTCTCTCTCTCTCTCTCTTTTTTAATACTAGTAAAGACTAAATCTACCACACAGCACAATGCGCCGCTGGCAGATGCCTCATTTCCGCCATACTGCCGGTCAAACGCACACGCCAGGAACCCGCCAGTGTTCAAACCCGCGTTTTGCGGCGTCTAGCTGCCCGTATGAGACAAGAAGCAGGAACCTGGTTTTGGCTCTGTTTAGAATTGGTTATTAAATATTCTCAGGTTTAAGGTGGAAATTCGAGCCGTTGGGCGCCATTTGTTGCTGGAGGGCTTCTCTCCAGGTTCCCCAAGCCCCACAGTCCCACAATCCACTTATAAAATAATCACTCAGATGCTTATATCACTTATAAACTGTATGGCCGTGGAAGGCTTCTTGTTAATTGTTCTTTTATCTTAAATTAACCCATTTCTATAAATCTATACCTTGCCACATGGCTGGTGGCTTACCGGCGTCTTCACATGTTGCTTCTCCTGGCGGTGGCTGCCGTGTCTCACCCCTCAGCCTTCTGCTTCCCAGAATTCTCCTCTCTCCTTGTCCCACCTACTTCCTGCCTGGTCACTGGCCATCAGTGTTTTATTTATATAGAACAATATCCACAGCAGGAAAGACATTTCAGACTTGGTAAGTGTGACATTCGGGGGATGAAACGTTCCTATGGAAAACCTCAACATATAGCACAGCTAGTATGTTTAAGGCACAGGACACACATGCTTTCCTCTCTTCAAAGGATACACAGAAATAAAGAGAGGTGGGGGGGCTCAAAGTACTTGCTACTGAGGGGAGGAAAGGAAGATAGCCAGCACAGAGACCCAAGAATGGCCCACGATATCGACTTCAAAGGAAAGCTGAAGGTCTACTGGATGTATGGCCTAGCAACTTAGAGATGAGAAAGAAGTTAGGGATTACAGAAAATGGAGATTATAAAACACAGAAGACAGAAGTGGTATAAACAGCAACAGAGGGGAAGACCAGAGGCGGATGGAGTCACAGGAAACTAGGCAAGAAGGGCAGGATGTTGAGAACGTTTCCTCCTACGAAGCCCATCTTAAGTGGTGTGTCACCCCATCCCTGCTGCCCTGGATGCTAAGGTTTCTGCTGGGTGGTCCAGCTTGTTTGCCTTTGTAAGTCGGTTGATCTCAGAGTTCTTGACTCCCAAGGCTTGGCTTCTTCCCTGTCTTCGTGGGGTCTGAATATTGTACTCCTCCTCCGATCCTCCCTCCCTGACAGCTTTCGTGTCCTTGGTTAATCTACTGGTAACGCTTTCCACTCTGCTTCTCACTTGATTCATCTGGTTTTTCACTTCCAACATCTCCATTTCATTAATGTTGCTCCCTTGCTCTCCTGTGTTGCTGGCTTCCTTATGTGCATCCTGAAGTAATTTCCTTACCTCATTCATTGACTTGTTGACTGTTGTTGCCTATTTTTAGTAGTGGCATTGGAACTCTGTCTGCCATGTCTACTGTTTGAGGACCTTTGGATTCAGTACTTGAGAGTAATGAGCTCTTGGATGCATCCTGTTGTGTGTTTCTCGGAGTTCTTTGTTGTGAGTAGCACACCTGTGGTGTAGATATCTGTTCGGCTCTAATTGGACATCTCCTTAATGAGCAGCAAACTCTTGAGGGCTCTGTCCCCAGTGCCACCCCCAAAAGAGAAAACAACCACGGTAATAACAACAAACAGAACGAGATAAAGAAATAGACAAAGACAATGAACATACCACCAATTACTATAGAACAAGAAGAAGAAAAAACAATTTAGAGTATTATAATGGCCATTCTCCTTTGTCAAATTGACTGCAGCTGGAATGAACTAAATCCAAGCACTTAGGTGCACCTGTGTGGCTTTTTTTTTTTTTCTTAATTAAATCATTTGAAGTGGGAAGAACCACTTTTAATGTGGATTTTTTGAGATGGGAAAATCCATCTCTAATTTGGGCCACACTTTCTGCTGGTAGCCTGTATAAAAGACATGGAAGAAGGAAGCTTGCTCATTCTTTGACCGCATCTTCTCACTCTTTCTGTCAAGTCCATTCCTCATTAGAGCCGACTTCTTCAGGATTCTGGTGTATACTGAAGACCACCTGAGACATCCAGATTCATGGACTGAACAACCACTGGAGTCTTGGACTTTTCCTTGCTAGACAGCCATTTTTGGACATTGCACAGGCAGTATCACAGCCTGTAAGCCACTCTA
Organism: Peromyscus leucopus; assembly: GCF_004664715.2. Classification (NCBI taxonomy): domain Eukaryota; kingdom Metazoa; phylum Chordata; class Mammalia; order Rodentia; family Cricetidae; genus Peromyscus; species Peromyscus leucopus. The sequence goes on along the minus strand of NC_051066.1, from coordinate 54,340,208 downwards.
ATAAGTCATATATATATGTATATACACATACATATATATTTCATATTATAAATTCTATTCTAGAGAACCATGACTAATACAACTATGCTATGAAACAAAAAATTTAGTCCAAAAGTATTAGATGAATAAAATAAAGAGAACATGGAAAAGAGAAATAAGGTTAAATAAAAGGAAGGAAAGAGAAGAAGAAATGGAAAAAATGTTATGAAGCAGGAAAGTCATTAAAAGATCTGGTTGTCCTATAAAAATGCATAAAATTATTAAATAGATTAATTAGATAAATATAAGAAACAGAATTAAAAAATTAAAAGATAAAATCATTTTTACCAGAATAAAGTTGGTTTTCTTTAAGACTTGCTCCTGTTACATTGATCTCACCTCAGTGGACGGCCCACACCCAGGACTATATGTACAACACAAATTAGAGCCTGTGGGTTCTTTGAGAGAGAGAGAGAGAAACACCAAGTTGGGGATGGGGTAAAGATGTGGGAGGAGTTAGGGGAAGAGTCTGGCTGAATATAATCACTGTACATTGTATGAAGTTCTCAAAGATTTAATAAACTATTATAAAATAGCAATTTCAAAAGTACTATTACATGTACTAGAAAGGGAGACATGCAGGGATTAAAACAAAGAAAAGCGAATAAGGAAAGTCAAATTTAGCGGCTTCTTCCTGGGTTCTCCACAGCTGGACTCTGACAGTTGGGGCACAGCTGGATGGCTAAGTGAATTTGGAGGCTTGCTTTTCTTCTATTTAGCTAGCGCTGGCTTTCTCTGATGCCCAACAGAGCTCAGTCTTCGGCTCACTAGCTTCCGTTCTCAGCATTCTAGGATCTTCTGCTGGCCACACTTGTGTCTGAAGTCCCAAACTCCATTGACACGCCCCCAGGTTTGCAAACCCCCAGGTGACTAGTGTGCAAACAGAAGGGTGCCTGCAGGATGTGTTGAGAGGACAAGCAAACTCAGCATTGTTACCTGTGACGATGGACTGGTCTTCACCTTTAAAGCCAGCTCTGGATGGAGGAGGAAGCTGTGGATGGCAGATCCTCAGATGGAGCTTTGACGTTCTCAGGCCTGGCAGCAGCAGACTTTGCAGCAGGTAGGTGTTTCCAGAGGTTGGGCCACTTGACCTCAGGCTCAGCACTGTCAGACTGAGCAGGTATCCTCAGGTGACCCATCTACCATGAAGGACAGGGTTCTCACCTACATTACCAGCCAAGAGTCCCAGCAGAAGCACTCAACTCTCTCCCTTTCCATGTCCACCTTTCACATCTGTCTCTTACTCAGAGACTGTGATAGTTTGACCCCAGGCACAATGACTTGGATAGCTCAGTCTTAACTAAAATGCTCTCTCTCATGAAAAGCACTTCATGACAGCCCTCTGAGTCATGAGGAATGTAAACAGACATCCTCTCCACTTCTAACTCATCAAGGCAGAGGAGTCACCAGCTCACCAAAACCCCTGGCTGGATTTGAATCTCACAAAGACAGTGCACTGGTGGGTAGCACTGCTGGTCTTCTGACTTGTCTTCTGGAGAGGCTACTGTGTACCATTCCTTCCTCATCACCCCTCTGCTAGTTAGTTATCCATGGTTCAATCTGTACCCGCTTCCTCCTTTCCACAGGGTTGCCTTTCTCTGTCTCTCCGCTCTTCAGCTGTCCTGTGATTTCTGATGCCCTTCCCATCCCCTCTCTCAGGAACAGAGACAATTCTTTGTCTTCTTAATGGTTTTTATTCACCATGTAACACATAGGCATCTTCTAATTGCTATTTCACCTCATAATTCAACAGTGTAATTTATTGATGGGTTTATTAACCTGGCTTATGGTCTTAAAGGTAGCAAGAACAAGTGAATGCCTGAAATTTGTGTCAGAAGGATGTGTGTGTTGTACATGGTGTGTGTGTGTGCGTGTGTATGACGTGTGTGTGTGTGTGTGTGTGTGTGTGTGTGTGTATGTGTGTGTGACCTTATCCTAACCAGAATGTATTTGGTTTATCTTACGCTATATCAGAGTCAGGCACATTTCTGACCCCGGGGTCCAGCTGTAAGCTCCACATACCATTCTAACAGTTAGTTTTGTCTATTTATAGTTTGCTGGGAAACTAAGTGGGAAAAACTGACTAGGGTTATTCTGGTATAGTCATGGCAGTTGTAGCGCTGGCAGCTCAAGATGACTGGAGTCATGTCAAGCTGAATCCAAGGATGCTCATAACAGAGAAATGCATCAAAGGGAAGGACTTGTACAGAGAACTAAAAATGGGAACTTACCTGATGTGTTTGAGGTCCAGCAGGGACCAAGGCAGAATGGGTGAGTTGGGATAAAGGCAGATGACAAAGAGCCATTCAGGCCATTGTATTTAAAACCTTGATGTGAATTTAGTGAAATGGACAGTGATAGTCATGTCTCATTTTTCTTTCTTTCTTTTTTTTTAAAGAGCCAATACTGCTGTGTAGAGAATGGACTATCAGGAACATGGGGAATGGAGTGAGCAATAAAGAACCCCCATCATGACCCAGAAAAGACATGATGAGGCTCAGACCAGGGCCACAGTTATAAGAATGGAGATAAGTAGAAACTGTCAAGATATCTTCTGATAACATATATTCATCAATCATGTATGAGTGCCTACTGTTTGCCAAGTTGTATTATGATTTCTAGTAGGTGGAAATGGTTAGTGTCGTGACCATATTATGCCAGCAATAGAAGTGAAGATTTGTATGTTTTTGCACACTGTCAGAATTTATTGGATATAATAAATCTACAAGCTCTGTCAACTTCACTGGCTTCAGCTCACCAGCAGTACTGGTTTCTCTTGGTAGATACAGCCACTGACAATCACAGTTCTTTTATTCCAATTGTAGTTACCAATTTTAACTAACACATAACACACACACATAGAGTTGTGTGGCTTTTCCTAGGGAGGTGTGAACAAATGTCTCTTCATCCCAAAGAGGGTACAGACAGAGACTTAAGAAACTGTTCTGTGTATCTTAGTTACTGTTCTATTGCTTTGCAAAGACAGCATGGCTAACTAAGCAGCTCTTATAAAAGGAAGCATTTACTTGGAGGCTTGCTTACAGTTTCACCATTATCGTCACGGTGAGGAGCAGAAAGGTGTGGCACTGAAGCAGTTGCCGAGAGCTTTACATCCTGATCCACAGGCAGAGAGAAAGGCACTGGGTACAGCCTGGGCTTTTGGAACCTGAAAACCCACCCCAAGCAACATACCTCCTCCAACAAGGACACACCTACCCCAACAAGGCCACACCTCCTAATCCTTCCCAACAGTCCCCATCACCTGGGGACTAAGAATGCAAATATATGAGCTTGGGTGGGGGCGGTGAGGAGGGGCATTCTCACTCAAACCACCACACCACACACGTCTAACTTTGTGAACTAGTGAGGTGACTGGGATCACAAAAAGCCCACCCCAGGATGGGTGATGACGCATGAAGGCTAGGTCCCCGGAGCTTCCTGTTTGACTTGCAGGCATCATGCATGGCTCCGACTTGGCCAATGGAAAGCTTCTCCTTAGAAAGCTCCTTATCACAACAATTTTACTGCTTATATAGCATTGTGCGGAGGGTGGGGCTTTGTGAATCTTGTAACTTTTCATAGCACCATAAGGCTTGTAAATTTTGTTTTATTTCCTGGACCCCTGTTTTCTTTACTTCAGGAATCTAATGACCATCGTACCTCCTCCTGCCTCCAGGAGGGACTGTTTCAACTGGGAGACTTGCTTTTTCTCCCATTTAGGTTAGTGCTGAGTTTTTCTGACGCCTGACAGCACTCAGCCTTCAGTTCAGTAGTCTCCAGCATTTGTGCTCCAGGATCCTCTACTAACCACACTTAGCTCTGAAGCCACAAAATCCACTGGCACACCCCTGTGTTTGCAAACCTTGGGGTGACCAGTGTTCAGACAGAGGGGTACCTCCTAAATGTGGAGCTACACAACACACACAAATATGGGCAGGCATGTGTATGCCACAGAGTCAAAGCAGCAGTGTTCAGAAGGCTGAAAACTTGGTGAAGGCCAGAGCAAGCCGGAGCTCATGCTGATAGAGGACACTGAAGTGTCTTCGGGGGTGACAGGGTTGTCTCTGCTTTAGTTAGATTAGTTTTGGGGTGTGGTGGGACTCTAAGGTCCTGGGAAAGTCAACAGTCCCCAAAGCAACCCTGAGACAGTGGATTTAGGGTTCTTGGGAATTTGAAATATGAAATTCATGGACCACAGAGAGGGTTTTAGATGGAACTTAAGAGGGAGGGAGGAGGAGAAAAAGGAAGAGAGATTAGGGAGGGAGGGAGGGAGAGAGGGATGGAAGGGAGAGAGAGAGAGAGAGAGAGAGAGAGAGAGAGAGAGAGAGAGAGAGAACTGTATCAATAGGAATCCTAGGAAATAGGACACCTTCAAGCTGCTAGTCTAAAGACATTGTAAAGGATTTCCAGCAGAAACCAGGCTAAGGCATGAGAAGGGGATGAGCCGCTGAGTCCAACTGGCTAGTGAATGAGTGTCCACGGCTCCGGTTCCAGCCATATTCTCACATAACAACCTGTAGCGTGAATTCTAATTGGTCGTAATGATAAAAACCCAGAGTCAGATATCAGAGTGAAAGACCTCTAGGAATCCTCACAGTGAAAGGGCCGAGCTCCTGTCTCCACCCCGCCTTATCACTTCCTCTCTCCACCCAGCCATATCACTTCCTGTTTCCTTCTCCCAAGTGTTAAGATTAAAGACTTATGCCTCCCAAGTACTGGGATCAAAGGCATGAGATCCCAAGTGCTAGGATTAAAGGTGTGTGCCACCACTGCCTGGCCTCTCTAGTGGCTAGCTCCACACTCTGTTATGGGAAGATTTGTTAGAGCACAAACAAAATATCACCACAACAAGCTCTCAAGGAGGAAGTACAGGGCTGGCTTAAGGAAATGCATAGTTGGCCCAAGGCACAAAGGACAGTTCACATGGGGGCATCATACTGAGCTAAGTCCCAGGGGCCACAAATATGATAACCGGTTGCCTGTCAATTCCATACCAAATGCATTAGGTGCTCTGCTGGAGGGCCAGTGGGTGATACCATAACTCAACAATATAAAGGGCCCCTTTGTGTGTGTGATTAGCGGGGAGGGTCACATCACTACCTAAAGTGTTCTGGTATGTTCAACAAGTTCATGGGCATGATCGGGTTTTTTTTTGTTTTTTTGTTTTTTTCTGATATGTTTTTGACATGCTCAAATACCCATGCATTATGAGTAATTTGGTAAGTTTGTAGGTTGTAACTGCATAACTAACTTTAGTTGCATAACTAAGCTAGTTACCCATCTGTATGGCGGTTTGTGGGGGACAGATAGTGGTTGTTTATTTGCACAAACAAGACTTGGCACCATTTTTCCCCTAAGCATTTTCATCTAAAACATAGCAAACAGGTGTTCTGTAAGACAGAGTCATTAAGGCAAGGCATTGATTGAAAGTTTTGTGTTTGAAAGTCTGTGTTCATGCACGATAAGTATTTTCAAATTCTCATACAATAGGAGTAATTTGGAGTGGAGCATAGTTCCACAGGTCAGATTCTAGACAGGAAACTTATTCCAAAAGGATGGATATAGAAATAGGAGAGAAATGAGAAATACTGATTTGCAAGGAGGAGAGTATAAGAAAGATGTGTATGGAGGTGGTGAAATGTAAAATTGTTACATGGTGAGAAGTTGAATTAATTAGAAGTCTGTTTAAATAAGTGTATTGATCAGGCAAGGAAGGATGTTGTTCTCTTCGGAGAATCCAGTACTACCTAGTCCCACATATACCTCAGCATCATTTTTTTCCATTCCAAGTAAAACAACATGCTCTTCCCCCACTTCATATACCTAAGACTTCTGGTTTCAGCATGGGGGTCATTTCAAAACCCCTGGGAAGGGAAGCGCTGAAGTGGAACACAAGGAGGACATGAAGAGGGAAGCGTGGAGAAGGAAGGAGACCAAGCATGTTTGCAGATACACCTCACACAGACACTGGGCCAGCATGCACAGATGAGCCAACAAAAATGAAACTGCGTTTCACTCAGAGACTAAAGGGGAAGTGATGCATCTGTTATAACAAAGGCTAGCGACTGCCACATTTGGAATGTGCAGAGCATTCATCTGCCTGGGCTGCCATAGCAAAGTGCCACAGGATGGCGGCTTGAACCCCAGATCTCCCATTCCCACAGTTCTGGAGGCCAGAAGTAAGAGGAGGTTTTATAGAGTTAAGTTTTTCCTGGGCCTCTCTTGGCTTATAAGAGGTCTGCTTGCTCACTGTATCCTTAGTTCTATGTAGAGTCCCTGGGCTTACTATGTATTAGATTAGGATCTTAGACCTTGTTTAAGCACCCCCTTAAAGTCCCAATCATTAAATACTGTCATATCTTGAGATCTTCAAGATCTGAGTTGCAGAAGAGTAAGGGTTGCACAGCCCATGTGGTACCTGGAAGGGCTATGAGAATGTCACCTGAAATCTGGGAGAATCCCTTTGGGGAATCTCCGTGTTATGCAGGAAATCAAGGTTCCCTTCTTGGGGTTTTTAGTCTTGTTAATGTAAGAACTTAACAATAAATCTAATAGGACTTGTAGACAATTTTATTAGAGAGTTTAAAAGAAAACGCCCAAATAGGCAAGCTCTAAATCTCAGCTGCTGCTGGAGGAGGGAGATGGAGAGGAGCAGGAGACAACTCCATATCCTTTGATTGAAGCTGGCGTGGAGGTCAGCCCCAGCAGCCAGGCAGCCAGGAGGGAAGCTTTTGAGGAAGAGTGAAGCCCAAAGGGTCAGGGAGAGCGTATTTAGAAAAGAGAAAGAGCCTGGTGGGGCACGGTGGTGCACACCTTAATACCAGTACTGTGAGGCAGAGACAAATGGACCTCTGAGAGTTCAAGGCTAACCTCGTCTACATACCAAGTTCCAGGTCAGCCAGGACTACATTGGGAGACCCTGTCACACACAGGAAGGAAGGAAGGAAGGAAGGAAGGAAGAAGGGAGGGACGGAGGGAGGGAGTTAAGCTTTTTCTTTAAAAAAGCTGCATGGCTGCAACTTTGTAAGGGACTTCCCTGGGGTCAGGCATTCTGAGAAGGAAAAGTACATTATTGAATTAAACAGAGAATTATTTCTCCCAGCTCTTTAACCTGGCTTATGGTGGGTCTGCTTATGCAGAGTGTCGGGTCTCTACGTACATCAGAGATTTCATTGACCAGAAGGAAATAGTTTTCCCTTAATGCTACTGTGATGAGAAAGACAGACAGAGGGATGAGAAATTCAAGGACAGCACGGGCTTTATTCAGGAAAAGCATGCCTGTGGAGGGGCCTGTAGCTCATTGCCGGCTGCCAGGCTGGGAGTTACAGGGCAGAAAAGGCGCAGAGGGAAGGGAGCTAAAATCTTTCCTGTTTGGGTCTGTGGTTAGCCATTGCTAGGGGTGGCTTGGGAAACAATGTGACTGGTGAGCTGAAGCATGTCAGGTGATCAATGAACTGCAGCTGGAGTTTTCTCCAGTCCTGCCTGGCCCAGGGCAGAACAAATCTCTCTCACCCGCCAGGTCTGCAGCCACTCAGACCCAACCAAGTAAGCACACAGACTTATATTACTTACAACCTGTATGGCTGTGGCAGGCTTCTTGTCTAGTTCTTCTATCTTAAATTAACCCATTTCTATAAATCTACACCTTGCCACATGGCTCATGGCTTACCATTATCTTACATGTTGGTACTCATGGCGGCAGCTGGCAGCGTCTCAGCCTTCCTGTTCCCAGAATTCTCTTCTCTCTTTGTCCCACCTATACTTCCTGCCTGGCTACTGGCCAATCAGTATTTTATTTATTAACTAATCAGAGCAACACATTTAACATACAGAACATCCCACAGCAATGAACATCCCCTGTGATCAACCCTTGCTGGTGGTCAGTGGGGGTAGAGAGCAAGAATCTAGAAAAACAAGTTACTTCAGCTCTGGGAATCAAGTTACTCTAGGGGAATTGTCATTGTTTAACCAAAATGGGGAAAGATCACAAAATGACATGAGCATAGCTAATAATACCTACCCAATTATTTATTTATTTATGCTGTGGATATCACTCTATGTAAATAAAACACTGATGGCCAATGACCGGGCAGGAAGTATAGGCGGGACAGAGAGAGGAGAATTGGGGAAACAGGAAGAAGGAGGAGAGGGACTGCAGCCACCGCCAGGAGAAGAGCATGTAGAGACGCCGGTAAGCCACCAGCCACGTGGCAAGGTATAGATTTATAAAAATGGGTTAATATAAGATAAAAGAACAGTTAGCAAGAAGCCTGCCACGGCCATACAGTTTATAAGTGATATAAGCGTCTGAGTGATTATTTTATAAGTGGATTGTGGGACTGCGGGGCTTGGGGAACCTGGAGAGAAGCCCTCCAGCAACAAATGGCGCCCAACGGCTCGAGTTTCCACCTTAAACCTGAGAATATTTAATAACCAATTCTAAACAGAGCCAAAACCAGGTTCCTGCTTCTTGTCTCATATGGACAGCTAGATGCGGCAAAACGCAAGTTTGGACACTGGCGGGTTCCTGGCGGGTGCGTTTGACCGGCAGTATGGCGGAAATGAGGCATCTGCCAGCGGCAAATTAAGCTGTGTGGTAGATTTAGTCTTTACTAGTATTTAAAAAAAAAAAAAAAAAAAAAAAAAAGAGGTTTCTGGGCTACACGCTGCTTTGATAAAAGCTTAGACCCACTATTTCTGAGACTTGATGACTCCCGGAGCTGGGAAAAAACGTACCACCGCCATGTTGAAAAGCTGAAGGGGGTGGAGCCAGCAGCCACAGCGCCGTTTCAGGCTTACAATGGTACAGTTTAAAGCAATAGGCTCAAGGCTCAAGGTAATATAAAACATAAGCCACATAAAGATGGCTACCACACAGAGAATCTGGATTATGTTCTCTTTGATATTCATAACTAAAGAAAATGTTTGATTACAAAACCTGTTGAGTTATGCCAAAATGTATATTTTAAAGGTACCTTGACTTCAAAATTTGGATATAAGGATATGTTACTTTGGAAAAGAGGTTCTGCTTTTGTTTCCACAGAAAGCCAGAGGCTGTGGACTTGTTCCAGATTAAGATACATCAGGTTTCACCAGCCAAGACCCCCTGAAAGGACTCCGATGACACCATGGCCCAGATGATCCAACATCCAGAGTGGTTTCAAGGCAACTGGTTCACACAATACAGCCTCACGGACTACCCCATAGGTCTAAATTTTTCTTTGCATCCCCATAAGATACAGCGCCCCCTCCAGCAGGAAGTAGTAAGAGATGCTACGCCCAAATTCCCAAATATACCAAGCTGGCTTTAGAGGTGGAATTGGCTCACTCCCCCTCTAAACCCAGACATATTGCTTTAAAAAAAAAATGGTTAAGTGATTCTTGTGTCCCAAATCAGAAGAGCCCTCTGGTGTGGGACAGAGAAAAACCAATATTTTTATTTAAAACAGGTTGATTATAAATGTGATCTCTTTCTAAAAAAGAAAAGGGGATATGATATGGATATATAGGATATGGAGATGATAAGATAAAAGGGTAGATTAATGAACCTACTTTTAAAGAACAACTTGTTTAAAATGTTTTACATTGGTATAGATTTTAGTTTATGTTTAAAATGTTCTACATTGGTATAGATTTTAGTTTATGTTTAAAATGTTTTACATTGGTATAAATTTTAGTTCATTGATACAAACTTGAAGTTAATTTTGTTATACTGTATATATATATATATATATATATATATATATATATATATTTCTATTCTTGTTTGAGGTATTATGTTTATATAACTCATTTAAAATTGTAATGGATAATTAAAAAATAGATTAATAATTAGTCATCTATGATAATCATATTTGTAGCCATGTTAGTTAAGTCTTCTAGGTATACATAGATATATTTCAGATAGATAGGTAATCTTCAAACACTTCATAGACCTAGAGAATATGGCATTTAAATAACTTAGAATTCTGTTGACGTGAGACACAATTGCTCCTGGCTGCACCAATTGATCCCGACAGAATGTTGGGCTTCTAAGACATTTCCATTTGGAAGTTTGTCTTTTGGCACAAAATGGCCTACTGGGCAAAGAACTGCCCTTGCCTTGATGGCTGACAGTACAAATGCAATGCTGTCCTTTCTGGACAAGTGGGACACAAGGAAAGTGACCACTGTACTCTGCCAAGACAGGGTAAGATGGTCTCTTAAAATTCCTGCTTCTAAAAATGGTCTGTCAGATACTCTAGGCCTGTAGCCAATTTGAATGCACCAACAATGCTGAAAAACATTAGGTGACTGTCCAGGCTGCCAGCTGTCTTGGTCTACTCTTGCAAGATTCCCGAAAGTTGCTTGCATCCATCTACCATTTCTCAGGTACCATTATGTTCCTTCTCAGGTCTTTGATGTGGTTGAAGACTAGATAGTCGTAATTTCCTCAGTTATGATAAAAGATAAGTTAGCTATAAAACCTTAAACTCACAAATATAAGATAGATAGGACATCTTCTTTAATATTGTAACTATAATTCTTGCTCGGTAATTGTTTTGTTATATGTAATTTTACCATGTTAAAGTTAAAACCTTCCTTTTTAAAAAAAGAAGAAAGGGGAAGTCCTGTGGATATCACTCTATGTAAATAAAACACTGATGGCAAATGACCAGGCAGGAAGTATAGGCGGGACAGAGAGAGGAGAATTGGGGAAACAGGAAGAAGGAGGAGAGGGACTGCAGCCACCGCCAGGAGAAGAGCATGTAGAGACGCCGGTAAGCCACCAGCCACGTGGCAAGGTATAGATTTATAAAAATGGGTTAATATAAGATAAAAGAACAGTTAGCAAGAAGCCTGCCACGGCCATACAGTTTATAAGTGATATAAGCGTCTGAGTGATTATTTTATAAGTGGATTGTGGGACTGCGGGGCTTGGGGAACCTGGAGAGAAGCCCTCCAGCAACATATTTATTTATTTATTTATTCATTCATTTATTTATTTTGTGTGCATGTGTGTATGTATGTGTGTACACATATTTGTAGGCCACAGCATGTGTGGAGTTCAGAGTACAACTTGTGGAAGTCAGTTCTCTCCTTCCAGCATTGTGGGCTTTGGAGGGTCAAACTTAGGTTGCCAGTCTCCAACATCGTCTATGACAAATTCCTTTACCTTCTAAGTCAAACTCTCTGACCTGAATATACCCCAGCACTCAGTTAGCAGAGGCAGGCCGATCTCTGAGTTTGAGGCCAGCCTGGTCTACAGAGCTGGTTCCAGGACAGCCAGGGCTACACAGAGAAACCTTGTCTGGAAAAACAAAAACAAAAACAAAAAAGGAAACAAAACAAAAAACTTCACAGAGTCCTAGAGTCCATGTTGGAGTCTAACTTACAACTTAAAAAATAATGCCAACAAACTAGCAAAGCATGAAAGTAAAATATTGCAATTTTAATAAAATTGCAACAACGATACAATAAACTTTTGGGCCATTGCCTTTTAAATATTAGGAAACAAAATAAGCCTGGAACAGTGAACCTTTGGGTCTTGAGCTGTAACCAGGGGCTTGCAGGTAAAGTCCTTGGGCTAATTAGCTCCCTCCATGGTTCTGTAAACAGATCAAAGATACAGCTAGAATCTGAACTCTGTCATATTGTACAGAAATCTATGTATAAATCATGGGAAGCTTATGCATCATTCCTCTCATGATGCAATGTGATCATGCATGCTAAGCACGCACTCCCTACTGGGCTGCTCCCAGCGCTCGCTCTAGCGCTTGCTCTCTCTAAGATAAACCGTTTCAGAAATAAAATGAAAGGAACCTTTTCTACACCTTTGATTTAAAAATTTTTTCCACGTTTGAGAATAGTTGTCTGTTCACATTAAAGATGAGGGGATGAAAGGGGCTGGAGGGATGTTAATTATCAACAAAAACCCAAAGCAGTAAAGTGCATTTAAGATTCTGGAAGAGACTGTTTCACATTTCTTATCAAATTTTACTCACTGTAGAGCCCAGGGAACTTCAGTGTGGGCTAAGTTCTTAGGAATAGGAGTCAAAAATCTATGACATTTCATGGAATGGAAATGCTTGTTTGAATATTATACTTCCTAAAAATCTTTCTTTCGTGTACAAATAAATATTTATCTCTTCAAAATGATAACTTTCTCTCCCCCTGCCCCTACTGAAGGAAATATGGACCACTGAGGATAATAAAAATCTCATACTCTGATTTCACACCTCCAGGAATTTCAGTCTCATCCCTGTCATCTGCTACTGCTTATTATTTAGGATATGATGCTATCTCCTATTAATTTCATAACGGGCAGTGCTGTCGATCAATGAGATTATCCCATTTTTTGCAAGTTGTGTGTTCTAAAGAAGTAATTTGCTATTTCCCATAATTTTAAAATGATATGCTATTACCATTAACCACCAAGTAGAACGGCTTCATTTTAAATCCCTTTTGCAGCAGCTTATTGAAGATTTGAGGGTCTTTTGCAAGCAAATGTGTGTGATCTATTTGACCTTTTACAAGCATAATTACCAAATAGCTAACAATGATAAGTGGTTGTAATCTGAGTTACTTTAATCATTAGAAGTCACTGTATTTTTTTTTTTTTACTAACCCTCAACTATAAGCATATTCTACAACATATTGGATAGGCTTATTTAGGGGCTGAAGAGATAGCTCAGTGGTTTAGCGCACTTGTTACTCTTGCAGAAGACCTTGGTTCAGCTCTCAGCACCCACATGGTAACTCCACTTCAACGATGTTCAGTGCCTTCTCCTGACTTCTGTGGACACCAGACACATACATACATAGAGGCAAAACATTCATTCTGTAAGATAAAATAAATACTTTGGGAAAAAGATATACGTTTTTATTTATTTCATCCCTTTAACACATACTAACCTGGTGTCTAGTATGTACCAAGAACTGTCACCATGGGATATGTGTTCCTAACTGAAATAAAGCAATACTGCAATGTATTAGAATAGGTTACAAACCACTGAAAATAATAAAACTCTAAGATGAATTGCTAAACGGTCTTATTAATAAAAAAAACCCAGAGCCAGATACTGGGGTGAAAGGAGAGAGATCAGAGGAATAGGACAAGCCACAGCCAACCTCACCTCACCAACTCCTAAGCCTCCAGAGAGCTACTTCCTGTATTCCCACGCCTATATGCCTTTCCATCCCTGCCCTCTCACTTCCCCTATCTGCCCAGCTATATCACTTCCTCTTCCTGCCCAGCTCTGTCACTTCCTGTCTGTCTGTACAGACCTCCAGACCTTTATGGTTAACTAGTGTTGGAATTTAAGGCCCGTGCCACCATGCCTGGCTCCGTTCCCAGTGTGGCCTTGAACTCACAGAGATCAAGATGGATCTCTACCTCCCAAATGCTATGATTAAAGGCCTGTGTTATGATTGCCTGACTTCTATGTTTAATATAGTGGCTGGCTTTTTCCTCTGATCCTCAGATAAGCTTTATTAGGGTGGACAATATATTGGGGCACACAATATATCAACACATAAAACTAAGAAAGGAATTCAAAAATATGTTTGCAGGCAAAAGGGTGCAGTTTTTTAAAGGATGGTCAATGAAGACAACATCTAAACAAGTCTTGAAGGAGGTAAGGGAAAGAAATATGAATTTCTAAGGAGACTGAGATGACCACCATTTTAGCTTATTTAGGGCTCTCGGAGTTTTCTAGAATGAAAGACTTTTAGTGCTTAACCCAAGCAGACCAACACAGATAGATAGATAATCCCTTTAGGAGCATTTAAGAGAGGAGCCCCAAAGAAGAAAGAGCCTGAGTTAGGAGCCTGGGGTCAGGAACCAGGGAGGATGCCAGTGGACCTAAAGGGAGAGGTCAGGGACTGGAAGAAAAGTCGCATTGTGCAGGCCTTGTCACGCATGTGTTGGAAGTCCACCTAGATCCTGTCCTGGGACTGATGCAGACACTCCCAGGGGCTTCCACAAAGTGTCTTTCAATGGTACTTGTTCTTGGCTGGGAAACTTGGGTACATCTCTTTCAAACAGCAGCCGTGACCAATGACTGGTTAATTCGGAACTACAAAGGCCTGGTCCCCACCCTTAATTTGCTTCCCTTACAGCTGGTTGAGGCCTTATCTGTAACTGACTGCATTTCAGCTTTCCTCTCCGCAGCACGTTCTCGTAGGTGGATCTCCCAAGAGCACGCCCTGGGCCAGATGCAGCCATCAACCTCAGTGTCTGTGTCTAGGGAACTCGGCAAAAACGGCCTGGAGGGGAATTTTGAGAGAGATGATGTATCAGACCTTTGATGAGTTCCGAAGACACTGAACTTTGTAATAGATTTTTTTTTTTCTCTCATAGGAAAACGTAAGTTTTATCATAGTCCATTTCAGGATATTTTTCTGAGCCTCACTACAATTATTGTACAGGAAGAGAAAAATGGGCAGTAACCCAGCTGGAAAGTTTAGGTCTGCTGATTCGTTGGCATTTCCCCCTTATGCCTGAAAATGTGGGCAGGTAGACAAAGCCTTCGGCTGATGCAGCCAAGTTCTTGTGTTCCTGGATCGGCTGCGTCATACATCAGATTCCTTTGTGTTGCTGGGACGTCAGTTGTTTTCCATCAAGTAGCTACATCAAACAACAGCGAGCATGAAGAGTTTCCTTCCATTCATCTACGAGCCACATTATTGAAAGTGTTCAATCAAAAATGGCTTACCCCGGCCTACCTCAGAGCTGCATTTCCTGTAGGACCCGCGCTTGTAGGGAGTGGCTGGTAAGAGGGCCGGAGGAGTGGCGAACGAGAGAATGGCCGTCTAGTGCTTTCTGGTCTTCCATCCCAGCTCAAATATCCAACTGTGGGAGATGATCAGCTGCAGTGACCATGTCAAGCATTTTCATATTTGGGGCTTTGGTGAGGACTGTTCAGGCAGACAGTAGACTCCAAATTCATGATCCCTGGAGAAGAATGAACAGGAAGGCATTAAGAGAGTGGCTGCACCCTCCTCTTGTGTGTGGCAGAAGGCATCCTTTATCCCTTGGTTCTTATAACAAAGCCTCATAGCATAAAAGCCTCCCTGATGCACAGAGTGGTTTTCCATATACATATACATATATGTATATATATAAATTCTTATATGATGAAAACTTTCTAGAAATTAGAAGTTTATTGTTTGTGTGTACAAGATTAGCTGTGCACACTGAGAAAAACATCCTCGTACTTTATAATGTGCTTATGAAGCCATGGGAAATATACTGCTGTGAGAGTAAGCAGATAGATCTGAATTTATTGTCAGTCTAAAGCCAGTCCACGTGTGGATAACATTTCTAGACCCTGGAAGGAGTCAACCCTATAACATAAAGGGATTCAAAAGGAGAAACCAGTTTGAGAAATTTCTTTCACTTAATTTTTATAAATGGACCGTGGTGTGGACCCAGTTCTGGGACTCACTAAACAGTTTCATATATTTTAATAAGTAACTCAATCTTCACAGCAGTGACATGTTATCTATTAGATGTGGCTGAGAGCTGAGGCTCTCTCTCAGAGTACTGCTCACATGCATTAGTGATGTGAGCCAAACTTGAGAGCTAGAAAGAACCAGGGGCTATTTCTCACTTATTTTTAATAGGAAATAAACTCTAAATACATTTAAAGTTTTGAAATCCATTGATACAATATGTATGTAAAAGGCTTTTATTCTTTTAAAATTCAAATACAGCTATACACTCCCAAACAGACCAGCTAACAGACCCTATGATGTGCAGAGCTTGGTGTATTTGGGATGTTCTGTTTTCACTGATGAATGAGTGAAGCTAAATGAATGACCAGTGAACCTGAAAACAACAGAGGATTATCTTCTGTTGCCATATGTCAAAGGAGCTTAAAAAATACATTAAAGCCCATAGTGCCCACCAATGATGAGCATGAGCAGGTTTGGATCTCTATTGTCATAGTTCAATTCCACATGTCCACAATTTTACAATAGAAATCTGAGCTCAGCAAGCAAAATCAGATATTATTTAAATAATCATACTCTTTTCCTTAGAATGAAAATCAAAATAATTGCTAAATATTAGAGTTTCACATTACTTTGTCAATACAAAACAGCTGGGTGTGGTGATGCACATCTGTAATCCCAGCACTCAGGAGGCAGAGGCAGGTGGAACTCTGCGAGTTTGAGGCCAGCCTGATCTACAGAATGCATTCCAATATAGCCAAGGCTTCGTAGAGAGACCCATTCTAAAAACACTAAATAAATAAATGCTAATAATGAAATTTGTCATTTTCCTTTTATTTCAGAAATTAAGATATCCTTTTAGCTACCAAATTCAGATGGTTCTCTGTCCATGGTCTCCTGTATCTGGGTTATCATCAGACAGGTTCTATTTTGTCTTTCTTATCTGGACTCTTTTCAACCAACTCTTTTCTATTTTACTGTATGTTCTTTAGGAAATAAGAAGTTGAATTAGAGTTTCTTTATTGAAATAGCTATTAACGAACCATGCTACCTACCATGTGTACCAACTTAACCTTGATGCATGCATGCACACTTGCACACATGTATTTGTACAATCTTTGTGTGTAACAATTTAACCCTCACAAAAATCCTTCTTATGCAGCTGAGAACATGATACAGGGAAATGAAAAATCTCACTTAAGCTTCCTGGCCAGCCAGCTTCTCCTAATCAGTTTATCCCTAGGTCCCAGTGAATGACTCTGTCTCGACAAACAAGGAAGATGGTTACTAAGGAATGACACCTGCAAGTGGCCTCCATGCTTATGCATATACATGTTCCCACATATTAACACGTATGCATGCACACATACACACACACATTACACAAAATCTTGAGTACAACCATACTGTTAATAAATGTACTTATTACACAGAATATTTTTACATTAAGAGCACCCATATGTAAAAATTCTTAAGTATTTGCATAGACCCAATCTTGGGATGTAAACACACTGACCCCAAAGGGCCAAAGACTGTGACAAATCTCTCTATTTGAAGGAATAAGTGTTAGTTTGACACCACAGAGAAGAAGACTGGGAACCAGAAACAGAGCACAACAATGTCAGCACCATTAAAAGAGACAAGTTTTGAGAGGCAAATCAAGGGTTCCCAAACCAGAAACAATTACATTCAGCTATAGAACAGCATAAAGCTTCATATGTCAATATCTGCAAGTGAGCACGGCTGACAAAAAGAAAATCGATATTCTTGGTATGTAGGGAGCTGACACCCATCAAGGGAAAAGCAACATTCTAATAGAAAAGCTATGAAAGCACTGGAAAGACATTAAGAAAATAAAATCCAAGTAAAAATGTCAATAAATGCATTCATTTCTAATTCACAAAATGCAAATTAGGAGGAAGAAATCTTTGCCTATTCATTTAGAAAATATTTCCTTTTAAATACAGTTGTAAGTGCTAATGGGAATATCAGTTGGAACAGAGTATTTGTAAAGTAGTTTGTGCACATAAAGAGATTTGTAACTGTTCTTAAATTTGACATCGCAATCTCACCTCTAAGAGTATTTATTTAGGAAATAACCAAAACCACAAAGTATTTTACACAAATGTGTTTATTACAGCATAATATCTGAGAGAAAAATGAGTCAACTGTAATATTCACTAATATTTAAAAATTGCAGTTCATTTATAAAACACTGTATGGTCATTAAAATTTATATGCAAAGATTATTTGTATGCAGAATAGTGTTTGTGGAACACAATCAAATGTTAAAAGCAAGATACAACATTCTATCTAAGGCATGAGACAATTTTCTAAAAATGGGTCTGTATTCACAGCTCATGTTTTTTTATATATCTGCAAGATGAGATTCCTGGTGGATTTTATTCTTTATATTTAGAAGGTCTTTGGAATCATCTGCAATGAAAAGCTAAGAATCTTACAGTGAAGATCAATATTATAAAAGCAATGAAAGGAAGAGCATCAAAGAAATGCATGCTCACCAGTTGGAGTCAACACTTTTGGGGACAGCCACCTTGATTATAGGACAGCACACACCTAGCTCTACCTGCTATGCCATTTGCCTCCTAAAAGGACCATCATTCATTCACTTCACCATCTCTCATACCTGGCTGTTCTCTTAATTCACCTGACTTTCTTTCTTTCTTTCTTTCTTTCTTTCTTTCTTTCTTTCTTTCTTTCTTTCTTTCTTTCTTTCTTTCTTTCTTCTTTCTCTCTCTCTCTCTCTCTCTCTCTCTCTCTCTCTCTCTCTCTCTCTCTCTCTTTCTTTCTGCTGTGGATATCACTCTATATAAATAAAACACTGATGGCCAGTGACCAGGCAGGAAGTATAGGTGGGACAAGGAGAGAGGAGAATTGGGGAAACAGGAAGAAGGAGGGAGAGACACTGCCAGCCACCGCCAGGATAAGCAGCATGTAAAGATGCTGGTAAGCCACGAGCCACGTGGCAAGGTATATATTTATAAAAATGGATTAATTTAAGATATAAGAACAGTTAGCAAGAAGCCTGCCACGACCATACAGTTTATAAGTAATATAAGTGTCTGAGTGATTATTTTATACATGAGTTGTGGGACTACAGGGCTTGGTGGGATCTGGAGAGAAGCTCTCCAGCAACACTTTCTTTCTTTCTTTCTTTCTTTCTTTCTTTCTTTCTTTCTTTCTTTCTTTCTTTCTTTCTTTCTTTCCTTCCTTCTCTCTCTCCCTCCCTCCCTCCCTCCCTCCCTCCCTCCCTTCTTTCTTTCTAATTCAAAACCTAAAGTTGTCTAGATGGTCTTCCTTCAGCGGTACCTCAAACTCACTCT
The DNA here is from genome assembly GCF_004664715.2 of Peromyscus leucopus. Classification (NCBI taxonomy): domain Eukaryota; kingdom Metazoa; phylum Chordata; class Mammalia; order Rodentia; family Cricetidae; genus Peromyscus; species Peromyscus leucopus. Next base: position 54,321,390 of record NC_051066.1, on the reverse strand, counting down.
CTGTCTTCTTACTAGAGTGTTGACTATACCCAGGCATGGTGATTCATGTCTGTAATTCTAGCACTTGTGAAGCTGAGGCAGGGAGTTTTCCAACTGGAAGCCAGCCTGAACTACACAGTAAGTTCAAGGCTAGCTTTGGATACATCCCATAAAATAAGAGGGCGGGGGATGGTTATTTCTAAACTTTAAAGAAACATAGAAGAAGAAGGAGGAGGAGGAGAAGGAGGAGGAGGAGGGGAAGGAGAAGGAGAAGGAGAAGAAGGAAGTGCCATCTTGATTTGCACTTGTGATGATTACTCTCAATGGCCAGCTTGATGGAATCTGGCATCACCTAAGAGACAACCTGCAGGCATGCCTATGAAAGCTTGCCTTGACTGGGTTAGTTGGCGTGGGAAGACTCACCTACTATGGGTCACACCGTTTGCTGGACCAAGACTCTAGAGTTAATAAAACAAGTGAAAGAAAACTAGGCGCAGGCACTGCTAACCCTCTGTCTCTGTGCTTCCTGACTACAGGTGCAATGTGACCATCCAGTCCCCTGCTTCTGCCGCCATGCCTTCCCGTCGTGATGGAACGTGTCTACTCACACTGCAAGACAATCACTTCTTGTCAGGTATTTTGTCTGGCAATGAAAACAGCAACTGACGCAGTGATGTGGAGATAAAATCCAAAGCCCGCTCAAGGGACTGCATGCCTCCCATGACTCCGAATTGTATTTCATTCTAGCTTTAGTGGCTGTCTTGGCTCTGTCCTGACCTTATGGAACTGTTCCTGAGGTCCTCACTACACCAACTGTGGTATTCTGCTCTGATCATATCCTCCTCTGTGTCAAATGATGTCATGGTCCACTTTGTCCAGTGGGTCAACCAACATCAATCTCTTTCCAGGAAAACTCAAGTGCAAGAGCTTGGTAGAAGCAATGACTTCTCACTTTCCCATAGTGTTCTGGTCCCTAGTGGTACACACATTTTCATTGCTAAGTAGACTACAAACATCTAGAGCTCAGGGAATATAGCTTAACTTTGATCTCCACTTATTTTAGAGAATAATAAAAATCGAATAAATGTTTGTTGACTATAGGGGGAAAAGGAATGAATGGTCTCTTAACTTGCTTTCTATTGCTGTGATTAAACAACCATGACCAAAAGCAAACTGGGAATGAAAGGGTTTGTTTGGCTTGCAGACTACAGTCCATCATCAGGGCAGGCTGAATCAGGAGCTCAAGGCAGGAATCTGAATGCGCAGAAACTGGAGCAGAGACCATGGAGGAGAGCTGCTTCCTGGCTTGCTCAATCTGCTTGCGTATACCACCATAGACCACCGTCCCAGGGGTAGCACTGTTTCCAGTGAGCTAGGCTCCTTCAGCATCAATTATCAATTAAGAAAAATGTCCTACAGACTTGCAACAGGCCATTCTGGTAGACACATTTTCTCAATTGAGGTTTCTTCTTCTCAATGATCCCAGCTTGTGTCAAGTTCACACAAGAAAAAGCCAACCAGGACAATGGCTAGCCACATCAAGTCCAATATATAGAGAGGAGAGGGAGAAATCTCACTGCCTGTGATAATTAAATTGCCATCTTTTAAGAGAACCACTTCAGTTGAGGTAGTAGGAGTGGATGGTTGGAGAACAAATAATCATTTCCAGTAGGGATACTGCTCCACCCCAATCTAAGAAAACTGTCACTGAATGGAGGAAAAAAGAACATCTTAGCTTGAAAGAATAAAAATAAAAAGTCAAAGAAACCAAGTAAGTTTGTAAACACAAAGGAAAAATGACATCCATTGGACAATTTTAATGTCATATGATAAGATTAGTTTGGTCCTTTTTCAACTTACAGACATTTCAATGGTCTCTGGACTTACACATTAAGTTTATGTTATTAACTAAGATGAAAAGCTGGCTCTTTTTTTTTTTTTACTTCTTTTTTACTGGCTCTGCCATTTTTCCAACCCCCCTTTGTGTGTCCCTCAAAGAACATAGTTATTGGAATAATTTAAGATCGGTGTCAGGGTCAGTGTGCAGAAGCCTCAGGCAGTTTTATCCTTTGCTTGCATGATTGGCATTAGCAAATGTCCTTTCCCTGTCTCATTCTGATTATCTTCCCTGACTACTTCCAACTTTCTTGATTTTTACATGTTTTATCTGCTTATTTTGTGTTGCATCTTGTGTAATTTCTTCTGCTCTGTTTTCCAATTTGTTAATATTTATGTTTAGTTGTCCCCAGAATGTTTTAGACAATTATGTTTTTTTTAATCTGTACACTTCTAATTTTTAGTTTCCAAAAGCTTTGTCTAGACTGTTTTCAAATGTGCCCCATCTTAGAGTGACACCTCATTGGTTGCTTATTTTTCATGTTTCCACCTTTTATTTCTTTCAATGTTTTGTAAGAGTTACTTCACGTTCTTTGCATGATAACCACAATATTTGAAATTCCTGTTGGATTAAATCTAATGTTTATTTTCATACCCTCATGCATTGCTTGCTGATTAGAAACCATGTTTAGTTGACATTAGTCTTTATGAATCCTAGAGAACTGTACTGAGGATGTGTTTTTCCAAATCTTTGCCTCTGTGTGGAGCAATGCTCTCTGGGACTTCTGTGGCCCATTTCTCAGTCTGGGGCTTTATGGGGGTACCTGCTTTCCATTAATCCCCACCAGGCTCCTTTTTGGGGTGCAGATAATCCTACCCTGGTAGATTGTGGCCCTTCTTCAGTTTTTCCTACAGTTTGTATGATCCTAGAAGCAGGTGAAATTTTTCCGTTTTGGAGCAGAAGAGATTTTCTTCCCATTTTCTTGTGTTTCCTTTCCAATCCTACTCTCTTCTCCTATTTCATCATAATTATGCTTCCTAACTTTGCCAAGAAGGTCTATGTTATTACTCGCAATGTTCCTTCTCAGTCTCAAAGTACTTGCTGTCATGGTTAATTCCATCCATCCATCCATCCATCCATCCATCCATCTATCTATCTACCTATCTACCTACCTACCTACCTATCTAAACAGGATGTCTCTACATAGCCCTGGCTGTCCTGGAATTCCCTATGTAGACCAGGCTGGCTTCCACCTCACAGACACCCACCTACCTCTGCGCCACAAATGCTGGGATTAAAGGTGTGTGTTACCATGCCTGGCTGGTAATGGTGATTTCAAGCATCAAACTTGCCTGGCTTGTGGTTGCCTGCTATTTAGTCAATTTTTTTTTTCTAGATGTTTCTGTAAGAGTGGACTTTGAGTAAATCAGACTGGGTGGGCTTCACCCAATCAATGGAAAACTTGAATGGCATAGAAGTCTGTCTTCAGTAAGCAAGAAAGAATTCAGAAAGCTTAAACTCACGATGGACTCTTCGTGGCTGTCTAGAACTGCTGGCTAGCCCATCTGCATGTGTTGGTCTTCCCAGCTGCCATAACCACATAAGCCAATCCTTACAATCAACTTGTTTCTCTGGAAAGCCCGGACCATCTGCTCCTTGTGTTAGTAGTGTTTTGCTGTGCTGGTCACTGCTTCTTTTGGAAGACACTTTCTTTTGTGGTGTTCTGGGAGTATTCTCCAACCTCACTGGCTGCTGCTTCTCAGTCCCACTTTCTCTCCTCACCTTCTCACTCACCAAGTTCCAGAGCTGAGTGCTTGGACTGTTCTCAGCTCTTGTTGCTGAATCTCATGATGTTAACATTGCTTACTCACTGATATACCAACAAATTCCAGTGACTGTTCCTAGTCCCAACCTCTTATCTTTAGATTCAGACAGATAGCTGCATGCATCTGTATGAATGCATGTGCTGTTGGATGGTCTGTATGTCAAATTACTCTGATTGGTCAATAAATAAAACACTGATTGGCCAGTGGCTAGGCAGGAAGTATAGGCGGGACTAACAGAGGAGAAAAAAAAGGACAGGAAGGCAGAAGGAGTCACTGCCAGCCATCGCCATGACAAACAGCATGTGAAGATGCTGGTAAGCCATGAGCCACGTGGCAAGGTATAGATTCATAGAAATGGATTAATTTAAGATAAAAGAACAGTTAGCAAGAAACCTGCCACAGCCATACAGTTTGTAAGCAATATAAGTTTCTGTGTTTACTTGGTTGGGTCTGAGTGGCTGTGGGACTTGTGGGTGACAGAGATTTGTCCTGACTGTGGGCAAGGCAGGAAAACTCTAGCTACATGCATGCATGTCAAAGCTAGCATTTCTGAAACAAAGCCACCGAATTCTGTCTCTCCCCTAGACTGAATGCCCTCACCATCTTCTCCATAGAAAGTTGGATACTACTATTCTAAATGCTTAGGCCCCAAACATTGCCCTTATCTCTAGGTTTTTTCTTTTCTTTCCTCTTCTCTTCTTTCTTTCCTTCTCTCTCTCTCTCTCTCTCTCTCTCTCTCTCTCTCTCTCTCTCTCTCTCTCTTTCTTTCTCTTTCTTTTTCTTTTTTCCTCCACATCCTATATACAGCCTGTCAGGAAATCCTGATACTTTTTCTTTGACATAAAACCAGAGTCTGACCCCTTCCTGCCACCCTTGTTGCCACGGCATGGGCCAAGTGTGTTCAAGTTTGTCTTGAGTAGTAGCTCTTCCTTCTCATCTTTCCCGTTCCTGGGCTTCTACTCCAGTGATGGTTATTCTGACTGTACAGAATAGTCTCTAAGATGATAAACCACCCATCACCTCTGACTAGTCGGTTTTTGACTTGCCCAGAGGTGAGGACTCTGTTTATAATTGTCCATGAGACCATTTCCTGTCTATTTTCCTTCCTCCCACTTCCTCTACCTGCTGCCCTGGGGTGGTGTTCTCTCTGCTCTTATGGTTTATGGCTGTGGTTATGGTTGTATTCTCTGCCGGAAGTATTCTTCCCACAGATGAATGTTCTCACTGCACAGCCCTCACTGTCTCCAATCAATGCCTCCTTTCTTGAGGAAACTTCCCAGATCATAACATCTTATCTCTCCTTCTCTATCTGGTCCTCCTCAGTTTTCTTCACAGCATTTATCTTATAATTGGCCATTTCAGTTTTTGAAAATGTATTTTCTGTCTCCCCTTCACCACAGTGCAAGTTCTATGATGTCGGGTTTTTAATTTCAGTTTGTGTGGTATTCTCCATCCTGAACCAATTCACCAACAATGAGCACTCCGTAAATACATGTTAAAGAAATGAAAAAAGATGGCTATGAATATTCATTACTACAGTAAAGAAAGAGACATTCTCTCTGATTGTTTGGGAGTTATAATTTGTGCAATAGATTTAGAGATTATATGTCTTCCCATAAGATATCAACCTGTCACTCACAGCATATGCATTTAGTCCCTAAATCTTCTTTGATTTCAGTCATTTGAATAACATGCCTGGGTTCTGCAGGTTGTTTTCAAGCCTGGATCAAAAGCACTTCTCATTTCGTTCATCCCGTAAGGGTTCCTCATTCAGCCCCAGCAAAACCACTCACAATTCTCCCTGGGATACTGCCGCCTGTCTTCACTGCTTCCCAGCCTCTCTATCCATGCTCTGTTTTCCTCAGTCTAGATAGCTCTGGCTCTTTCTTTTTTATTCAGTTGGAGTTCAGAGCCGCCGCTGCAAACCTTCCATCAGACACCTGGCAGGGACTCATGTCTGGGTCCTGGGAACACTTTGTGTGGCGTTGAGTTACAACTCCAGCAGGTATCATGTTGCACTCGGTGTGTGTGTTTGGGCTGCCGTCTCTCAGTCAGACAGAGAGCAAAGTCATGCCATCCTCATTTCTGTTCCCAGGTTTCCAAAGCACCAGAGCACTCTGTTTTCGGTCACATGAACAAAGACATCTTTGAATTTACTTTCCTTATGCTTCTTTCTCACTTGCATTCTTTTCAAGTAAAATATTTAAAAGTTGTTCACATGCATTTTCCTAAATGCAGTTGGTTTGACCAGAACATAGAATCTTGGGATAGCTGTCCAGGTGAACACATCCTTCTTCTTTTTTTCTTTTTTGAACACATCCTTCTTCTTCTTTTTTTTTTTTTTTTTTTGAACACATCCTTCTTGGTAGGAGGTAGAGGACAATATTTTCAGACAAGAACCCTAAGCTAAGCAGCAGCAACAGCTCTCACCCTGAATTTGGTGCTATAGTTTATATAGAGAAGTCTAGATAAAGAAAATACAAGATTTTAAAGTGGACATGGTTGTCTGAAGTTCCAGCTCTAGGAAGGCTGAGGTGGAAAAATTATGATGAGTCAAGGCGAGGCTAGGCTGCGTAATAAGATCCTGTCTTGAGAAATTTTTTTCTTCATCATTGTGAATGAGGATAGGATATATTGTTGGTGTTTTTGAAAAGTTTTTTATATTAAAAGTTAAGGTTTAGAATAAAATGGTTAAGTAGCATGCATGTAGTAGCTCCTGTTTCATGTGTTCCCAAAGAAAAGCACTCTTTCTTCTTTCTTTCTCCAAAGTGAACACAGCATCCACAAGGCATGAACCTAATTTGTTTTGATTACACTGATGCACAGTGCCAGAATCAAGTAACCCCACACCCTAAGAAGTGGCTTTAACCCAGGATGACACAATCTGTATTTGTCCCATTGCCAACTTAAAAAAGAAAGAAATGGCTTAAAGGCCCTTTGTTACATAATAATGTTGTATTCAGAGGGAGAGGGAAAGTTAGATTAATACAAAAGGCAATTCTTTCCATTTTCCACTTTATCCAACCCACCAAATCAATTCTTCGTGTCTGTATTGACAGCGCTTCCCGAGACTTCACTCCATGCCACGGAACTTCCCATGGGCTGCCATTCAGCTGCTGGCCATGGTTTTATGCACCTCTCCAGGGCAGCTGGAAAGAGCCGACACATGGAAGAAGCCTGCTGATGGGTGGAGATTATTTCCAAATGTGTTTTGACCCTGTTTTACTAAAAAAAAAAAAAAGGGGGGGGGAACCTCACAGAATTAAAAAAACAAAAGGAAGGAAGGAAGGAAGGAAGGGGAAAAAGAAAAGATAGATAAACAAAAGAGTCATTTCTGACCACCAGAGAATTAAATAAGGGGCCATTTGAGGCTCCAGCCTCAGGCTTTCCCAGTCCAGAGCAGAACACAAGGGTTTGAGCCCTGCGGTAAATATTCTTGACCTTTCTATGCAGGCTGAGGCTGTAACACATTAGGAAAACAAGAGGGACCCAACTGTGTAATGTGGACTAAGCTGCCCTTAACATTCCTTCCTCATGTACTAACATCTAAGACCAGGCCCCACACTGAATTAGCATGTACCAGAAGTGTAACTTGAAGAACACCTTTCCAATGAGACAATATTTCACTATGCACATTGATGATCAAGCCTTTCACATCTTCAGTGACTAATAAAACATGTTTAAAATTTTTAGACAGATTTCAAAAACTAAAAGCAGTCTGATGAAGTAAAAAGGTGGTATTGTTTTTACAACTGTCACAAGCTGATATATGGTGTTTTTTTTTTTTTTTTTTTTCTGGAGTAGGGCTTTAAGAGTGCATCAGTAAATCAGAAAATGAGTACTTACGTACAGGATCTTAATATAAAATAATAAGACTGAGAATGATTTACATTATCAGTCTAGTAGTTGATTGAATATCTGAAATATTTCACACAAATCATCTCTAGTGATGTCAGCTTAGAGAAGCACACATCTGGCCCTGGCAGGGCACTTGTCTGGTAACTCTTTCCCTCTTTATGGAAATATTCCTAGCTCCTCAGGGCTAAATTTCCCTGCATGGTGAGAGATGTTTTCTCCACCCTCCCCAAGTCATTTCTGTTCTACCAGCCACAGTGTTTGGCCATTCACCAGATCAATGTATCAGCATCTTCACAAGCCAGAGGGTGAGCATCAGTTGGTCCTCGGAGCTCAGCCCTTGATATCTAAAACAGACAGACCGCAGACACATCTGAGGGGACAGACTTGACAGAAGCGGTGAGAGACCCCCGGTGACTTCTCTGGAATCTCCGAGATCGCCAGAGATGCATTTCTTCCCTTAGGGCTCTGAGTTGCCCCAGGATTATTCTAGAACTCCTTCATCTGTCTACTTGAATCCAGTGTAAACCAGTTTGTCACATGTGGAGTTTGAACTCAGAGACAGCCATTTCAACATACACTGAACACTTAGTACTTATCGGAAGAAATTCTACTAGGGATGAGAGATGTACAACCATTGGCCTCATTCATTTGCTATAGCCTACTATTCAATTAATGCATTATATGTTGTCAGAAGTCTTTGTAACAATTTGCTGGAACATTTGGATCATCATTTGGCATCCTTTGTTAATGTACAGCTAAAGCTCATATTAATTGAGAGTGAAGGGAAATTATTCATTGAAATTACAGGTTTTTCCTGTCTGAAATAATTGATGATAAGGGGGGAACTCTGTATTATGACTAAGTTATTAACATGTGCTTACACACATCTAGATGAAAACACACATATCTCTATACTTTCTGTTCAGATCAAATAGTAAGCAGGAGACCTGGATTCTAGGCTGTGATATTTTGTTCACTGACTCTGGAGTTGGGTTTGTTGCTTAACCTCTCTGTGTTCCATGAAAACAGGACATTGGAATAGAGGAGGTTTCCAGCTATAAAAAAATCCTATGACCTCATGACTAGAAAAATAAGTCAGTTTAGTTTTAAAATGTTTTGATAATTAGCAACAGCAACACAAGATATAACTTTTTACTGTTTCATTTGGCTTGTTTATAAAACAAAACAAAACAAAATAAAGCCAGTTGACACATGTAGAGACAAACTTACATTGGCCTTAGGAAAACTTCCTTGGGGTGAAGGTCTCCAGTCATTGGTTCACATGATGAGGCCAGAAGAGGATAAAACAAGCCAACGAGCTCCTTCAACTTAAAAGTTAGATTCACAGAGATTCGGAATTATGAAAGAATATTTAAAAAGATGACCTGATTTTTATACTTGTCTCATTGAATGAGAGAAATTCTGATATGGATATTGAAATGTCAAATCTGAAAATGATAAAATTAGACACTCAATCATTTTTGTAAAGCTATTAAACATTTTTCTTTAAAAAATTTAATGATATATTAAATGTGCACTATTACAATTTATACCATCTAGTTCAGCAATTTTATTTTCCTTTCCTTTTCTTCAGAGCTGGGGAATTGAGTCAGGACTTTAGGTGACTGAAGCTAGCCAAGTGAGAAGCTAGCCCAGGCTGAGTAGCATGCTCATTCCTGCTTGGACAGTTCCCAAATTTTGATTTTTACTTGTTAAAAAAGTTCCTAAGGTTCTGTTTTTTGTTTGTTCCTAAAGGCCAGTTATAGGAATCAGGCCTTAAGTCTAGTGGACAGCGGGACCTCCCTCATAGCTTGTTTGGTTCTTGTTTAGTTTGTGTGAAGAAGGCTCAGAGCCAGGCTTTGGATGCTCAGTCCCATATTTCCTGACATCTGCTCCCATGGCACCTGCCTTGTGAGGACTCCCCAACTGCCTGGATCCCTCTGTTTCTACCCTGTCTCCATGTTTATCTTATCTTTATCCCAGGCCCTCACAAGCCCGCAGTGTCTCCTCCTCCACCATGGAACCTTCTCAGTGAGTTCTTCCCTGGCCCAGTTATAACAAATGTACTCCACTCCCTGTATTTTCTATTTGTTACATTGCTTATCCAGCATGCATGGTCTTCTGATATGTCACGTGCTTTTCTTACTTATTGTGCTTATGGTCTGTACCCCCACTGAACACATGACCCCCAAAGCAAAGTTTTTATTGTGTCCTGTAACCCCAGGATCTAAGGCAAAGTGGGTGCCTAATAAATATTGTGGATGAGTGAGAACAGATGCTCTCTGCTTAGTCACACTGTGGCTGACCTTAACTCCTGTCCAAAAGTGCTACATCAGGGCTCTTCGTGATTCTGGCTATTCTTGTTTTTGTTTTTGTTTTGTTTTGTTTTTCGAGACAAGGTTTCTCTGTGTAGCTTTGGAGCCTGTCCTGGAACTCGCTCTGTAGACCTGAAGACCAGGCTGGCCTCGAACTCACAGGGATCCACCTGCTTCTGCCTCCCTAGTGCTGGGATTAAAGGCATAGACCACCACTGCCCAGGAATCCTGGCTGCCTTTGGGTCTCTTTTTCCAATGGGCTTCGCCAGCTGATTGCTTGATTGGACCAACTTTTTTGTACTAAACTTTTTCCCCCAGGTCATTTTTTGAAAAAGTGTGACCTGCCTGCTCATTACACCCAGTAGAAATCAGGGAGCACACACATAGTTCAAGAATACTTCCTGGGCACAACCCTTCAGCAAGGGCTAGCTATGGGAAGTATAATTTCTCCAGGAAGTCAGTTTTAGTGCTGGGGGTATAAGGGGTGTTTTGAAAACTGCCTGTAGCCAGGTTTCTCCGGTCCCCACCAACCCCACAGCCGCTTATATAATCACTCAGAGGCTTAATATTAACTGTAAATTATATGGTAAATTATATGGCAGGCCTCTTGCTAGCTAGCTCTTATATCTTAAATTAACCCATTTCTATTAATCTATGTTTTACCACGTGTTCCGTGGCTTACGGTCTGCTGGCATGTTGTTCCTTAGGTGACAGGCTGGCATCTCTCTCCAGACTCTGCCTTTCTCTTTCCTGTCTCTCTCCTTGGATTTCCTGCCTGCCTCTAAGCTGCCCTGGCATAGGCCAATGCAGCTTTATTTATTAACCAATGGGAACAACATATATTCACAGAGTACAGAAAGACATCCCCCAGCAACTGCCCAGTGCTCCAAAGCTCCAGTAAAAAGGCATTAACAAAACTGGTCTGCCTTACCTTGATGAATTCTAAAGAGACCCAAACATACCATGCATGGAACATTCTCATGAAAAGTGGTTTCTGACATTAGTTTGTTAGAAAAAGGAAACAAGATGAGTTTAAGAATTCACATCCTTTAAAATGATATTTAAATGCAGCTTTAAGAAGCCCCAGGGAAATTGTACAGGAAAACATGAAATTTAGAAACGTTTTACTTAAAGTGCCCTTCGGATTCTTTGTCCCTAACCTTGAATGTTCTTCTCCTTGCACACTGCTATCTAGTTGGCAGGGCTCTTCGTGCAGAACATCTAAAATGATATTTAAGAGGCACTAATGTAAAGATCTCCTCAGAGTTACAAAATGCAGTTTGGAGAAGATATGTTTTTACCACTGTGTCTGTGGTAAAGATCTAAAATGATTTGGGGATAATTTTGCTTCTTTTTAGTTGATGATATCTTGATATGTATGGATAGCACAGGGAGGTAGCAAAGCAGTCATGTGATGTCAAGCCTGGTTTTGAAATGTCATCATTCACAGGCGGACTTGGAGGTTCTGTTTTGGGCACAGTTTCAGAGGCACTAACTAGATGGAGAAGGTGGGTGCAGTGTGAAGACAGGCATGGATGAAGGAGAACATGCAGTGATTGCTGTTAGTAAATGTTCCCAAATCTACATGCAGGAGAACCTGGATGGTCTGTTCCCAGTCTGTTAGTAAATGTTCCCGAAGCTACATGCAGAAGAACCTGGATGGTCTGTTCCCAGAAATACACTTTAGTTCTAGATTCAGGTTTGTGGACCCTTTGATAGACTTCCTTTCATATTTTATCAGAATGACTTATAGTGCAATCATTGTTATTACTACTCCCTTTTTAGGATAGTCATCCTGGTAGCGTTTGTGCTTGTCCAAGGTCACAGAGCTAGGAAATTAGAGATCTAGGCGCTGCCTACTCTACTTAGAATTAGAGTTAAGCCAGGTGATTTCTACCAATACCATTGTCTACCCACTATGTTTATAGAGACACACAGTTCAGTTCCGCATAGGGGGCAGCAGGACCTTTCAGAGAAAAATGATTCTTCGTAGTGAGGGGTGGTCACTGGGAGCTCAAGCAAGGATGGATACTTGTTTTGCAAGGGTCACTATAACAATCGTCCCCGCGCCCCCGTTACACACACACACACACACACACACACACACACACACACACACACACTCCAAGTGCGAATACAGAACCAAAAGAACTCTGGATGTGTGGCCTACTCAACTGAAATGATGGACTAAGCTCATTTTGTCTGCCACTGAGAGGTGCAGCATCTTCAGCCTGTAAATTCATAGTCTGGTATCTTTCATTTGGTTTTGTTCATTTCTCTTGTCCCTTATCAAGTAACTGGGTGATATAGCATGGAAGGGCCGGGTAGGTAAAGTGTGCATGCAAAAGCCAGGGTGGTGTTGTAAGTGACAACATGTTCTTCTGTTATTAGGGTAAGCAAAGACTGTGAGCAGAGAAAACAGGTTTTAAAATGGTAAGCAGAGAGTCCCACGTAGTAGAGGGAGGAAAACCATCACATTGGAGTGGTGATTTTGTTGTAGTTCCTCTTCTTTAAATGGATTGATGCTTAGTACTTTTTTTGGTTGAATACAAAATGACTTAACCTCAACAGTTAAAGGAGAACTTTCCTCGTGTTGTGCACTGTGTTATGTTCTGGGGAATGCAAAACGAGGGAGGTCAAATCTCTGTCCTTCTAGGGATCACAGGGTCCAGGAAGAAAGACCACCAAAGAAAGAAATGTGAAAAGAAAGTGCTAAGGATGACCACAGGAAATCAGGGGCTCTAGGAAAGCAGAGAGGAAAGAAGGTCTAATTTAGTGTGTGGGGTGAGGATTTGGGCTGGTGAAAGGATAGGAAGCCACGTGTTGTCTTTGGGGATAGTAGGCATTCACCTGGTTAAGGTGAGGGGTAGATCCCAAGTTGGAGGGTTCCATGGGAGCACAGCCTCCGAGCCCGTGGACTCCGTGTGGTGTGTGGATATGGAAGGAGATGGCACTTGAGTTGAGAGGGAGAGGAATCAGATCCTAAAAGGGTTTGTCTGCTGCCACACTCAACCTCTGAGGATTTTAGAGGCAGAAGTGGCAATGCTGGGCTCCCTTTTTTGGAAGGTTTGTTGACAGTTACATGGAACTCAGGCAGAAGTGAATCTGGAAAGTCGTGTGGCCCTCAGAGTGCTAAAAAGCAGGACTTCTTAAACCAAGTAACAATAGATACAGATTGGCCCCCTAGAATTAAGAGGAGGGAATCTCTCTTGGATTTTCAGCCAGAGAGCTTAAGTAGAGGAAAGTTGGGTGTCTATTTGGAATGGAAAGAGTTTCTCAACTGAACTGGGTGATACTGGAGTGGCAGCGTAGTTCTATGGAAGGCCTGGAATTGGGACCATGTGGCCATTGTGGTTTTGTGTGGATGACTCTTACGAATTGAATTCAGGAAATGACCTAAAAGTGACTTGTGCAATAAAATAAGAAAGAAGACTCTGAAGCAATCCTCATCAGAAAGCCCCATTTGTGAATTTTGGATTCATCCAATGGAAAGATCCCCAGAGCCAAACAAAAGTCTGGAATCCCACCCAGCCCTTCCTGCCTGCAACCCTTTTCCCTCCGGCTCCCACCTTGGGTACATGGGACCACAGGCATCCCAGCACAAAGGGGTCACCTTAGACCAAGGGGGACCTCGGAGACCCCGGGAGGGGGGAGGTGGATGAAGCAGGAGGAAACAAACAAGGTGTCAGGGCCACTCCAGCTCCAGCCACACTTCCTGACCCCCCGGTCCGGGGGCTGCTTCCACCACCCACGCGGTCGGGCTCCTCCCGGTGGGGACCACCGGACGTCAATCCCGGGCGCCCCGCCCCCTTCCGTGCCGGGCGGGGTCTCCGCGCCTCCGCCACCGGCGCACGCGAGGTCGCGCGGACGGGGCCGGGCCGCGGGTGCCGGGAGGTGGCCGGGCCACCCGCGCCGCCGCCCCCCAGCCTGACGCACGGAGGGCCGGGCAGCGATTTGCCGCGGGCCCGCCGCCCGGGCCGCTCCGCCCCCGGCCCGCCTCCCTCCCGCCTCGCCCAGCTCTCCGCCCGCCGCGCCGCGCCGGCGTCCCCGCGTCGTCCCCAGCGCCCGCCAGCCCGGCCCGCGCCAGCCAGGTGAGTGCGGCCGCGCGGGGCGGGGGCGCAGGCCACGCGGGGCTGGGACGTGCGGGGCGCGGGCGGGAGGGCGGGCGCGGTCCCCCCACCCCCCATTCTACGCCGCCGGCTGCTCCGCGCCCGCCGCAGACAAAGCGCCCGAGGTGCGAGCCCCGCGGGCCCTCCCCGCTCCCGCCGCCTCGGCCTCGGCCCGCACCCGTTGCGCCCGCGTCCTGGCGGGGTCCCCGGGCCCGAATCCAGCAACAGGTTTGAGTGTCAGCCTGGATTCACGGGGTCCCCTCCTTCCTCGCGTGCGGGCATCCCGGGCAAGCCCCTGCGTCTCTGCGTCCTGGCCCGCTCCTTTGTGTGCGCTGGTGGCCGCCGGTGCGGGACGCGGGCTGCAGGGCCCGAGCTCAGGGGTCGTCCGTAGGACTCGGCTTCCTCGGGGCCTGCGGGCGGGTCACAGCCCTCCAAGCCCTAGACGGCCACAAAGGGAGGCCCGAGGTACTTGGCCAGGGTGCGGGGACAGTGTCCCCTAGAAGGAAGGAGAGCCGCAGTCTGCCTAGCTCTGGAGGGTTGGTGGGATTCACCCTGTCTGCGGCAGGGGCATGCAGACACTGACAACCCCGTGGCTCTCTGAGCTTTGACATCCTCTCACACATGGCCCTCACCCAGAGAAGTTGGGAGTGCTGCTGTGGGAATAACTAGGCAGCTGCTGTTTGACAGGTCCTAGCTGTCTTCAGGTTTTGTCTGTATCCAGCATAACCCACCATGCCTGCTAGCAGTATGCCAAGCTCTCACATTAAAACTGACACTCAGGGTACCCCCATGTTGGAAAAACCCATCTGGTTTTCTTTGGTTGGATCAATTTTATTTTCTTAGTGGGATGGATTTACCCCCCATCCAGGAAGAAATCTCAATAAAGAACAATTTATCTTTGTTTACAAACCTTGGGTCTTGTCACACCTCGCTGGTTTCATTGGTATGCTATTTTAGTATAACAATACTAAATAGAAGGAAAATATCTTCCTTTTGCTTTAGGCAATAAAATACTTTCTTTGTTCTAGCACCAGGAAGCCTTTATGTATAATACTTTTTGTGGACAGAACTTGGTGGCTACTTTTACCCTATGACAACAAAAACTCCAAAGGAATTGCAGAGCATTTACACTTCTCTATGAATTGTTTTTATATCCCGAATTCCAGGAAATCATTTTGCTGAATATGTATTCAGACATTCCAGATGTAATTGAACCTTAAAAACTGGCCCTACTCTATGCATTTAAAGAGTTTGCCCGCATTTTAACCACTGTGGATGAGCACTGGAACAGTCCATGTAAGAGAATAGGATGCAATGATGGACCCGGCAATCTGAAAGCAGAATGCAGAACGTTATAATGAGGACAGAAAAGTTGGGTCTGCCTGAGTTTCAGGTGATTGGTGCCTAAAGGTGTTTTTAAATGGGCATTCTTACTGATGATGTATCTGAAAAGTCAGAAAAAAAAAAATCACATTTTGATGTATGAATATGCATCCTATAAGGATTCCCTTAGAACAAACATAGTCTCTAAAGGTGATTCTTTTTAAGGAATGAGATTCTAGCAGATTAATCTGCTTTGTACAGTGTCTTTGGAATAAGTTCACTTTATTAAAAACACCATTTGTGTGTAATATCTAACTTCAAAAAGCTTTTTTAGCTCTTGCAGGCAAACAGGAGTAATCTCTTGGGGGAAAGTAGGCCATTTACTAAGTGTTCTGGTTAGCTTTTGTCAACTGGACTGAAACTAGAATTTCCTGGGAAGAGGGAATCTCAGTTAAGGACTTACTTCCATCAGATTGGTCTACTGTAGGTGAGTCTATGGGGCCTTCTTTTGATTGGACTGATGCTGTTGCCGGGCTGGTGGTCTTGGCTTATGTAATAAGAAAACAAACTGAGCAAGCCATGGAAGCAAGCCAGTAAGCAGCACTCCTCCATGGCCTCTGCATCAGCTCCTGCCTTGAGTTCCTGCCCTGGGTTCCCTGATGATGGATTCACACCATGGAATTCACTCTTTTTGTATATTCACAAGAGTGTAAACGTCATAGCCAGTTCTAGGCAAGCACTACTATCCCATGACTCTGTGGATTTGCCTTTTCTGGACATGCCTTAGGTGGAATTATGCGCTGTGTGGTCCTCAGTGCCTTTCACTTAACATCAGTGTTCATCCATATTATAGTATGTACCATTTTTATGGGAAAATAATATTTCATTGTGTGGATATACCACAGTCTATTAATTCAGCTGATGAGCATTTGGGTTACTTTTACTGTGTTGTATAATGCTTCAGTGCATAGTCATTTTCAAATATTTTATGAACATATTTTTGTTTCTCTTGGGACTATACTTCTGTGTGGAATTTCTGGTCACATGGTCATATAGCATTTTGAAGGACCGTTCCCAGAGCTTCTATACATTGGCATTCTTATCACCAATGTATGAAGGTTCTATTTTCTTCTATTAATTTGTTTTTGATGTGGTCTAGGTGATGACACTCAGAGTCTTGCACATGGAGGCACCTTATCATCTGAGCTATACCCCCACATACCTGAGGGTTCCCCCTGTTCCGTATCTTCCCTGGTAAAGATTGTCTTTTTGATGAGTCCTGTCAATCCTAGTAGTTGCCAAGTGATGTGTTTTTTATTTACATTTTATCTTTTTATATTTCTATGGTATTTGTGTATTTTCTTTGGAGAAATGTTTATAGCTTATGTCTTCACAGGTATTTCCATATTTGATCTCCAAATCACGCTAGAAGGTAGATTTTATGTAGTTTACTAGTAGGTGCAGAAAGATTCTCTGCTTTGCTTGTTTTGAAGCTTTACAGTTAGAGACAGGGTCTGAATGTGGACTTCTGTCTTTTGACTTTACTTCCTGCATTCTTCTACTTGGTGAGGCGTGCAGAAATTACACTTTGCTTGGTTAATGAATGACAAAGCTGGGGGGGGGGAAATTAAACCAGATCAAAGGAAGCAAGTGTATGAACCTACTGCTTTGTTACCAGATTTTGTCATGCTTTTAAGAATAAATTGTTTTCTCCCATCCTAATAGAGGGAAGGCATGGTTTCCTTATGTCAGGTGGGGAAACAGAGTCATGGTTGTATCTAGTATCTGCTTCTTCATGCCTGCCTGATCCCAGAGCCCCGTGTTCAGTCTCTCAGCCAGTGTGGCTTCTATTTTCCTATTAATTTGTCCCTCCAGGGCTAAGATAATTGAACATTTTTCTACAAAAAATAATGATGTTTCTGTGGATCAAACTGGAATTCAGTTTTGTATTGGAGGGTGCAGTTTCGCTTTGAAGTGTTGGCTCATATTCCAGCTTTTATGCACCCCTTAAAATTCTAATGTATGGGGATGCCCAGCTCCTTAGAAGCTAGGTGGGAACCAGATAGCATTCATTCTTCATGGCAAATCCATTGGCAGTGTACCTGACACATAAACAGGGACGAATATTTGTCAAATGATTATAAATACATTTAGTCATTGGAAAAACGATAATATTCTTGAAGTATAAGATTTTGAAAATCTGGAACGGATACAGATTAGAAGTTGACTGAACTCTCTCATGTCTTACAGTAGTAACGGGTCTGTTTAAGAACATGGCGACTAGCATGCTTGTTTTCCAACTTAACTCAGTAGACAAATGTAGTAGTTGGACCCTGGGTGTCTGTTGAATGAATGAAGAAAAGGATTAGAGTTGGTTATACTAACTAGAGCAGCTCTAGGAAAAGAATAGTTGGGTTCTGCTTTTAATTTGTATTTTTATTTATCAGACATGGAGCATGCTAATTATAAAAACCAAAAGGATCATGGGAATATAGATTAGAAGCTGAATGTCTCCCCCTTCACTTCCTGTCTCTTTACCCCCCTTTACCCTGCAGTCACTTGTGTCTCAAGCAGCATCTGTTAGCAGTGGCATTCACATTTCTGTACCTCTCTGTCTTTGTACTTGTGTGTGTCTAAACACTTGTTCACATGACCCACTACACACATATGTAGCCATGCATTCACAGGCAGCTTTTATTTCACAGATGGGATGATAGTACATGTATATTTTTGCTTTTCACATAAATATATTAAGACTTCTGCACTGTAGTCACACATGATAAGCATAACAATAAACATTATATTTCCTTTTCAGTTTGTCCTTGCCTGGTTTTGGTGTCCAGATTAAACAGAGCCTTCAGAGATTAGTGGGCTACTTTCCCTGTTTCTGAGCTCTGGGACAGATCCAGATGCCTGTCTTGTCAGTATGCGCTAGCTATCACCTGACACCTGTGGGGGACGGAGCACTCTGAGGTGACCTTTCTGATTTTCCCCCATTCGTTTTGGACTATCAGATTCCAGCATTTGCTTCCTGTTACACTTTATGAGTTAATGAAGGTAGATAATTAACTAAGTCAGTATGTAGGGTTAGCATGGCTTTCCTCACAGGGGATGATAACATAAAGTCCTACATGCCTGTTTCCTGGCTGTGAATTGAGGCGGGCTTCTTTCTCCTCCAGAAGCCCACTGTCCTATACAGTTCAGTACTTTGTACTCACAGGGTCTGAAAGTCTTAAGTGAGATATGAGGTCATCTATGGGAAAGCCAAGTAGTTGCATGAAATACAAATTAAAAAGACTGGAGGGATAGTTTAGTTGCTAGAGTGCTTGCCTAACATGCTTCATGCCCCTGGTTCAAGCCCCAGCAGTACATAAATCAGGAGTGGTAGCAAATGCCTGTAATACCAACACTTGGAGGTAGAGGCATAAAGATCAGAAGTTCTGTCCTTAGCCGGAGAGGGAGTTTGAGGCTAGCCTGGCATACGTGAAACCCTGTCTCATGGGAAATGAAAAGGGGGCGGGGGTAGTAAGATTTCTCAGTGGGTGAAGGTGCCGGATGTCATGAGTTTGATCCCTGAGACCTACCTGGTGTGAGGAGAACCAGTTCTCACAAGTTGTCTCTGACCTCCACAAGTACACCTTATCAGATGTTGTCCCCCCTCCCCCACAAGAAAAAGAAAAAATTAAAAGTTGTCTAGTAATAAACTGTCGCATGCCTTTAAGTATAATTTGTTACTGTGGCTGTTATGATTATGTTTTAGCTTTAGTAAGAACAGACTTAAGGGGATAGAGTGATGGCGCTTGGCTGGTTTCCAGAGTTAGAAGGAGTTATAAAAACTCCTAGGCTATTTAGGCTTTAATTTTGGCAGACAGTTCTTTCCAAACACTGAGTCTTTTGAGGCAGGCTAGTAGGGGAAATGGTAGAGTGCACAGGCTTCTGCTATGGGTTAGTTTTGTGTTATCTATTATCTGTTTCCTGTTAGCTATTTGATTTCAGACAAGTGAGTGTCATGTTGGTGTTTGAATTCTTTCATCTTTTTCCCCCCAGTAATTAGTGACGGACATTAAGGTCACTTGGATGAGTAAGATGAACTGTAGGCCTAAGTCAGATCTGTAGTCCATATCACATTTGCTAAGCATGGATACCTTGGCTGTGTCACCTACCTTCTCAAATCCTTGTGAGCAGGAGAGCTGATCTCTTCCCCACCTGGTCATTCCCGTTCCTGTCGTTCATTACAGCTATGCCCTCGGGCCGGGCGGGGACACGGAGTTAAGTGTGGAGTGTCCAGGAAACTGAAATACTGACGTACAAAAAGCCCATCCAGGGTCGAAGGAGACTACTTATTTATTAATGATTTCCACGAATAAAATACAGATAGAGGATTGTTAATGTGTCCTAATGTCTGTGCTTAGGAGCGGTCTTTTTTTTTTTTTTAATACTTTGTTTTGCTCATGATGGTTTTACCTACATAATTTATTACTTAGCAGTAATTCCATTTTCCGTTGTGCCCAGGTAGCGGGGCTGGGGTAGAGATCCTAAAGGGAAGCACAGTGTTCTCTGACAGTGGGCTGTGCATGTATTCATGTTAAGACCGGACGGGACAATTCCTGACAGTTGAGGATTTGCAAAAAGTGTAGCTCCTTGGAAAGAAGTGGAGACCGTCTGCATGAGACTTCCCATCGTCCCTTCACTTGCAGAGTCATTTAGAAAGGAGCCTGCTCCTGTCAGCTGCTTTGTAAAGAGCTATTGATTCTATTCTTGAAAGATGGTAATATTGTTTTTCCTTTAATAGGGATTGCTAGAGCATTTGCTTCTCTTTCAGTTTCATTGATTGGATATCTTGGCAAGCTTTGAGTTAGGGATATGCAAAACTAAAAATGGTATTGGAAGATCACAAATGAAATTGATGCCCAATAATCCCACAAAGGGCCTGGGAAACTCCATGAAGGCTGTAGCTAACGTCTGCTTAATGGGGGTGGAAACTGCAGTGTTGAGGTCAGAGAGAACTTTTGCCAGGGAGAGCTCAGATTGCGTCATACAGACTTTCACTTACATTGAGGGAAGAGTTCATTGTCATCCTCATGCTCCTCCTCCTCCTCCTCGTGGTGGTGGTCGTTGTTGTCGTCGTCATCGTTGTCTTCCTCTTCCTCTTCTTGTAGAATGAAAAACCCATTGGAACTATGGGTAGGCATTGGAAGAGGTGAATCTTGTCTTCATAGAGCTTATCATTTAATTGGGAGGCAAGGAATGCAGATGCTAAGTATAAAGACAGGGCTGTCAAGCTTGTGTCTGTTCTTTGTAACATCAGTGCTTTGGTAAAGTGTCAACAGTCCCCTGGGGAACACTGACAGGAACGGTGCCACCCTTTGAAGAGGTGGTTGTGTGTCTTGGTTGTTTCACAGATGTTGCTTTGCTTGAGGTAATAAGTCTCTTTCAAGTACTATTCTATGTGGACTGGGTATCCAAACTGGCTCTGAAAGCCAAAGCTGGATTTGAAACCCACCCTGGGGTGGCCCAGTACATCTTAATGCTGGACAACTTCTAGCCTTTGTCTCAGCACCAGCCTAGGTTCTTTGCTTTACATTTTTAATAATTGATACAGTCTTACGTCTTTGGTCCTTTTCAGAATAGAATGTGGTATAAACACATACCCACGAACTCCATGGAGGAGGACAGGAAGGCAGATAGACTCGTTTAGCAAGGACCAGATATGGTGAATAGGTTTTGTTTCGTGGGCCAGTGTGGTGGGAACGCTACTGTGGCCGCTGAGCAGGGCTGTGGTCATGGGTGGGAGCCCTGCCATTGTGAGCCTTGGTACTTGCTGTCCCTGGTGTAGATAAGATACACAGCATGCTAAAAACACAATAGGTGGGTGGCTTTTAAGTTTAGATTTTTCAGGGAGAGAGGCCAGTTTGAAGAAGCAGCGGACAACAAACTGGATTGGCGAGCAGCCCCACCCAGCCAGGATCCATGTACATTTAAGGAGACGCGATGTTGGTGGGAAAGACTCCCCAGATAGCGGAGGAAAGTGGAGGGTTTCTTTTCATTTCTGAATTTGGACTTCTAATCTTTCCCACTCCCTACAGTATTTTCAGTTTATCTTAGTCCAAGTCCTTTTTATTATAAAAAGCTAATTGTGATTTGAATAGGTAATAGGGCCTACATTTCAGTTTATAAGAGGCAAGCAGACATGTGAGGAAGACTGTTCTCCTTCCTTGAGTCCTTGCCTTTGTGAAGTGGCCCGTCTTAGGTTCATGTGTCCTTCCACAAGTATCTGTTTTATATCCATGTGCTTTCTTATCCTTTTGACAGAAAGGACACCTCAGTCCCTGTGCCCACACTCTTCCAGGACAGTGTGCACACTGTCTGAACCTGGACTTCTTTTTCTCTCATGCCAGGACATGAAGAGCTTTGTTCTCCTCCCCCACCTGATCTCTCCTCTTCCCTCTCCTCTCCTCTCTCGACTTCTAGCACTCCCTCCTCCCTCCCTCCCCCCCTCCTCCCCTCTTCCTCCTCCCTCCTCCCTCCTCCCTTCCCTTCCCCTCTCCTCTCTTCTCCTCTCTCCTTTCTTTTGCTGACAAGGTCTCCTGTAGCCCAGGCTTATCTGGAACTCTGTGTAGCTGAAGATGACATTAAACTCCTAATCCCCTTGTCTCCACCCCCGAAGGACTAAGATTAAGTGTATGAGCCACAGCACTTGGATTATTTATTTGTTTTTTTTGAGACAGACCTTGGCATTTATTTGCCCAGGTTGCCTTTGAGCTACACTGGGTCCTCTCTTAGCATCTTCTTTTTGAGAGAGAGAGAGACAGAGACAGAGACAGAGACAGAGACACATACAGAGAGAGATTGATTGATTGGTACTATTATGTTTGGTGCTGGAGATCAAACTCAGCACCTCATGCAGGACACGTGTATGCCTAGCCTCACGTGGGTGAGTGCTCTGATACTGAGCCTATCCGTAGCCTCTTATTCTGGAATAGTTTTAGATATAGTATCCCTCTCATGCACCTCACCCAGTTCCAGTTTCCTCCGACTTTATCTTAGAATAGCAGATTAGTCAAAACCAAACATCATCGGCATGTAACCAGTGACTAAATGACTCAACTTCAGGCTTTATCTGGACATCATCTGTTTTTCTACTTATTGTCCCCTTTCTGTTCAAGGACCCTTAGAGTACTAATAAAGTAGTAATTGCATGACTACTTTTCTCTCAGCTCAGCCTTGTGTTTTTGGATGACCCTTCGAGTTTTGAGAAGTACCTATTAGAATACGCCAGAACACCCTTGAATTTCTGTGTGTGTGTGTGTGTGTGTGTGTGTGTGTGTGTGTGTGTGTGTGTGATATTTTCCTCATGACCACAACAGTGCTATGGGTATGTCTTGCTATTTCTGTAGTCAAGCCTGCTGCTTGTTTTCTGTAACCCTGTCATGTAACAGTCACTAGGTGATTTAGGAAGCTATAATGGTTAAGACTGGGTTTTGGAGCTTGATCACCTCTGTCCAAACCCTAGCTCTGCCCCACAGTGTCATCTTGGGTCTCTTTTCCCTGGCACCCACTTTTAAGAGTTGTGGGAGGATTAAATGAGAAAATGTGTGAGATGCCTAGGGAAGCATCTGGTGTGATTCTAATGCTAGATGCATGCTTATTATTATTAAATTTTTACTGTTTTGGTTGTTAGAATAGTACTGTAATCATTAACTGTTTTGTTATTTCACAGATAATGGAGTGGAAGGTGTATGTCAGAGTAGTTCTAGAAACTGGAACTTGGGTCTCTACTAGTCACTTTAGAGGAGGAGAGCTGATTGAGTGAAGATAGGGATTCCAAGGGGATGTGTTAGATTGCTTGACAGGATGCGGTCTGGGCAGCCCAGCAGTGGCTGTCTCATCGTCACTCAGTACATGACATGGATGGCTGAGCAGTCCATTCTAGCACTGGATGCCTGGAGGAGTCCTAGAGAGCTGCTGGTCCTCCTCAGTCTGTGTTGGAATCTCAAAGAAGTTGGAAGGAATGCCACAGCAACAGGACAGATGAACTTGTCACCGAGAGTGAGAAGAGAACAAGCAGGCCAAGAACAGTGTCCTGCCGACCCTTCTGCGTGGACAGCCACCAGGATGTGCTGCCTGGAGTTAGGCTGGGTCCCTTACAGCACCGTCGAGGTGGCTTGTGGTGCAGTTGATACAGTCAAGTAGACGACTGAGATGAGCCACTAGGAGATTCTTGGCATTTGCAGTTCTCATCTCTGGAGATAATTGCCGAGTTTCTCTCCATGGAAGGAGTAGTTTGAATATTGACCAGGGGTATCTGAGAAGAGTGGTGTTACCGTGCTAATTTTATAAACAAATTGTTTGATCTTTGTCCGTCTGTTGGTCACTTCTTTTGTTGTGAATTAGTTTTAACATCTCTTCAAAGTGAAGTATTTTAGAGTTTAGGATTTGCTTATGCCTATAATCCTAGCACTTGGGATACTGAGGCAGGAGGATTGCCACTGAGTTCAAGGGAATCCAGAGAGGCATATCGAGTTACAGTTACAGGCTAGCCTGGGCTATATAGTGAGACCCTGTTTTGGACAAACAAGCCATTAAGCAAGCATAATCTTTGGTTTGGATGTTGACTTTTCAGAACTCATTTGTTCCTCGTTAGTTGGGAAGTGACAGGAAACTGTTGAGGTGAGGAATAGCTTGGGAAAGACTAAAATACTGTAGTTTCAGGGCAGACCAGCCGAACACTGGGATTCCAAATTGCCAGCCTCGGGACCTGGCCAGCTTGGTGACTGGGAATGCTTCGAGTTTAGGAGGAGGGTCCCGCTGCTTTGCAGCTTGGTGATTGACCACGAAGGAAGGTGCCCAGAGAGGGCCGGGAGCTCAGAACACATCGGTCTGACCTAATTCATAACATGCAGATTTATTTTGCATAATAATCAGGCATGAAATAAAAGCCATTTGCATATAGGACCATGGTTAGCAGTATCAGCCACTTGTAGAAGTTTGCCTTCTCTGTCGTGTGCTCCAGCCGGTCTGACCACTGCCAGTCAGTTGGGGCTGATACTTCTACTGTCTGGTAGCGTCATCATCACACTGCCTTCCTCCCCTACTTCCCATTGCTTCAGAGGCAGAGCAGAGTCTGCTTTCCCCAGCTTGCTGGTGTTTGGGTGTCCGCTTGTTTTCTTCTGCAGCCCTGGGCATTCTGGGCGAAGGTTGGATCTAACATATTTGTCAAAGGCCCATATGTCAGAAGCTGGAGCCCAGCCTGGTGGTATTACAGGTGGTGGAAACCTTAAGAGCTGGGGGTCTGGTGGTGGGTTCTTTGGGTCATTGGAGGCAAGTCCCAAAGGGGTCTGGGAACTCTCTTTTTCTGCCTGGTGATAAGGGGAACAACTGTGCTCTGCGCGCCTGCCGTAATGTCCCACCCCACCCACTGTACTTCCAAGCAGTGGCGCTTCAGTGGTGGGCCACCACCTCCAGGGGTACACAGACGTGCCTTTTCTCCTGACAACCTGCTGCCCCTAGGCTTGTTAGAGAGATGGGCAGCTGGTTAGCTCTCAGCTGGCTGGGGTTAGCATGATCAGTCCTTTGCTGTTTCTGTGGATTTTGGGTTGGAGAGTCTGTGAAGTAAGCCTAGCACATTATGTGTGCCTCCTACTTGATCCTCACAGGGTGGACACTCCAGCACTCTGGAACCCATTATTGGCACTTAGGTGATGGTGTAGTTACAAACGTGGCCACCATACTGAGGGAAGGAAAGGGATGGTAAATTAGGAGGGGAAGGCAAACGCTTCCGTGGAATCTGAGTCTGTCCTGAAACAGAGTGACTCAGCCAAGGGAAACACCCGTTGCCATCAAGCCCGGCTGAATCCAAGAGTCAGAATTTCTCTTTGTTGCCTTAAAATACAGTTCAGTCCCGCCTAAGTCTTTTTGTCTTAATTTGAGAGGACAGACTACAGACTACTGGGGGCTGGCCATACCGTCCACACGGATGCCCTAGAGCACTTAGGAGACAGGAGGAAGCTTTAATGGCAGCTGAGGGGACCAGCCAGAGTTTACAAATGTTGGTGGGGCTTGGATTGTCTTTATCCAGACAACAGCTTCCGGGCTATCTCCTCTGTGGGAAAGGTGGCAAAGCCCCTTCAGGATCTGGGTTTGTAGCAAGGAGGAAGCACTATCAGTGCTTTGTGGTTCAGGATTTGTATCCCACTTACATCCTAAATACTAGAACTGTCAGGTTAGAAACGGGCCTGGAGGGTGTGATAGGCCCTGGGGCAGCTGAGTTGCGTAGATGAGAGAGAGAGAGCACTTGGCTTCTGTTCTGTACACACAGTTTCTGCTACAATGTCCTTTGGGTGAGTGTTTTTGTACCTTGGGACTATTCAAGCTCATCAGTTACTCATATGTTAGTGTGAGTCATCTTCGCAGATATTTGTTTTTGGTGTTTTTTTTTTTTTTTTCCCCTAATACTTCCTTGAGATCAGATATTTTAGAAAAAAGAATGTTGGTAGGAGAGAAACTTTCATAATTTACATCTGTTTTTGTTTGTTCAGGCTATGTGCTGGGTGTGTTGTGAGCAATACAGGTTTATTTGGGATGCTTCTAAAGGTAGGAAAGTCTGAGTAAAGGCAGTGTCACATTTGGTGTCTCATGGGATTCGTAGATGGCCATCTTCTTGTCATGGCCTTGCCTGGAGGAAGGCAGGAAGGGGCTTTTTGGGGTCTCTCATGTTTTATGGCATTGAGAATTGAACTCAGGATCTTATACACACAAGACCAGGTACCTTACCCCACACTGTATGCTTGGCCTTCTTTGCATTTTAAAACGTGAGAGAGTCTCAGTAGGTTGCCTAGGCTGGCCTTGAGCTTGCTTTGCAGCCCAAGTAAGCAGTCAGGTCTTCCTGTCTTTGCTTCCTCTGTGCTTGGGTACAGGTCATGTGATTTGGACATCTCTCCCAGGAAGGTGCTAGTCCTGAGAGGCCCATCGCCCAGGACCCTCACTTTGAGGGTTAGGACTTTTGGGGGACCCTAGCAGTCCGTGTATAGCACATCTGTTGTGCAGACTGGTGCCAGGCCCTGCAGCTGCTTTGGTGACATTTGAGTGCCAAGCTCAGGCTGGTGAGGGAAGCATTGGTAACACACCCACCTGTGTGTGTTCATTACTCTATCAGGCAATTCAGTGATTCAAGCCATAGAAGAACTGAAATGGCAGTGCTAAGGATTGAACTCGGGGCTTTGTGCATGAAAATGTGTTCTGCTCTTAACAGCACTTCTAACACCACAACGGAACTTAAAAAAAAAGTCAAAAATCCTGATCTTATCCTATTCAATATAAACAGTGCCTACCTAACCAGCAAGCAATACGTGCTGAAATGAGGTCTATAATGGGAGCCCAGTTCTTACATCACACATAAGCTCGGAGTTGGAGCGAGGCCAACTGTGGGTTAGGTTCCCGGTGAATTGTACCTTCACCCCCCTTTGGTCACCGTCTTCCTGAGAATTATTTGAAAACTGCTCCTTGGCTTTGAAATAGTTGAAAATGTATTTCCCTTTCATCTTTGTTACTGATTTCTGGCTTGTTACATTGGATCAGAGAGTACATTCTGTCTGATTTCAGTTGTTTTATGGTTCCTGAGGCTTGCTCTATTGCCTGGGGTTGTCTTGGGATGTCGTCCATGGACATTTTGAAAGATATACAGAGAGGTACATTCTGCTATTTGATACACTGTCCCATACATGTTGGTTAGGAATTGTTGGTTGATCCGGGACTATTGGGCTCTATATTGTTTGTTGTTGGTTTTCTGTTGATGAACTTTTGAGGGGTCAGGGGCAGGGTGACAGAGGGGGGGAGGAAGAGTGAGGGGAGGAAATGGGGTACAGGAGGGAGGGAGAAAGGGAGGGAGGCTGACTGTTGAGTGTCCAGCTGTGACTGTGGGCTACAGTTCTTCCGTTTTTCCTGTGTTTCCAGCTTTGCTGTTTGTCGGACACACATTCGGGTGTGCGGTATCTTGATGGATTAGCCGTGCCTCTGTGTTTGATGTTTCCATTGCTCCGAAGTCAGCTTTCTATGTTGTTAGAGGTCGTCCTGTATTCCTTTGGCTACTATTTACATGATTAATCATTTTACATTCTTTTACTTGCAGCCTGCCTCTGTAGTTACTCTGTGGTGAGCTTAGGTTGGGGTAGGTGGTGTGTGTTCTAATCTCGTTTATTCAGGAGGCTGAGGCAGAATCAGTTTGAGGTGTACCTGAGCTGCAGAGTAAGTTCAAGGCCAACTTAGATCTTGTCTCAAACTAAAAAGAAGAAAGAAATGAGGCTTGCTTATAGGTCAGTGATAGAGTGATTGCCTAGTGTGCCTGAGGCCCTGAATTCAATCCCCAGTTCCATAAATTATGACGGTTGTTACAGGCAGCGTACAGTTGGGTCATATTTCTTGAATATATTCTCAGTATATTTGGATTATTTACACTTAGTGTATTTGCTGTTAGGGCGGAAGTCTGTATTGTTGGTTTGTTTGTTTTGTTTTCTGTTCCAAGTTGGTGCAGAGAGGCCGAGGCTGGTGTTCAGCTCAAGTCTTTTCATCCAGGCCTGGACTCCGGCCCATGGAATGGTGATACCCACATTGAAGGGTGTTTTCTACCTCAGTAAACCCAATGTAGAAATTTCCCTCATAGACGTGCCCAGAGATTTTGTCTCTCAGGTGATTCCAGATGTTGTCAGTGTTCATCGTCAGAGCATGTACTTCCTGTAGCCCACTGTCACTGTTTACCAGTGTGGTGAGGTACGGAAGCCTCACCCGCCTCTTCCCCTCTCAGCCTTTGCTGTCTTCTGACAGACTCCTGGCAGCTCGAACGAACGACTTAGGGAGGAAAGATGTTGCTGCGCTCACGGTTTCAGATTTCTCCTCCATTGTGGCAGGCAGAGCTTGGAGGACATCCAGGCATCAGGGCATCCCACAGCAGCTCTTCCTATCGTGGGGACCAGGAGACAGAGCGGCAGGAACTGGAGGCTGGGCTCAGTGTCCTTACTTCTACCAGCAAAGTCTGCCTCCTGAAGAGAGCCCTCCCCTACCAATAGCACCCTATGCTTTAAAATATTTCCCATGTGCAAACCACTCTGCTTTAATTGTCAAACACACGGACAGAAAAAGTGTATTCACCAATGTTTTTGTCTCATCGCATTGTTTTCCTCATAAGGTACGGTTCCCTCCTTGTTAACACGAATTTCTTTGACCTATTCTTTTAAACTATGTCTGTTGTTGACAAATTTCTTCAGCTTCCTTTCATCTCTGAATCTCTTAATTTTTCCCTTGAGCTCAACATATATTTTGTTGAGTATAGGTGTTTGGGTTGACAACCTATTTTTTTGTTTTTTTCTTCAGCATTTAAAAAATATTGTGCTGCCGGCTCCTTCTGCCTACCATGGTGTCTGAAGAGAGGCCTGCTTTCATTTGAATTGTTTTTCAGAACACCGGGTAAGATCCCATTTTTCTCTGAATGCGTCCTTTGTCCTTGGTTTTTCAGAAGATTGATTATGCTGTGGCGTGAGGCAGATGTTTGGGGTTCTGTCCTCTTTAGGTTTCACTTAACTTCTTGAACCTGTGCGTGTGTATCTGTCTCTTGCCAAATCGAAAGTCTTGTGATTTCTCCTGGTACATTTTTACCCGACCTTCCCTTCCCCTCACTCCTGGGAGCAGGGCTGACGTGGGCGATTTTTGTTTTGGCCCCTTGGATCCTTGGAGAGCTGCTCTCCTGTTTTCTGCCTGTCGAGTTGGGTGCAGTGCCCTGTCCTCTCACCGAGATGTCTCACCTGTCCCCGAGTCACAGCACTGCGTGATGAGCCCGCCGTGACGTCACTGTTCCGTGCTGTCAGCTCAGTAGCCCCTCTCATTTTCATGGTTTTTCACTCCCCCCCTTTTTTTTTCATTGGGATTTAGTCGATTTAAACTTGCCATGTTTCCCGGTTGACTTCAAGCTCCCCATCCTCCTGCCTCAGCCTCCAGACTTCCGGATTACAGACACTGCAGTTGTGCGCTGTGTCCAGCTCTCCTTTCACTTCCTGGAGCTTTTGTTTCTTTGTTAAGATTTTATGTTTCTTTAGTGAGACTTTGTTTTTCTCATTTGTTTTAGCCATGTCAAAATGGATGGTTGGAGTTTTGTTTGTTTGTTGTTTGTTAGACCAGACCTGTCTTAGGGTTTCTATTTCTATGAAGAGACACCATGACCGTGGCAACTCTTATTAAAAGGAAAAACATTTAACTGGGGTGGCTTGCATTTTCAGGGTTCAGTCCATTGTCATCCTGGTGCAACATGGTAGCTTCAGGCAGACATGGTCCTGGAGAAGTAGCCCAGTGCCCTACATCTTGTTTTGCAGGCTACTCACTGGGAGTAGCTTGAGCATAGGAGACCTCAAAGCCCACCCCACAGTGACACACTTCCTCCAACAAGGCCACACCTACTTTAAACAAGGTCACACCTCTAATAGTGCCACTCCCTTCGGGGCCATTTTCTTTCAAACCACCACAAGGTCTCGCTGTGTTGCCAGGCTGGTCATCCAACTCCTGGATCCAGGTGATCTCTTGCCTCCGACTTCCAGTTACTGACATCACAGCTGTGTACCACCATGCCCGGCACTGAGCTGCATTAGTCTTTGATGGAATTCTAATGTGTCCTCATGTGGGTTCCACCTGCACATGGGTGGAGATAAAGGGACATACGGAAGATGAGACTCTTGGATCTCTGTGGCCTTCTGCAGGTGGGTAAGGCTGAGTGCAGTGTTTCCTGTCCTGTCTGGCTGGGGTGCAGCGTAATTACTATCTGAAGTTTGCTGCCCTGCTGCACTGCCTGTCCTTGTCCGGCCCAAGGTTGCAGTTGTGTTGTAGCCCTTCTGTTGGGGTTTTCATTGAGAGCCGTTCACCTTTGCATCTGAGATGCGGTGAAGGACAGGAACTCTGTTGAATGCATGGTAGGTTGTTCTTTGGGTCTCATGGTCCCCAGACAGGCTCTTGTCTGTTCCTTTCACTGACTCCTTTCTTATGCTTGTTTTGGTAAATGTCTTGTGCATTTATTTGTACCCAGGAAGAGGAAAGGAATAGGAAAAGGAAAAAAAAAATACTTCCATACTCTTTTGGGAGGACCACCATGCCACTCTTTTTAAAAACCTGTGCAGTGACACTTTCTTTTGCATGTAGATTAATGTTGTCAGAGTTTCTCAGTCAGATGTTCACCCCTTGACAGTCTACTTGACTTTCCATCTCCTCTACACTTCAGAGTCTCCTGTTTGTCTCTGTGACACCATCAAACTGAGGGTCTAGTTTGTTGAGTATTGGATTTAAACACTGGAATGCTAAATAAAGATTGGCATTTGATTGAATGACAGTTCTTTTAAAATAAAGTATCAGTGCCAGTTAATACTTTAATATTTTAATGTATTAATTCTTAGAATTGGCCAATCATTTTGAATGCATTGTGGTCAGCTCTGAAGCCTTGGATTAATTCCTGTGCCTGGGCTGAAACCCCAGGATTCCAGTTCAGTTGGTGTAGACAGTTGTTTGAAAACTCCCTCTATAACTCTAATGTGGAGTCTGGCTAAAATATAAGTGAACACCCATGGCTTTTGCTGCTCAAAACTTCTGTCTTGGAATGCTTCCATTTGCAGCCTTTAAGTTTTGTTTTTTAAAGTCTTTGTCATAAAAATTTTTGCTTTGAAAATTCAGTTGTGCTTGATAGTGGTTAGTATTGTCAAATTGATAAAATCTAGAGCTATCTGGGAGACAGGCTTCTGAGAAGGCCTTTGGGGTTGTCTTGGTTACATACACGGAGATGGGAAGCCCTGCCCCCTGTGGGTGACAGCACTCCTGACTTAGATCCCGACTGAAAGGTGGAGAAAGGAAGCTGAGCAGCAGGGTGCATTGATCCCGCAGTGTGAACAGCTGCTTCCAGCTCTGCCCCTGGACTTCCCCTGCCATGATGTCATACCCCGAACTGTGAGCTAAAATAAACTCTGTCTTTGTTAAGTTTCTTTGATCAGAGTATTTTTATCCAGAAACAGGAAAGGAAACCAAGACACACATCCTGCAAATGGCTTACTTACCTTGTGGAAAGCGTTATATGAAATAGTATTTGTTTTGCAAAGAGAAAACATCAGTTTGTGAAATTAGATATCCGTATTAATTATTTCTCTTGTTGTTGTGACAAAACACCTTTCACAGACAACACAGGGAGAGCCGGGTATTTTGGCTTACAGTTTGCAGGGCCCAGCCGCCACAGCAGGGAGGCCAGGCTGCTTTGGCACAGAAGAGGGTGCAGAATGCTGCTGCCCGGCTCACGTGCTCTGTGCCTGCAGTCCAGAGCCAAGGGCTGGGGAACAGCGCTGCCCACATTTGAGTGGGATGTCCCTCTCCATTGAACCTGATGTAAGCGTTCCCTCACAGACATGTCCAGAGACTTGCTTCCATAGTGATTCTAAATTCATCAAGTGGCCAGTCAGTATCATAACCATCGTCATGTTTTTAGGCAACTCAAAAATGATAAAAATCCTATATTAATTTTTCAAAGATTTGTTTTAATTCCTTTGAGTTTTTAAAAAGGTACTTATAGGAATAGAACAGACACTGTAAAATTCTTTATATATTATTTAAATGAAGTCAACTATCTTTTTCCTTGTTTGCTGTTTATTTTGAGACAGGACTCTCACTATAGACCCTGCTGTCTTGATCTTGCAGTGAGCCCAGGCTAGGCTCTATAGCTCTCCTGCCTCATCTTCCTGGTTGCTTGGATTACAGGGTACATCACCAGGTGCAATTGAAATTCGTAGTTCTTTTTTTTTTTTTTTTTTTAAAGATCCTTTCTCATGTAGTTTAGACTACCTTCCACTGTACTCTGTGACCCAGAGGCCTTGAGCTCTAGATTCTCCTGTCCCTGCCAATCCCTTCAGTGCTGGGATTATAGATGTGTGACACCATGACCAACTCCAAGGCAGTCTTAATATTTAGGATTCTCTTTGGTCCAAACAATAACTTACACAGCTACTGAGACCAAGAATCTCTGGTTGCAGACAAGGAATTGGCAGTTGCCCGTGGTAACAGTTGGTAAGGGGCACTCTTGAGGGTCTCTTGTTAGGAGTGTAGGCGGGTGGCTTTGGTTTCTGGTAGTGGTGGGAAGGTGTTTCAGCCTGAGGAAAGACGGGGAGTCAGAGGAAGACAGAGAAAAGAGGCCAGTTAATAGAGAACATGGAGATAAAATAGGAGACAGATAAGAATCCAATTAACTTCTGTGAGGGTGCCTTTCCTCTGAGGAAGGAGTTTGCGTTCTAGTTCTCTAGTTTGGGCATGCATATTTAGCTCGAGTCTTTGTGTATGACCTCTAGAAGTAAGATGCAGGCAGAATTATAAAATGATACTAACTTGCCTCTACTTAGTCATTCAGCAAACATTAGGTTTGCAGTTTCTGAAGAAAACTAAGGCTGAGAGCCTACCACCAAGGGGCTGGTGCATTGTAGTAGATGACAGAGACTTTACTGGATTGTTGTCAAATTCTCGCCAGCTTCTGTTTTTCTAACAGTGGTAGATGCTGTGTGTTTTCTTTAATGTATATTTTTATAGAATCTAAGCCTTTTCTATGTGTTACATGGTATAGTTATATACTATCTACAATATCATTTCAAAATTTCAAAAAATCCATGATTGGATCTCCATCTTGTGATGGGAATATGGTTGCCAGCTTCATAGACTCTTGTCTTAGTGTGTGGAGGCTGGGCAGTCTCTGTACCTCCAGACACTGAGGGGAGGGTCTGAGGTTTCATGTACTGGAAACAGGCCTATCGCTGTGTTAGGCATATTTGCGGTCTCTAATTATCCACACTTGTCATAGACTATAAACACTTCTGCAATTCCTATAGAAAGCAAAGTAAAGCCTTATTAAAACTCGCCATTAACAAAATTCTCTAGTTACCTAGATAGGGCTCAGCAGATAAGCCCAGGGACCTGTATTCCATTCATGAGACCCACTTGATGGAAGGAGAGCTGACTCCCATGGGTTGTCCTTTGACGTCTGGGTGTGCATGTGGCATGCGCCCTCTTCCTCCCCAAATAAACAAATGTGATAAAGCCTCCAAACTAACTCAGCTGTTTGGCTTACACTCACTGTGTTCGGTCTGTGTTGTCAATCTCAGGACTCATTGGGGAGAGGCAGACATATTGATAAGTGAGGTTGGCTTAGTCCCTTTGCTGCTCAAGCAAGGACATTTAGTGGATGCTCAATGCCACATCGACTCTGATCGCAACACATGGGAAGGACAAGGTGGGCGAAGATGAATCCCACAAGTCAAACTGGTCATCAGCAAGCTTGAGAAATGTCAGGAAGCCTCCCAGGACAGGGCTAATGTCTGTGCTCAGGGTTTTACACACTTAGGTTTTACAGGGTTTTTTTTTTCCCAGAGAAGTTTTAACTTGGATCATTGTGTCACTAATAGCTTAAGAATGTCTGCTTTAAGACTGAAGTAATTCCATTTCTCCTGTATTATGTGCAGTGGAAAGAAGGGCAGCTAACACTGATAATGCTCCCGTTGACTGCTTTTCTGATAAAAGATTATACATAATGGGTTTGGTTTTAGAACCAAGACGGTACGATTCAGGACTGGATTTTTAATAGGACTGAATTTAGAGTCGGGAGTCACATCTCTTAAAGCACTTTGACAAAAAGATGGTGGTTGTTCTTAAATAGAAAGTGCAACTGCCTTCGGTTTTTATACCATTTTACTCACCGTGCTCATTTCCACCTCACCTCAGTTCATGATTTAAAAGGCCATGAGCATCAGTGCCTGTACTGGCTAGTTTTGTGTCAACTTCACACAAGCTAGAGTCATTTCGGAAGAGGGAACCTCAGTTGAGAAAATATCCCTACCAGATTGGCCCATGGGCAAGTCTATGGTACATTTTCTTAATTGGTGATTGATGAGGAGGGCCCAGCCAGTTGTGGGAGGTGCTACCTCCAGGCAGATGTTCCTGGATTCTATACTAAAGCATGGTGAGCAAGCCAAAGGATCAGCCAGGAAGCAGCACTCCTCCGTGGCCTTTGCATCAGGTCCTGCCTCCAGGCTTCTGCCTAAAGTTCCTGCCCTGACTTCCCTCAGAGACGGGAGTAAGACCCAAGAGCGTCTACAGCAATGGACACCCTAAA